>NC_134854.1:134175723-134501723 GCF_049852395.1 Peromyscus maniculatus bairdii | reverse complement strand
TGTTGACTAACCACACCCCAGATTCCCAGATGTTTTTGATCATGGAAGGAGAGGACAGGGGAAAAGAAATGGCCTGGGGATGCTGGCCGGCCCCTCGGTGACACGTGACAGGGAGTGGGCGATATGAGCTTTTAAAAAAGGCAGTCCGAGTGGGTGCTCAGGGGTGACTCTGAAGTCACATGGTGGATGGAGACTTTATCTGGGAGGCAATAGGGACCACTGCAGGTTCTTGAGGCCAGGAGTGCGGAGGTGTGGTCTGAACTGTAGGGTAATAACCAGGGCAGTGAGGAGGAAAGAAACAATCAGTTTCCCAGAAACTGCCCACCTTTTTAACAGTGCTCTGTCAGGTCTCTGCCTTAGGAATATGCTTTTCCCCACGACTCTTTGGGTGACAGTTACTACCCTTCACCAGCTCTTTGTAGCAAACAATGTCATTGTCAGTTTGTAAAAACACATAGTATAACCAGCCCCTTCAACATGTCTGCTTTCTCTTTCTTCCTTTGGGTGACCTCTTCCTTTCCTCCCTTCTTCTCCTACTTCTTCTGTCTTCCTGGTCATCTCAAAGGCTGAGGACTCTGAGGACCCTGGGCCTGTCAGCCTCATGGGCTCTCAGCCACCAGGAACAGGTTGGCCATGAATGATCAGACCCTACGCCTACTTGGGTGCTGTGATCCTGGCCTCCCCGACCATCACCCTTGGTGAAGCTCCCAGCTTCTTAACTGTACAGAGTGGCAGGGAGTCAAGCTCTGGAGTCAGGTTGCCTGTATGATTGCTGTGTGACCTCAGGCAAGCTGACTTCTTTGTCTGTCATCTGTCAAACAGGGACACTGTTAGCAATAGCAGCATTTTGGGGTTACTGTAAGAGTTCAGTGGATTTACTGGGGAGTGTGAAGGGTTCATTTCACCTCTTCTCTCATAGGATAGAAAGCTGAGGCTCAGAGGGGTTAAATTACCCCTGCACATTGACCATGCTATGCTGAGATCAAGGTTGGAGCTGGCTCTTCATTTCCATGATGCTATACCATGTGGACTCTCCCTGGGTGCTCCCCCCACACTTTGCATTTCCTGTGCCCCTTCTCTCCAGCTGAGCAAGGTCAGAACATCAGTTGACTCCCACAGTCTGAGCAGCTTGTGCCACAGCCGCATGCCCAGGGACTCTGAGCCCCGAGCCTGTGGCCACTGCTCTTTTCTCTAACCCTGCCTCCTTGGAGACCCCTGTTCTCAGGACTATCCTGTCTCGGGTCCCCTAGAGGGCTCGCAGCAACACACTCTTTCACTCCCGTTCCCTTGAGCATTTGATTCAACAGGCCAGGAGTTTGCAAGGTCCAAGGAGATATGGGTACTGCTGGGGGCTGCACTTTGAGAAACCACCATGGAGTGCTAAAACCGGAGTGAGTTTTGTGTGAAGTCTGCCCTGGGGCTTGGGGGCTACAGGCTAATTTAAATTCCTAGAGAGTTTATATTTTAACACTTTCCAAGGAAGCCCACATGGTCACTCTTGGACTTTTTGGTAAAGGAGGTGGTGCAGGCAGGCAGACTTTCCTTGGGACTAGGGTAAAAGGCTTTTAGGAAGTCATTTATCTCGAGCACGTCAGCTGTATTTTGCTCCTGTTCCCAAGTGCCCAAACTCAGCTTGCTCATGAGAGCGTTCCCAATAGCTGCCAGAGAACCTTGTCTGCGTGACACTTTCCCCTGGGACAGGGGATGTGGGACAGAACTTTTCAGAGGTAGAACCAGTAGGAGGCTTTTGTCCATGCCCACGACTTTCTACGACTCACTCGCATACATAGTACAAGGAACTTAGTCAAATAGTCAAAAGTAGTGGTTCATGTTTATAATCCAGCACCCAGGAAACTGAGGCAGGGGGGATCTCCACAACCAGCTAGAGACCAACCAGGGAAACAGAACAAGTAAATGAATAGAAAAAAGAGTCAAAATGAGCAATTTTGAGTATTTTGTGCTTGGATCTAGACAGTGTTTAAACATCTGACTTGAGAAAGACAAGGGTGACCCAACAAAGCTGAGGTAGCTGAGCTTCTGTAGGGCTGTGGGTTCCCTGCTTTGGGATGTGTTCAGATCTAATCGGCAGCGTCTTGGATACTCTTCCAATCAGCATGGCATTGAATTCCCTTTCCCTGAGGAATCATGTCCCAGTTTAGTGGAACAGAATGCGCAGAGTGCCACCATATGACACAAAGCAGGAGGGTGGTCCTCTGCTTATAACAAGGTTGGGTCATCAGAAGTGGAAACTCTAAGTTCCCATACGCCCAGCACTGCGAACTGTCAGCCCCCTGACTTAGCAACACAGTTCAGCCGAGTCTTGGTGTTCACTCTTACAACAGAGTGGCTGACCAGCAGCTGTGCCCTACTGCACTGCCCAGTGCCATGAAAGAGAACAGTACCCATGGTTAATCCAGGAAAACACCAAACTTCAAGACTCAACGTCTCCCAAATTCCTATCCCTATTTTACAACAGTCTACATTTGTACAACCTCAAGCAGAGTTCGTTAAGTTAGGGATCATGTATGCAGCTTTTCCTGGACTCCGTTTCTAAAGACACACCCCTGAGGACTCCTGAGAAGAAGGAAGTTACAGCATCCAGAATCTTCCATACTAAGGTGGTCATCACATGGAGAAGTAGAGGAAGAGTCCCCAAGAGACCCTGCCTGACCAACCCAGCTGTGTGATTTCCCCAGTCTGGTCCAAATGTGAATGTAGACCCCTGCCCAAGCAAAGCTGAGTGGATAGAGACACGATGTCTCTATGGAGCTCTGCTCAATGGCTGATCTGAGAACAAAAGGGACCTCATTGACATAAGCCGCTTGGCTCCACAGCATAATGAATGAACCACACTGAACAGGGATACATGGAGTCATGTGGTTGTAGCATGACACAAAGCATTTCAGGCTGTAGCAGCTTCAGGACAGTGGCCAAGGGCCATGCAGCTATAGAACTGTATCTAAGGACCAAGGTTCAGAGAGACCCATGGGCCCAGAAAGACCTCTGTAGCTACAGTAATCCCTGCCTTGGGCTTGCCAGAAGCGCATCCCAATCACTCTGTTTTTCTCCTGGAAGGCTCTTATCCAAAGGCCTACCCAGTCTAAATCCAGAGTGCCTCGTGAAAATCTCACCACTGCACTCCAGTAAATATTAACACAAGGACTTGAACTCAGGCACTGGCTTCGCTCCCATGCAAACACTCAACAACTTATTTATAAACAGCATCTCCCATGTCCTCTTATGGTGCTTAGTCCTCGGCTGTGCCTCTCAGCCTTGTGGCCCACAGAAGGTTCCCCCCAACTCCCATTTTCTGGCTTGGCATCATTTCTGCAGGCTTAACTGTCTTGAGTTCTGTTTACTTACACACCAGTCTTCCTGAGGCCCCAGAGGGCATAGAAGGAGCACACTGTGTGCACAGTGGTTAGGGTCCCAGGCCTGGAATGTGGTCAGTACAATGGCGTCATCCCTAGGGAAGCACAGGAGAAACTGGGACTTCTTCAAGCCTCAGTAATGGTGGTCCCTGGCTTATAGGAAACTTGTTACTCATGGTGGCCACTACTGCTAACAGCCTTTAAAAAAATTTTTTTTATTAAGACTTTTTTTTTTTTCATTTTACATACCAACTACAAATCTGCCTCTCATCCCTCATTAACAGCCTTTTTTACCAAGGATGTTTTCTTGGAGCAGGTTACAACTATGAGGCCTTTGCCCAGGGAAGCTAAATGTCAGGTACTTTTAATTGGATCCTCCTTGCTTGTTCAGGCCTGAGATGGGCATGAAGCACATAAGCTACTTTCATGAGAGAAAACAGTAGCCTGCATTTATTCTCACCGTGAGCTCAAGGACCAGCTTGGTACAGAAGGTAAGGTGTCTGCTTCACAGCTGAGCAGGGTAAAGTTTTCAGCGTATTCTCTGTCACAGGGGCCATGTACAATGTTAGACCCGGGGACAGGGGATACCTGCAACATTGTATGTGCTATGCAGTCTATGAAGATGCAGAGAAAGAAAGAGGCTGGAGAGACAGATCAGCAGTTAGAAGCACTGGCTGCTTTTGTAGAGTTTAATTCCCAGCACCCACGTGGTGGCTCACAGCCATATGTAACTCTAGTTACAAGTGAACTGATGTCTTCTTCTGGCTTTGACAGGCACGAGACACACACATGGTGCACATATATATGTGTAGGTATGCATAAAAGTTTAAAAATAAAGTGTTTCTAAAATTGGAAAAAATACATGTACATACACAATATGATTTATAGGGTAATTTTTAGGATTGGATGAAATGACATGGAAATTTCCTGGCATGGAACCTGACATAACTTAGGTAAAGGGTGGTACAACATTGTCACCTGTTAATCATCACCAACATCATCATCACCATTTCATCATCACCACTAGGACCATCACTGACACCAGGATCAATATCATCATCACTAGGACCATTCCCATCATCCCTATCACCATTCCTGGCACTATTATCATCACCATTACTATGATAATCACCATTGTTATTATCTGCACCATCATCATCACCGTTACTATGACCATCTCCACCATCATCACCACCACCACCACAATCAACATCATTGATTAACGTACAAAAGCAAAAAGCAAGAGAAAAAAAAGGAAACAAAACCCAAATAATTAGGAAAAAGCTGAAGATGGCTTTTCTTGCTCAGGGGTCAGCAAATTACATTTCTCCATGGATTAACTCCAGACCACCACCTGTTTTTTGTAAGTAAAGTTTTATTGGCTCAGAGCCAGTCACTTGTTTAGATAGAGCCTGTCACAGTATGCTCCAGGGGCTGAGTTGAGTAGAGGTGACAGGGACTGTAGGCCTGCCAACTTTGATATATTCACCCTCTGTCCTTTATTGAAAATAGCTCTCCAATGGCTGTTTCAGTCAATGGAATAGTATGCAGCCCACTCAAAAGAAGGAAGAAAAATGACTGTAAAAGTCACACGGCCACATGGGAAAGTATTTATAGTATAAAAAGTGGAATAAAGGGATTTTTTTCTTCGGAAAAATGATCTTTTTGAATGTCATTAAAATATCCCCACTGAGAAGGAAGAAGGCCGAGGCTGAGGAGCCTGGTACCATGGTGATTTTGAGGGCTGCTCCCAAGTTCCCCGCTATGGGGGTCCCTGGTCCCACACTGGTCTTCACACCTTTACTCCAGCTCAGAAAGAAATGGCCCACAGAGGGGCTGAGGTGGCTTCAAGTCCCCAAGTAGGGCTGGCAGGAAAGGCAGCCAGGCTGTACCGCCCACAAGCCAAACATCTGCTCCGACAAAAACTTGGAAGTCCCTTGCCCACAAATATGTCCCTTCTGGGATGGGCCTGGGCCTAAGCAGCCAGCTGCTGTAAGTTTCCATCTGAGAGGCCGTCCTATGGAGGAGGGTGGGGTCCAAAGCCTTCTGTGCCTCCCTTTGCATTTTTGTGGGAAGGTGGGGGAAAAAGAATTGGCCTACTTCTGGCATCCCACTGGGTATCTTGGGATCTTAGGAATCCATTCTCAGGACTGTGGGGAGCCTGCTCCTCTTCACTGACTCTCTGTTGCTTGCTGTTCAGGGATAATCACCTGACCTGAGGAAGGGGCAAGGTAATGGGAGTGGTGGGGGCATGTGGTAAGAATGATCAGCAACAGAGTGGAGAGTACATTTCATGCTCTGTTCTGGCATTCTGTTCCCTTTCTTGGGTTTCAAGTGTGGGGTGGTGGAAAGGCGGAAATGCCTGGGCACAGTGACCATGCCTGGGAACCCTGTATATTCAATTTCCTAGGGAACATCCACCAGGCTTTCCAAATGCAGCGAAACTGCCTTTGGAACTGTCAGCAGTCAGAGCATGCAGGCTGTGGCCCACATAGCACAGGCATCCATCAATTCTATCCAGGAGGGAGATGTGGGGGGTGGGAGCTTAGAAAGTGGATGAGGGGCTTTGAGCAGACTGGTGGGGTACAGCAAATTGCTAGAGTTCACAGCTCTCTGGTCAGAGCCTCTATATGCCCCTGAGACCCATGAGGAGAGACATGGGCTGGGGTAGTACCGTATCCTGCCCTGGTGTTCCCAGCATACAGAGAAAAGAGTCTCATTCTCCAGCAGGCTTGGCTCTGAGGGATGTCAGGTGCTGTGGCTCACTCCAGACATTAGCACTCAAATATATTCTCCTTTCTAGGGGATCCTCTCAGGACTGCTCACACCACATTGTTATGTTGACAAGACCTGGGTTCGGATTAGCCTACCGCTCCTTAGCAAACAACCATGGCTATGTCCTAGGTTTCTCATCTGGGAAATTTGTCTGACAACCTCAAGCTGTCTCATAGTCATCACAAAGATTTAAAGACATTTAATTGGCCTTGTAGATTTGAACGGCCAGTGTCCCTCCCCTAGCCCCCCCCCCCCCCCCCCCCGCCAGGGTGACAGCCAATGAATTGGTGTCTGGGACTGGGGTGTTTCTACCTTGAGATTTTCTTATGCAGAGGCCTTATGCTCTGTGGCTGACAGTGTTTCCACCGTGCTTTTTGTCTCCCACTGTCAGTGTGAGGATGGTGATTTTTCATTTGCTCTGAGGCTGTCTGTAGACAGCCATGCCTCTTAGTTCATTGCCCAATAGACAGATGTGCTTCTTCTGATTCAAGTCAACATGCCCCGTTTGTGGGTCTACCTGACATACTGGGCTTTGAAAGCTAGGCCTGGGGTCTGGATCTATGAACTGAACTGAGACTCATTAGAGGACAACTGTGGCCATTAGATAGGTGGATTCAGGCAGAGCTGCATCCTGCATCCTGGCTGATGTCCAGTATTGGGATTCCCATGAATCATAGCCTCTTGGTGAGAGTTCCCCACAGGGGGTTTAGAAAGGGCTCTGGCATGACACTCCTCTGTGAGACGCTATAATGAGGTTTTAGAGGAAGGACATGGCCTAGCTTAAGAAGCCTTTGGGGCAGTGAAGGGTGTGTAGCAGCATGCAATATTGCATGGTGGGAGATCTTGGGTGGCAGAGGATCATGATTCAGTGTCAAGGGCAGAAGTAGGTTGTAGAGCGATCAAAAACAATGTTAGTTTCTATGCTTGTGTTTCTAGAACACAATGCAAAGGACCCTAAGAGTACTGGGTAGTAATTTTTAAAGCAGGGCTCCTTTAAGGTCATCCACCCACCCACCCACCCACCCATCCATCCATCCATCCATCCATCCATCCATCCACCCATCCATGTATGCATCCATCCATCCATCCATCCATCCATCCATCCATCCATCCATCCATCCATCCATCCATTCATCCATCCACCCACCCACCCACCCATGCTGTGGGATGTTCTGTAGGTCCTGTGGGAGCCCATTCTCAGGTTCTTTGTGGCGTTACCCAGCAGGTCCGTATAGAGGATGATTAGGACCATGGGCCTGAGTGCAGGTGTTTGAGATGGTCTGCACTTGGCTGTGCTGGGGGATGGTCTGTATGTCAAGTTGCTCTGATTGGTTAATAAATAAAACCTGATCGGCCGTGGCTAGGCAGAAAAGATAGGCGGGACTAACAGAGAGGAGAATTAAAAGGACAGAAAGGCAGAAGGAGACGCTGCAGCTGCTGCCATGACCAGAGACGCTGCAGCCGCACCCATGACCAGAGACGCTGCAGTCGCCGCCATGACCAGCAGCATGTGAAGACGCCAGTAAGCCACCAGCCACATGGCAAGGTATAGATGTATGGAAATGGATCAATTTAAGATAAAAGCACAGTTAGCAAGATAAGGACAGTTAGCAGGAAGCCTGCCACGGCCATGCAGTTTGTAAGCAAAATAAGTCTCTGTGTTTACTTGGTTGGGTCTGATAGGCTGTGGGACTGGCGGGTGACAGAGATTTGTCCTGACTGTGGGCAAGGCGGAAAAATCAAGCTACACACCCACCCACCCACCCACCCATCCATCCATCCATCCATCCATCCATCCATCCATCCATCCATCCACCCATCCATGTATGCATCCATCCATCCATCCATCCATCCATCCATCCATCCATCCATCCATCCATCCATCCACCCACCCACCCACCCACCCACCCACCCACCCATCCACCCACCCATCCATCCACCCACCCATCCATCCATCCATCCATCCATCCATCCATCCATCCATCCATCCATCCACCCACCCACCCACCCACCCACCCATCCACCCATCCATCCATCCAACCCAAGTTGCCTTCTTTGGGACTCTTTCTCCTGCTTTGAGGAGACAGATAGAGAACCCAGCTGTTTTATTCTGGAACAAGTAGCAGTACTATTGAACAAATACTGCATACTATTATGGAAATGGGATCTTGGACAATCTGCTTATTGTTTGTGCACCTGAGAGAGTCTACACCTCACCTGACTCTCATGAAATCACTCTACCAGGCAACTGTGAGAATTTAAAGAGATCCTGAAAGTCTGAGTGAAGCTTTGTGCTTACACAGTTTGAAAAGGGAATGTCTCTAACTTCTTTGGCAAACTGCTATCCAAATTGTTCCCATCTTCCAGAGCCCACTGTAGTTTGAACATTGATTTACTTGTGGATCTACATCAAAGATACCCACTGTAGATGCAGAGACGAACAAGATCTCAGAATCTACAGATAGTGACAGATGTGACCCCACCAATGACACAGTGAGTTACAAGTTAAAATTGTGGTTGGGATAGGATGGAGAACTCCATCTTTCATAGTCATCAGACAAATTCATCCTAACAGTTTCCTCCTCATTCCCTGCTCATTTCTGACTATGGAATATGCCATTTAATGGCCAGTGTTGTTACTTAAATGCTTCCAAAATATCACAAATATTCCCCAGAGTTAAGTACAGGCAAGGCCCCAGAATCTCAGAGCATCTTTGCTCTAGTTTCATGATGAACAAATATGTGGGGTTTAGTCAAGGACAAGATATGCTCTCAGAACAGCATCTCTCCCTCGGGAATGGCAATTCAGAGAAGTCACAATGACATCAAGAGATTCTCTTCCAAGTTGGAATTCTTTAAAACTTACTCTTTAAGTACAGACAACTATTAAAGGGTGGATAGTGGGCAGGATTGGTGTGGTGTGGGGGGAGAACAGTTTATAAAACTAGTAACTACTATGGTAACTAGATTTAGTTTCTTTCAAAAATCTTTCACACATATTTCCATCCTAAGAAATGAGTCTTTTAAGTATTACTGACAGGGCTTGGAGAGATGGCTCAGTGCCTGAGTTTGGTTCCCAGCACCCACATCTGTCAGCTCACAACTACCTGTATTTCTATGTCCAGGGAATCCAACCTTTTTTTTCTTGCTTCACAGGCACCTACATTCCCACATGTACATACCTACACAGAGACATACACATATACACATAACTGAAAAACAAGCTTCACTGTTAAATAATAAAGAAAAAAAAGTCTTAGAAATCTCAGCTAAAAGAATATGAGGCTGTGGCTCCTTGGATGGCAATCCCAAGTTGGGTGAAGGTTGGAGTGGAATTGGGGGGTACTTAAGGAACCTAGAGCCAGGAAGGACAGGGTAACCAGGCTCATGGGTTGCCTGGCTTACTAGAGACTGCCAGCCTCTTCCCTGCAAGACATACTTCAGGGCCTATTAAGAGCTGCTGGTAGCAAAGGACCATGGGAGTATACAGCAGGTGACAACTAGTGCTCAGAAGGTCAATCTATCAGACCCAAGGATTCTATTGGAGGAAACCATCATGCAAGGTGTTATGGAATTACTGCCTTTTGAATGAACTGGCTGTTTTTTTTGTTGTTGTTGTAAACTTCTTGTGCAATAACAGCTATGATATTTCCCATTTACTGTGCATTTCCATGTTATGTGTACATGTAATCTCATGATTGCATCTCAGTCTTATGGGCACACATGATTGTGAATAGTCGAGAAGATAGTTTCTTATTTAGTCATGAAAATGATTTCTTATTTAACTGTACATTTTTTTATGATTAGAAACATACTAAAATAGGCTTCATAATAGGTCTATTGTTCCATGTGGACTGTAGACACTTGGAGGTCTTGTTCTCCATCCTTAGCTACTGACAAGGCAAAATTGGCCAGACAAAGTGTCCTTGTAGGACTCTCACAGAGTAGAATTGCAGAAGCCTGGCCTTGTTGGATCAAAACCCTTCAGGAGAATTACAGTGAACTAGAAGTGATAGTGCAGGTGTCTGGCCTTGGTATATCTTAGTCCTTCAAGTGATCAATATCACCTATGTTGCCCTAAACTTCCTCCACTGGCACCTTTCCACTCTGATTCAAAAACAATTAACAATTTGTATTGATTTCTATACCAGTTTTTAATGCAAGATTTTAGTCTCAGTAGACTAATTACATATAGGTCTTGAGATTCAGGTGATTAACAGAAAAAGGCTGTTAACTGACTAGCCATGTCTGGATATTATTAATCATATAAAATAGTACATATATTCTTTGCCTTTTCATTAAATCTCTCCTTGGTTTAATTTCTTTCCTTGTAACCCTTGTAGCTATCCCTTTAAGAGATAGCCAGAACTTTTCACAACCTACAGCTGTTGTCAATCACCAACTAAGCTGACCAAGTCTTTGCCAAGTGTGACTCTTATCAGAATACTTGTCCCTGAGAGTTTACTTTGTAGTTTTTACTAACAAGTTGTTAACGAATGGATATATATATATATATATCTGGTGGAACAAAGAAGGGAAGGAAGATGGAAAGAACTAGATAGAATAATGAGAGAACAGAGACGAGACAGAGAGGAGCTAAGTATGAGAACAGAAAAGATGTGTAGATAGAATTGACTTGTAAGAATGAAGTGAATGGACTAAAGAGCTTGGTGTGCTTAGATTCATTTGATATCCCTCAGATTAGTATCCTAGCCACTTGTATTTTCTGTTCTGTATCTTGGTAGAAATCTCTTCAGAGCAGGCACCTGTGGAGAATTTGTTAAGGGTCATGATGGCTAATCTTGGTTGTCCATTTGACTGGGTTGAGAATTGTCTAGGGGATTAATAAAGTGGTCCTCTGGGGGTGTTTGCAAGGGCATTTCTAAAGACCATCACCTCATGAAGGCCTTGACCTAATAAATATGATGACATTGTTGGGAGGTGACAGAAGGTAGGAGATAAGGCCTAGCTAGATCTTGTAAGTAAGTCACTGGGGACCTGTCCCTTGCCTTGGCCACTTCTTCGGCTTCCTCTCTCCACTTTCTGTCTACTGGGTGCTTCCCACCCACCTATGTGATCCCTACCCTGTGATGCTCTGCTCAAGCATATGGTGCCAAGAGACCATTGACTAAACCCTCAGAAACCACAAGGCAAAATAGAACCTTCCTTTCTTCAGTTGCTTCTGTCAGGAAATCTGACCACAAAAATGATGACTTGGCAAACAAAGGGATCCCTGTGCTGGGACGTTTTATAGTCAAATGTTAAGTAGGGGCAAAAAAAGGCCACCTGGCTGAAGGGCAGGGATAAGGCCCTCGGGGTAGAAACATAGTGGCCATCAGCCCCATGGTCCCACTCTTGGCCTGTGGAACAGCTTAAAGCAAATCTATCCAGGGGAATTTCACCTCTGAAACATTGGCTTCTCTTTTGTGTTTTTTCAACATGCCCTTCCTCCCACCCAGGGATGTGCATCTTCCATACTGTTGCTAGGGAAAATTGGCATGCACACAGCTGGAACTATGTCCTATATCTGACCCGCAGCTTGCTCCTTTAGATCAAGTCCTCAGCCCAAAGTTCCCATCCATATGGGAGCAGTGACCTCTCCTTGCTTGACTTCCTGGGATCCAACAGATGATGCCATGATGGATGCATGAACAGTATGAAACTCCCCTCTTCTGGCTCCCCTAGCTTGCTGTGTCAGCATGCACATGGAACTGCTATTAATATGTTGATTGTACTTTGCTTTCTTGAACAGGCTCACTCTTTAAGGGGGTGCAAGGCTCCTGCTCAAAGTCTATGGCTTGGGTGTTTCTGAGTTATTTCACACATGTCAAGCTGAACCTTATCACATTCTCAAAGCCTATCCCTACCCCAAGGGAGGCCCCAAGATGCCTTTTCCCTAAGCTGTGGCCATTTATTAATTTGTGGCATTATCCTACAGCAGTGATTCTCAACCTTCCTACTGAGGCAACTCTTTAACACAGTTCCTCATGTTGTGGTGACCCCCAACCATGAAATTATTTTCACTGCTACTTCCCAACTGTAATTTTACTACTGTTATGAATCATAATGTAAATATTTTTGGAGACAGAGGTTTGCCAAGAGGGTTGCGACCGACAAGTGGAGAACCACTGTCCTAGACTGTCCTTTACATGGCAGTAACCTGATGTTATTTTCCATGAGTGATGTCTGACAAAGAGTAACAAGTACCCGCCTCCTTCACTGAACATGAATAAACACACGAATGAGAGGAAAATACGGCAAGATAGGACCCTGACAGCATAGCCCTGGCCCGGGCAGCTTCAGCCAGACCAACGACAAGGGACACTCACGTATTCCACTTCCTTGGATGGGTCTCCCAGGCTGCCATTGGTGGTTGGGGCAGTGGTCTCTGTGCCCTCTGGCTTTTCCTGTGTCTTGCCTTCCTCCTTGGGCAAGCCTCCCTGCCCTGGGAGGGCCACTTCACCCACCCCAAGGGCCTCGCTCTTGTACTGCTTGATGAACTCTTCCATTGCTTTCAGCTCACTCTCCACAAGTCCACGGCAGCGAGAGGGGTCCTGGTCATAGATAGGGAGCTGATGCATGAGCTGGCGTCGGCGGTAGAGGGCGCCCTCGGTACCTGTCACAGGCTGCTTCTCCTTGGGGATGAGTTCCATGTACTGTAGGCCCTAGGGTGATGGAGTGGAAGAGACAGTGTCATACGGCTGTAGTTCATGGTCATGGAAGCTAAGACCCAAGCTACTTAAAACAAAAATCATGATCTTCCACCGCTACCAGTGATTGAAATACAAGTACTCCTTCCCTGTCCGCCTCCCTCCCTTCCTGTGTGTGTTGTGTGTGTGTATGTGTTCACATGTGTGTACATGCATGCAGAGGCCAGAGGCCAACTTTGGCTGCTATTGTTCTTCAAGTGCCATTGTCCTGGTTAGCATTAGCTGTCAACTTGACCCAGCCTAGAAGTACCCCAAAAGACTCAGTTGAGTAACTGTCTTTATTGGTTCGTCTGTGGGCATTGAGGGATTGTCTTGACTGTTAATTGATGTAGGAGGGCCCAGCCCACTGAGGGAAGTACCATTCTTTGGGCAGGTACCTGTGCAAGCTAGCAAGCAATGTTCCTCCACAGGTTCTGCTTTGAAATCCTACTCAAGTTCCTGTCTTAACTTCCCTTAATTATGAACTCTGACCTGGAAGTATGATAATGTAATATAAATAAATGCTTTGCTCCCCTAAGTTGCTTTTGATTAGTGTGGAGCAGCAGAAAGCACACAAGGACATCCATCCACCTTTTGTTTGAGACAAGGTCTCTCATTGGCTGTGGACTCACCACATAGACTAGATTGGCCGGCCATCAAACCCCCGGGATCCACTTGTCTCTGCTTTTCTAGAACTGAGGTTCCACGTGCCATTGTGCCTGCTTTTTTTTTAAAAAAATGGGTGCTGGAGGATTGAACTCAGGTTCTATGCTTGCAATGCATTCATTTTAGTTAGGGAACTGTCACCTCAGCCTCATCATGTTTATATTCTACTTTAGTTCTTCTTTTACAAGTCACAAAGCAATCCCTTATCTCAGACAGGAATCCATAGGTTAAAGAAAGAATGCAAAAGGGAAATGCACACCCTGTAGCTTGCATGTGCTGAGATGCTTCTGTATCTTTCGCTTGGTGCTAGAGGCATGGATGCGTACCTATGTCTGAATTCATCAAGCTGTAGGCCCTGGGGGGATCCCTGCTCTATATGATGCTGTCCACTGACAGACAAAGCATTTTAAATCTCTAGGGAGATTTGACTAGGCCAGCACACATGCTAGGCAGGTGCTCTACCAATGTGCTACCGGTTTGACAGGTGAGAAAGAAGCACTGACTTAATCCGGCAGCTGGCTCTCCATTTGCTCACTGACTAGGCATGGCTGTGCCGGCTGATGACTGCATTGTCTCGTTGTTCATTCCCCAGGCACTACTGGGATTTTCACTTTGGGATGGCATTAGGAAGAGAAAGGGTATCTATCTACTCATTTCAGTTTCTGTCAGAATGGAAACGAAGATCAGTTTGCTTTGTTGTCTGACGTGAAACGATTATGACGACAAGTGAGATGGTTAATGTGCATTTTCAGCTTGACTGACTTTAGAATCACCAAAGAAACACAATTTGGGGTGTGTTTATGAGAATGTTTCTAGGAAGGTTTAACCGAGGAAAGAAGATCCACCCGGAATGTGGGCAGCACCATCCCATGGGCTGTGGGTCTCAGAGAGAATAAAAAGCTAGCGAACACTGGCATCAGCCCCCCCCCCTCTCTGCTGCTCGACTGTAGATGCAATGTGACCAGCCACCTAGCATTCCTGTTGCTATCACTTTCTCGCGGTGATGGGCTGTACCCTAAAACCACAGACATAAGAAACCCTTTCCTCCGCTCAGCTGTGCTTGGTCGGTATTTTGTTTCAACAACAAGAAAAATAAGGCACGTAAGTTTGCTTGTACCACCAAAGCAAAGTCACTACTTTAAACCTTTTCTCTGTTGTTACTTTCTGGGCAGTAACCAGATGAAAAAAACCATTGCAGAATCATGGCAACAGGAATGCAGAGGCTGACCTTACTTGACCTAGGCCTACAAGGTGCTGTCTTCTCTCTGGTCCTATAGTGGATGTGCTTTATGGCTACTTCTGCTGATGGAAATGCTCACAAAGGAAATATCCTGCTCATCTCTTCTGTGCTTAGAAGCTTTGGCCAGCGTGTGTGTGTGTGTGTGTGTGTGTGTGTGTGTGTGTGTGTGTGTGTTTACCTTCTAGTGCAACCATCCACTCCCCAAGGGCAGAAGTCCCTTAGAGTTTAGTAGCGAGAATGAAGGTTCTGGATTTAGCCCATCTTAGATTGAAATTCCGGTCCTAAGCCTGCTGGCTGTGTGACTTCAGCCACCTCCACACCCTCTCTCTGCACATGTTTCCCGGTTGCAAAAGTGAGCACCATGCAAGTCCAGCAGGCTCTGAGATTTGGTGACAGGCCTACACCACCTACAGCATGCTGCTCGCTGCTCTTCCTTTCCTGTCTGTGACTTTCCTCCTTTTGAAGTGCACTTATACTTCACTGCCGTGTTCGCTAACTGACACAGCACGGTGCAAGAAGCCTTTGGAAAACTCGCTAGCGGAGATTCTCAAGCACAGTCCCCAGTTCTCCATGGGGTAACTGTGGCACCCAAGAGTCTGCATGCTGGCTGTGAGTCGTCTCAGTCACCGAGGTGCAAAGTTGCTTCAAGACCTTTCACTACTATCAGAGTTTGAATGTGGAATGTCTCCCATGGCTCATGTGTCCAAAAACCGGGTTCCCTGTGGTGGTGTTATTTTGGGGGAGTTGTGAAACCTTTGGGAGGTGGGTCATTTAGAGGGGATGCCTTGGGATTTTATAGCCTACTTCTAGCTCCAGCGTTCTCTCTCTGCTTCCTCCTCTGCTGTGAATAATCATTGGCTGTAAGCTCCCACTGTCACAGCCAGGAGCCCCTCCAGCCACCAGGCTTTCCCCACCTTGATGGCTACACACTTTCAAAATGTGAGTCATGATAAATCCTCCTTCTCAAGCTGTTTCTGCCCTTTGTTCTGCCACAGCAACAAGGGAAAATAATGAATGTAACGACTTTCAATGAAACACTAGCAAGAAACAAATCTATGAGGCAAATCAACCAGGACCCCAAGCACCTAGCAGGGGAACTGAGGCAAGGCAAGTTCCTCACGCTTTGGGATTTTGAAAACTCACGAATTCCCCAAGAAGAAGTGCTGGGACTATTGGTGACACCTCAGAGGGGCTTGCGTGAGCTTTTACTTGCCCAAGGCTTCACCACAGAGTCTCACTTTTGGTGAAAACAATGCTCATTTTACATTCACTGGCTTTGTAGTGTGGGTTATGTTCCCTTCCAAAATGGACATTTTTATTTCATTTACCTCATGGGCAATACCCCTGATTAAAAGGAAAATCAATCTAGTTTAAAATTGCTTTCCTTGGAAAAGTATAATTAGATCATTATGGGAATATGGTATTTCATGGTTTATTAATTTTAAAATATGTGTCAGCACCTCCAAGAGTGGAATTGACAGGGTCTCACGTCAATAGCACTCCCCCATCTATGTGACTGGTAATCGTCTAAATATTATTGTGTTTAAAATAACTATTGTTTCCTTCACAGCCAGAGATCTTCTGCTGAGTGGGTCTTAGGGATGGGGAGGTCAGAGGGATGATAAAGGTCAAGGCCACAGCATGAGAAACTGAGAGGCCTGGCTCCCACTGTCCATTCTCTGCGGACCCAGCTGGCCTGAGTCTCGCCACTCAGAGCTGAACTCACTGGGAATTATGGGGATTAACATGTAAACTTCCACTGAAAATCGCACTGAGCAGCCAAAGCTACTGTCGGATACTAGTAAGCAGAGGGTCCACAATGTGAATGGTCACTGTTCCCCAAGATTCATGAGTTAATGATTTGGTTTCCCACTTGGTGCTATTGGGATGTGGTGGACACTTAAAAGAGGTGGAGTGTAAAGGGGCTTTTAGGTCACGTTGGGACAAGCCTTTTAAGAGGGTAGCGAGGGACCCTGGTCCCTTCTTTCTTGCTTCCTTGCTGTGAAGTGAGAGGCTTTCCTCATGTTCCTACTGCAGTGTCACATGGACCCACTTGATCACAGACCCAAGCCTCCAGAACCAGGAGCCCAAACAACCTTTTCCTCTTTATAAGTCATTTATCCTATGCATTTGTCATAGCAACAGGAAGCTGAATAATGTGGGAGAAGAACTTGGGGTGGGTATATCCCAGGCCTGGTAGTCACTGGATTTTTTTTAATAACTAAATTCTGGAGAAGATAAGAGTCATGTGGCCAGCTTCTACTGAAGTCAGATTGCCATCTCACTGTGGATACCTTTCTGTTGACTGTGTCCAAGATCCCAGGAACCCTCATCTGAGTCTTTGCTGACACAAAATTCTCATGGTGCACTTGGTCAATGCCAGGTCCATCCACACATGCCCGGTTGCTTTTCAAGTGCTTTCCCAGAAACAGGAGCTGGCTAGAATCCTGGGATGGTGGGCCAGAGGCTCAGCAACTAACTCATCTCCCCAGGTGTCTAACCCTGTGCACTCTAATTTTGTCATCTGCTAAGTTCAGGGCAGGCTTCATGAGTACCAGGAGAGGACTGGGGCAACCCTGCCCAACCCTCCTCACAACACAGTGAGAAGTAGTTTACTCCAGCTTGAAGAGGGACAAAGGGACAAAGGACTCTTCCTGGCCAAGGAGGCTGAGATCCTCTAGCTAATGCAAGGATAAATGGATTCCTTGAGACACCACACAGCTGCTGCCCCATCTGAAGGGATTCTTCTCTACCCTGTATTAAGAGGCAATGGGTGTGTAGTGGCTTTTTCTTAGTTATTGGGAAATAACAGGTGACTGTGTTGCCTAGGTGGCTCTCAAGAATCGAGGCTCCATCCTTTGGGTGTGTAGGAATCATTTAGAAGCAGTGAAGAGATTTCCATGCATTACCAGATTGCAATAAGAGGGCCATTAAGTGTGTGCAGAAGGGAACCCTCAGACAGGTTCTTTTGTGTACATAGTGGAAGCGGACATCTAGGGTCAGTCTCTCTGGGGACATTGAAGGGTGGCAGGGAAGGGGCTGTGGCCATCAAATGACAGTGAGAAATGATAGCTGAATATGCCAATGTCTAGGTCAAGGTATAGGGCCCTGGGGATGGATTAGGACACACTTTGGGTGGCCAAGTCACCCACACGGCCCCTTTTTAGGGGCTGCCCAGGGACTGTCTTTGCCCCATTATCCAAAGAACGAGTTTGGGAAGGTGGAGGCAAGAGCTTTGCTAGTCAGGTAACACCTCACTATTCTAGTTGTTGAAGAAGCCCACTTGCAGGATTCATCTCTTGGGGGGAGTAATTGCTTTTATTGCTAGTGGGCTGGATTCCCCCAAGGTCAGTGGTTTAACAGTGGTGGGAATAGACCACAATACAGTGGGTGGATCTTACCATGTTCCAGGGATTTTTATAATGTAAAGCTCTTAGAGATCTGCTGATCCCTTTAATTCTCATGGAGACCTAAGAGGAAGGTACTGATATAATGTGGGAAACAGACACAGAAGGGTTGAGTAGGCCCTTGACTCACACAGATAATATGCAGTAGCAACAGCTTTGGACCCAGTAGCTGGGGTCTCAAGTTCTTTTCTTCCCTGTCATCTGGTATCAGGATCCCCTGTCCCTGGGCTGTGTCTGTTTCTCTGGCCTTCAGTACCTTCCCTATCCTTTGCCAGGAATCCCATAGCATTGGTACTCATTGTCTTTGCACCTGCAGTGTCCCTTAACAACTCTGCATGGCCCATGGGTATGTGTGGCTGCAAGTGGATTCTTGACTGGGCCTTGGGGAACGGGAGGTTTCTTTCCTCAGGATTCAGCAGTCCTGCTGCAACTATGTGGCTGGCTGCATCTTTGCACTGTCCAGAACCCTGCATGTCCACTTGCCATTAGTGCATGCTGTGAGGCTGTGAGGTCTAGCCTTGCCTGTTTGTCCTCACCTCTCTGTCCATGCTCATGACAGACATTGCTAGTTGATCCCTGATGAAAGGCTTGTGATCCTGTTCAGCCCAGACCTCAAGGCACTCACTATGGATTCTATTCCCAGTGTAGAATAAGATGGCAGAGTTCGAAGTCTGGGCCCCAGTGATGTCTGGCTTTTGTAAGACAATCTTCCAGATGTCTCTCTAGGAAGGTAGTTAAAGTCTCATGACCCAAACCTTTAGGGAGAGGCAGCCCAGCTGGAAAGACTCATCTCGTATTTGTGAATTTCCTGGGGGCCAGAGTAATGTTCTGCTCTGCGTCTGACGGGGACATCTCAGGTGGAGAGCCTTTAGAGTCCACAAGCATCGGGAGAAAAGTCAGCTGTGCTGAGAGTTAAGGCTCAGGCAAAGGGCTGTTTCCTGGGTTTTGCAGGAGAATACACCTGGGCTCTGGAGTCAGGACATGCAGCCCAAGGCGTCTCTTCCTGAGTTTTCTCTGGCTGTTAGCTAAGGACAGTAAATGAGTTACATCTCACATGTCAGCCCCAGGTGACTGCACCCAGAGTCTGTATTAAGTAGGATGCTGAGGTACGATGGGCTCGGAGGGAGGCAGATCACTGCTGATTGTCAGTGGTCACCTTGGATGTGACTGCAGATCATGAGGCATGAGACTCACAAGCCTGGGTTGTGTGCCCGCTTCAAATGGGCTGTGACACACTCACCACGGAGTGGCTGTGACTTAAGGAGTGGCAGACATTCAGAAGACATACATGCAGACTGCTAAGTAGATGCTGGCTCCCTCCACCTTCTTTTTCTTTCCCCTCCTTTCCTGTCTGGCAGCCAAAGACCACTCAAGCTTCTCTCCCTTCTTGGAAGCCTGCTTTCAAATAAGCTGACTCTTCCGCTTGCCTTCTCTCCCGCATGGCCTAGGTTGGGGTTGAAGGAATATAGGCTTTGATGGGGGTGGGCATGGAAGCCTGAAATCAAGGCTTGGCTCCACCAAAATCAGCTGGGCATTTGGCTAGTTGAAGGTTCCCTCTGAGGCTCAGTTTCCCTCTAGGTACCTGATTGCAACAACAGTATATGTGTAATACATTAGGAAATCACATAAAGCTATGGGTGAAATAATCTTTGTTTGATGACCAATACACAGCAGTGCTTGATACAGAGGCACGGGCAGGCTGATGGGCACCAGCTTGGAAGGCTGATAGAGTCCTCTAGCTTTTATTCTGGTAGGGAAGGAGGATGGACAGCCAGATTCTGTCCCACTTCCAACATTCAATCAGGCTCGACCACTTGGTAATGAAAACAGAGACGGGAGGGTGAACGAAAAGAGAGTGTTGGCCAGTGCCAGAACTGAGACCAGCCAGCTGTGAGGCAGACAGGAGGGCTTTGTAGTGTCAGGCGGTTTTACAAGGCAGCATTCACCATGGCCCTCTGATGGCTGCCCCTGATTCAATGGGGAGCATATCTGGGCTTTCACCAGCTGCTTCCTGATACCCTCAGCCAGATCTTTATGACTTGATGGCTTGTGTCCCACTGACTTTGTGAGCACCAACTGATGGTTTGCAAACTCTGGGAGCTGAGAGAGGACCAGATTTCTGGGTCCCTTGGCATGTTCTGGCTCTGCCACTGCTCTGATGCCACCCTCTGTGGCCAGCCTTCAGTCCCTTGCTTTACTTGGACAACTTGCAAAGTCACTCTTTGTTTCTTGTGTGAGGGAATCTCTCTGTCTTTCAGGGTGATGGAGTTCATGAAAGCTTAAGAGCCATTCATGCATTCATTCATTCATTCATTCATTCATTCATTCATCTAAGATCAAGAGGGTTCCATGTCTGAGGAGGGAGGACTGCTCTTCTGTTTTCCCACAGATTTGTTGAGGGTTCCAGATCATTTCATATGGAAATGAACATCTCACAGAGAAAAATGAGCATTCAGAGAACTGTTCAGAAGTGAGGAGCCCCAAAGACATATTGAATGCCCCTGTATAGAACTGGGAAGCCCTCAAGAATTCATATAACCACCTCTCTCCATTTTGTGAATGAGAAAAACTGAGGCCCAGCCTGTCTTTGTGTCATTACCTGAAGCAGGAGCAGAGCTGAAACTATGGCCATTTCTACCTCATCATTGAGTTTCAGCAATCCATGACCCAGCTCATACTTAACAGGGTAGGAAGAGGCCATTCTTACCAGTTTCTGGGTGACTCCTGGAGGAGCCCACTCATAGGTTATGGTGTCAAAGGTGGGGTCTTTGCCAGTGGCGATGGGGTTGGTCATGATCATGCGGTTCCTCTTATAGATGCGGATGCCGTCTCCACCTTTCACCCGGGCAGTGAGGGTGGCATACTTGGAGTCCATCAGCAGGCGCCCGATTTTCCGATCGTCCTCCAGGTCGGAGCTCAGACAGTGCTCCTCCTGGCTGCATTTACAAGACTTGCATATTTTCCTGGGGGACAATGGAAAGAAGTGCGGTCATCCTACAGAGAAGACATGCTTTGGATGTAGCAGCAACATCTACTGTTTTGTACCCAAGCACAGAGTTTCATGTTATTAACCTGGAAAGAGTGGCAACAGACAGACAAGGTCTTTGGGGCAGTACACCTGTCTCTTTTCTATCTGGCTTTGGGGAATTCAGAATGCAAATATCATCTGAGAAGGTTGTGTTCCATGATGGTTGTCAACAAGAGCTGCAGTTTCCTCTTGGTGGTTACCACAACAAAAGCAAATTTATTCAAAATGTGTGTGGACTGTGGTCTGAACCTGGCCCCTGACTTTCTTTCTACAAATAAAGTTTTATTGAAACACGGCATGCTCATCTATTTGTATGCCTACTCTTGGTTGCTTTGGGGCTAGAATGGCACAGTTGAATAGTTACAACAGAGGCCCTCTGACCATCAAAGCCTAAAATATTATTTGGCTCTTTACAAAAAAAAAAGTGTGCTAAGTTCTCTGCTCTTAAAAATCATTAAAATTGTCCACTATGATTCATGAGCTGCATAAGTTCTGGTTGAAATTCTTCAGCATGCCCACTGAAGTGAGATCTGGTGGGAATTTTCTTCAGATTTGTGGACAGAAGCCAGGAAGAAGGGAGTGTACTGAGTAAAACCTTCCAGCTGGGGAGATTGATGTCCCTGGAGGGTGGCTCTGTCAGGGGCCCAGGAGGAGGAAATACATTCTGGGGAAGTTTCAAGTTCACTTGAAAGCTCTGGTGCCTTTCCCTCTGACAATTAATAAAAGAAAGTGTTTGACTGTTTTGTGTCATGCTGTAAAGGTTTAGAGCTCCAGAGAGTTGCATGGTGTGAGAAGGAAAGTGTTCTCCCCTCCCTTCACAGGCCTGTCACCATAGGCTTGCTGTGCAGTGTCCCAGACGCCCCAGTGCATGCAATTTAAGAGATTGTTAAAAAAAAAAAAAGTGAGCGATGTTAAGACCCACCGCAGGGATGGGGGCAAGGCATGGGGGCTCAGCTGCAGATGTGTGGTGGAGTCAAAGCAACCTGAAACAGCCCTGTTTGCATTTACATCCGGCTGTCATGGGTATCACTGGATAGTCTTACAGCCATGGCCATTCAACTCAAATCACGTCCCTCAGTGGTTAGTTAGCAACGTTGGCAGTTGGCAGTTTCATTGTCATGGTTAGGAGGCAGGGTGCCCCTGTCATCTAGTGGCTAAAAGCTTGGGATGTGGACAAAAAACATCCTCTGCTTCAGGCTCCATCATTGAAGCATCAGCAGCCCCAGCACTTCAATCGTGTGGGCTGGGGGTCGGGGGGAGACGTGCATCTCAGTTGAAGAGGAGGTGTAACTGGAACCTCCAAGGAGCTCACGACTGGCATGGCAGAAGGAGAGGGAAGTGTAACATGGAGCAGGAGAAGGCTGAACTACAATGGAATTGGGGGCATGGGGGTACTTCTGCTACCCTTGACTCACTCCCAAATGTGCGTAGGTGGGACACCGATGAGAGTTTGGTGCTCTGTGCTCTGGAGTCTGGAAACAGTTGAGTTAAGGAAGCCTAAAAACAACTAATTTCTGTTTCGTGTCAGGATGCATCTTGTGTGGCTTGATGGACAGAATGTTCACATCTGGTGTATTGTCATGTAGAAGAGTTAAATCTATGACCTGAAGGATTTGTCCCAGCCCCAAAGGAGACCACAGACCTTAAGGGCACTGCAGGTTGCATGTGAGAAGTCTTTTCTTTTTGGTCCCACAGAAAGGAGTTCCCTGTTATGTGTAAGTGGGCATCTCATTCACAGTCCATTGGAGTCTCTTGCCCCTCCTTTTAAGAGGCAGGCTGGAAGACCAGTGATGGACAGTAATAGTCATTTTCACTTGAGAGGTGACAACAGCAGACATGGAAAGAAAAGCACAGTGCCATCGCTTCTCAGCCTTTTGGCTAAGATCAAGTGAAAAGCACAGTGTGTTGGCACACAGGATGGCCCCAACTGTAAATCTTTTGTGTTCCACTTGACCCTATGTGTGGAACCTGACGTGGAGGCTGCTCGGGGCTGTTTTTGTTAATGTGGCATCCCGGGATGCTACCTGAGCCACTGGGAATGCAACTCATTTGAGATGGGGAAAACGTTAGCAAACATGGGGATGTTCTCTGAGGTTGTGTCCATGATAGTCCTGCTCTTTTTAGTGTTGGGCACACTGCTGCACTGTGACAGTTGAGGAAGACACCTTCCAACTCTGCCCTAGCTCTTGTTAGGGACCCATATGTGAGGGAGACATGCACATTCCCCAAAGAACCTAAGTGGCATTAATGTGGCCAATTCTCCTCTTCTTGGGCAGGCAGATAGTCACTGGCTTTCCTTTTAAACCAGGTTGACAATGTTCAGTCATTTAACTATCTCTTGTGATTTGAATATGAAATATCCTCCATAGGCTCACATTTGGATAATTGGCCCCCAACTGATAGTGATGTTTATGAGGTTATAAAACTTTTGGAAGTAGAGCTTTGCTGAAGGCACAGTATCACTGGGGGAGGGCTTTGAAATCTGATGGACTGATACCACTTCCTGTTTTCTCTCTCTTCTGGGCTGCCAATGCAAGGTGATGGGCCAGCCTCATCTTCCTGCTGTCATGCTTTCTCCGCCAAGATGGACTATATAAACCTTCTAGAACTGGGAGCCAAAAGGAATTATTTTCCTTAAAGTTGCTTTACTTGGGGGTATTTATCACTGCCACAGAAATTAAACATCAACTAATACAGCATCTTAATCAACTGACTGTGAAAACTGGGACATGAAGATGTGTGGAAGTGTGTCCCCTCTGAGATGCTGTGACATCTCTGTATCAAAGTGGGTTGAATATAAACTCCTCATATGGTCATTCCAATGCAAGGTGACATGCTTTATGTAGGACCTCCAAATTCAGTCTGTGCTTCTCGAGAAATTCACTTGATACTCAACCCATGGGCAGGATGGCAAGGAAACACAAGGATTAAAACAATGCAAGGGGACGTCTGTTCCTAGGAAGCATGGTGGATAGGACCAGATTGCTTTGCCTCCGTAAACAACTAGACGACCAAACCACATACACTACAGGACCGTTTTAGGATGCTAGGTAGCAGCAGCCCAGGACTGTGCATCGAGTGAGCATTTACTCCCTGTCTCAAGAAGTTTACAGAGATCATCTAGCTGTCCACAAAGAGCTGAAGAAATTCCTCAATATTGTCTGAGACCTGGTGGAAGGAAGATTTAGGACTAATAGGATTCACAATGGATAAGGTAACTTCCCTCCAGGCTACAATCTGGTCAAATGGCTAAAGCAGGAATGAATGGATCCTTGCTGCTGGGGTCAAGTCAGCTGAAGGAGGAAGTTATGTAGGGATAGAGGCCTGGGTTATATGACTTCCAGGGTCCCTTCAATGGAAGACCATGTGAGCTCCTCTGAGACTGAAGCCAGTCAGGAAATGGAGTCAATGAATGGGGCAGTGCTTCCAAAGCTTACAATCTGCCATAGTGCAGACATTTCAGAGCATGAAACTGTGTCTCATTCAGGCCTAAATTCAAATCATGTCAGTTAGTAAATTCTTCCCAATCACCCACCTTCCCTGTACATACTTGCAAAAAGGAGAAACACTATCTAATATATAATGTTGATTAACATTCCAACATAGAAGAGTTTGCTTATTAATAAGTAGGCTGTTTTCTTTTGAGATAGGGTGGTCTCGTGCATGGCAGATACTTTTCAACTGTAATCTCACCGTGGATACCAGCATCTTAGGAAACACCTGGGGAATTTTTGATCCCCATTGAATGCCCAAGCTGTAATAAGACGCTGAGAACAAAAGCCCTTGGTTTGCTATGGTGTTCTATGGAGTGTGGCCCCTTTCTCTGTGGTGGCAGGGACAGTCCCCCAGTTTGTGTCCTGCACAGTCTAGAGCTACCGTCACACAGATGCTGACATGAAGATTGCTGGGCCCTTGTGTTCACTGGCAGCCTCAACATTGTTTCAGAGCCCTCAGAGATAAAAGAAGAAAGACAAACTCCAGAACTCTGGCTGGACCTGACACTCCTCATGTACAGATAGGAATCACAGGATCTGGTTTCCCGGCACAGTGGACAGAATGCCTTTGACTACGTGCGTGTGTGTGCATGCTGTGTGTGTGTGCATGCTGTGCGGTGTGTGTGCATGTGCGTGCCTCTGTGTGTGAAGTCAGAGGACACTTTTGGCGTCATTCCTCAGGTGCTGCCTTTCCTGTTATTTGAGACAAGGTCTCCCATGGCTTTAGAGGTTGCAAGGAAGTTATCCTGGACTTTACCAAGAAAGCTAGCCTGGGTGGTCAGGAAGCACCAAGGATTCTCCTGCGTTTGCCTCCTCACAGACAGTTTTGGAAAGGGAGATCAAGTCCACGTGCTGGCAAGGCAAGCACTTCACTGATGGAGCTATTTCCCCAGCTCGACCTTTGACCTCTGTTTCAGGAGCCACACCTAGGCTAAAATCCACCCCAGGGATACTGCTTCAGTGAGGTGAGAGCAAGCCCATCTTCAGACCCGAGAGGGGACAGTCCTTCCCCAAAGGCATCCCCAGCCCGTTTTCCCATAGTCCTCTGTTGTGGCTTGTATGTAAACTCTCTCCAATAGGCTCATATGGTTGAATACTTGGTCCCCGCTGGTAGCTGTTTTATACGGTTATAGAAACGAGGTGGAGCCTGGCTGGATTGGAGGAAGTGGGTCCAGGGGAGTTGGCCTTGGGGTTTTCATAGCCCAGCTCTACTTCTTGTCTGGCCTTTGCTTCCTGTTCCACTAAGGTGTGCTAACTGCACACTCCTGCCCCCATGCCTTCCTTTCCATGGCAGATGGTGTCCCCTCCAACTGTGAGCCAGAAGAAACCCTTCCTCCCGTAGATTGCTCCTTGTCAGATGTTTGGTCACAGCAAGGAAAAAAAAAATCCTTGCTGGACCAGCTTGATGGCATCTACCTTGAGATGGTTTATGAAATGCAAAGCAATTTTCCCTTAGTTTCGCTCCCCAAGATCTTTACAACATTCACTCATTCTCTGAGTTAGGACAGAAAGGAGGGCCCCCATTCCCCAGCTGCCCTTCCCAGCATGTACCCACCTACCCCGGGCCAGCAGAGAGAACCACCCACATTTTTGGAAAGGACAGTCAGGAAACAAAAGCAGACAGTCCCCTTGACCAAATGCGTTACCTCCACGAATGGGGCTCGAAGCCGGAGCACATTCCCTTGCACCTCAGGCAAGCCACTCTGGCGGACGGCGGCTGGCCCAGGGACATCTGGAAAAGGAGACACAGAGAGGGTGTTTTCCTTCACATTGACCTCTGGGAGACTTGGCATAACAGCAAAGGGACTGCGCGGGGTTCAAAGGGCCCCTGATCAATATGCTGCCACTCACTGTTTACTGGGAACAGGGAAGAACATCCGGGAATGGGGCCATGGACAGCAAGTGTTGAAGGGCGGGGCCCTTCCTGGTAAAAGCTCTGCTGGGGCTTGCTGCCAGGCTCCAGGGCTGTCTCCGAATGCCTGGGCTGTCTGGAAAGACTCCTGTGGGGGCCATCTGCTTCTTTCCCCACCTTTACTCATTCCTGGATTTATCTATCACTGGAACGGAGTCTTCCAGAGTGTCTCCTTCACCGCCTTCTGATTTACTGATAGGATGTGACTGAACCAACACCACAACCACAAAGGAACCTGTTCCTAGCTGTTTATGGCTCGGAGTAGGACTTCAGTATTTTGCTAACGTACCAAAAACAATCTCATGAGCATTTGAAATGGAGGAAGGGCAACCCAAGGCAGGTTTTGTTTTTCATCACATGCCCTAGGAAACAGGAGTGCATTTGGCAGCCATTGCTGCCGTGGTTAGATCCAGTGGCTCTGGTGGGGTCCTGGAACCAGCAGCTGTACCCACAAGCTCACCAGAAATGCACAATTCCCGTGGCCCCCTTTCATCACACTGCCCTTGAACAGAATTCCCAGAAATGTATTACGTTAAAACTGGAGAGGCGATGGGTTAGTGACGAATCTGCAGGCTGAGGAACTTAACCTAGTTTTCCCTTGGGGTGGGGATGAGGGTGGGGGTGGGGAAGACTTTGTAGAGGTGTGTGTGCCATCCTGTTCTTTTCAGAAGCAGGCAGGGCTCCACCCATTAGAAATGTAAAGGAATAAGCTCCTCATTTTAACAGACGCATAGATGGCATAACATTTACTCAGTGGCTACTCTGTGCCCCGCGTGGGGGCTTTAACATTAGGTGCTGTATGCCCTGAAGGCATGCACAAGCCAGGGGCTATAGAGAGGAAAGCTCAAACTTCTCCCTTGCAAACGGCTGCTGAGTAACAGCAAGGGCTAGGCTGTGGTCTAGCTATGGTCATTGCCATGATTTGGACATAAACGTCAGATGTATGGAAGAAGGCAACTGTGAAGAAACCCAGACGGGAGGGCCAGGGAGGCTTCTTCAACCAGGTCACTTGGGGATTTAGACTGCGCAGGCTGAATCGATAGAAAATGGAGAGAAGGGAAGCCTGGTTGTGGGAAGAGACTGTGAAGAGAACAAATGGTAGAATGTGTCTTGTGGTGTGGCAATCGGAGTGTGCTTCTGGGGACATTTCTGGTTCACTGTGTTGTGTTGTGTCGTGTTGTGTGTGTGTGTGTGTGTGAAGGCCAGAGGACCATGATGGGTATTGTTTCTCCTCAGGCACAACCCACACTGCTTATGCAAGAGAGTCTTACTCTGTCCTGAGCTCACAACGCAGGCGCAGGCTAGACTGTCTGTCTAGTGAGCCACCCTATCTACTTGTTTCTGCCTCTCCAGCCCTGGTATTGCCAGCATGTATCACCACACTGGCTTTTGTTTATGTGGGGTCTGGGGGTAAAACTCAGGTCCTCATGCTTGTAAGGTTAGAATTTTAGTGACTTTTCTATAGCCTTCTGTTTGGTTTTAAAAGGTGTGTGTGGAGGTGGGGGTCAGGGGGGGACCTGGTGAAGTTTGTTTGCCAGTGTTAGGATTCAGCACAGTGGTCCTTTACAGTCTTTCTCTCCTGCACCCAGATCTCCCAACAACTAGACCAGCAGTCTAGTCGTAGGTATTCAGAGGACTGTGTGTTTATATTGGTGTCTGATTAGTACTAAAATCATGTTATACTTTTTTCCACCCTGAAATGGGTCCTACTACGTGTTCCTCTCTGGCCTCAAACATGAAATCCTCCTGTCTTAGCCCTTTGGGGCTTAAGATTACAGATCTGTGCTAAGTATGAGCATTGAGATGGCTCAGATCACTATCTCCCTAAGTCGGGGGCCCTGTTATATAGACAGAACTTTGTTAAAGCTATTGGCCTGCATGTGTGCTCACATCCACCTCCTCTCCTCCTCCCCTACACCTTGAACTATACTAGCTGAAATATAGCAATCTTTCCACACTTAATATTTGAATGGTTCCAAGTTGACTTAATTCACGAATAAGGCTTCACTGTTGGAGTGTTTCAGATATGCCCAGAGGCCTGGAAAGAAGACATTCACGGAAGCATTTCCTAAGTGGCACAGCAGGCCTGAGCAGAGCTGATCTTCTAATGAGGGACTATTTAACAGTCCTCCCCCAGGAGAGGATTAGTTTTGACGACTGATCTGGAGTTGAGCCTCAGTGTGGCTGCTAGCTCCTGTTCGGCTGAGAAACAGTGATGTAAGACAGTGCTGTTCCTAAGCGTGACAGCCTGTGATGTGGGGACCAGCCTCCCTGGGTTAGGTCTGGCATTTATCAGCTATGTGTGTGACTGGATGCAAGCCATTGTTCTGCCAGATTAGGTTTCTGCTTTGTAAAACTGGAAAACCACCTGGGTGGGGCTGCCTGGCTCGTGTTCCTGACAGTTGTCACTTGTGAGATGTTACAGAGCGGTTCACAGCAGCAGGGTGGAAGTGAGGATCACGTGATCAAATACAAGTGGTGGCCGCAGGATGTGCAAAGGCTTCTAACCTTTAAGATGCCAGCCTGTGCTAAATGCAACAAGAGAGTCGGGGAGTGAGCCCCTATTTCAGGGAGAAGAGCCCTGGTGAGGGGTCAGGCTGGCTGGGTTTAGTACCACTTTTGTCCCTCCCTCTTACTGTACAGGACCAATGGCTGAGTTTGTTGAGTCTCTCTCTTCCTGACTCACTGGGATAATAGGAAACCCACATGCCTCATGGAGTTGCCCAGAAAGTTAAATGAGAAACTGGAAAGGATTTAGCACACTTATTATGCACCGAATATTTGCTGTTGTCGTTAGATCTTATGAAAGACAGTTTGAAAGACCTTGAATTGGTTGTTCTGAAACTTTCTTTCAAGCCTTTGCTTCCTTGGGGACTTCTGGGGAATTATTTTTGGAAGGGCAGACCCCATATGTTTTTTATTCTCCACTTTCTTCCTTATCTATTTGTTGTCTCTATGATTAGATTTAAGATGTAAAAAAGCAAGCAAGCAAAACAAAACACGAGGCCAACACAAGCTCCATTCTTTGTGATTAAGTCATTAAGCAAGGCTGATTTTAGCTTCAGCCCTTAGGAAACTCTTTTGGTTTTGTTCTGTTTTCTATTAATTAAACTTGTTTGTTGACAATCTCATAAATGTATAATAAACACATTCTCATACACTCACCCCATCCTCTCTTACCTGCCCCCACACCAGGCCAACCCCCCCTCCATCCCTACAAATCTGTTTCTCACATCATGCCATTCTGTTTTGTGATTTCCTGAGTTTTAACCAGGGTTGCGTGTGTATAACCATGGCTTGGAGCTGTCCATTGGAGCCTGGTGGCCACACAACAGGGAAGAGTGACATACCACTTCCTAGACTATCTGTAGTTGTGATTTCAGCAAAATGGTCAGGGCTCTATGAGCCCTTCTCCCATCTGCGACTCGCTGCAGACAGGCCAGGCATATGCAGGCCCAGCTTAGGTACCTGCCGATGGCTGTGTCGTACCTGATTATCTCTTTCAGTGAAGCTATTCCTAACCAAGAAAGGCCACATTTTTAAGCAAGTGATGATGGAAGAGGTCTATCCTTGAGTCAGGTAGCCATAGCTACGTGGGTATAGGAAGCAGAACTCAGTCTCCAGCCTGCCAGTGGCCCAGTTTCCATGACAACAAATGTTCTAGAAAGAAAAATAAATGGCCTTGCCAGGAAGAGTTACATTTGGGCAGTCAGGCCATGCATGCAATGAGTTTTCTGGCTGACTGTTCAACACACTGAATAGTCACTTGTTCGCTGCATGCCGATCACTGGAGCCAGGCAGGCCTAAGTATCTTCAACACAGGGAAAATGATGTTGAGGAACAGGGAGGGGAATCAGCCAGCCACAGAGCTCCAAACAAGATCCTCTGGTTAATAAACAGTGCACTTCTCTGATGTAGACACTGTTGATGGATAGCACTGTGTCTCCCAGCCTCTCCCAGTAGCTGAGAACTGAAGCTTAAGGGAACCATCCCTTTAACAAAGGTTTCTTAGAATGCAGTGTCTAATCCGAGTTTTCTCTTGAGGGGAAGAAAGCGCATTTTGACAATGGTTTTTGGCTCTGGTTTGGTAGGATGTGGTGCATGTAATATAATGTCTTGGAACTGAATCATTCATTTAATTTTTTTTAAAATTTATTTTTTATTTTCTTGTTTTTACTACCAAACCAAAGCTTTCCCTACCTCCCCTTTTCCCAGCCCACTCTACCTCCTTTGAAGACTTTAAAGGACTTAGGTAGCTCCTGGAGGTATAGGGAGCAAGACACACACACACACACACACACACACACACACACACACACACACACACGTGCGCGAGCATGCATGTGGAGGCCAGAGGTTGGCATTGAGTACTCTTCTCTATTGTTCTCCCCCTTACTCTCTGAGACACTGTCTGTCACTGAACCAGTAGTTCACTAATTCAGCTGGAGTGTCTAGCCACTGAGTTCCAGAGATCTGCCTGTCCCCACCCTTTCCCCCACCCCGGGGTTACAGGCAAGCATCACCACTCATCAGTGCCTTGCTTGTATGCAAGTGCTGATGATCCAAACTTGGGCCCTCATGCTTGGCATTTCATAGACGAGACCACCTCCCCCACTCCCCAGGAATTGTCCTGATAACAAAATGTTACCGAGAGCAGTATAGGGTTGAGAGGAAGAAGAATTTAAGAGGGAGACTGCAGTGTGGAGTTCTGCATGGACGTGGGACTTAGAAAAGAAGTATCCTGCTCAGTGTCCTTCTCCTTGTGGGAATCATGTACAATGAAAAAGCTGTTTGTAAAATGAGATACATATGGACCATTGTTTCAGATATTATCAAAATTTTGGTAATATGGCATAAAGATGTCTGACATAATCTTCCAATGCTATATAATGGCAGGAGGACACTGGCTATTGGGCCCCCCTAAGTCATGTATCATTCAGCGACATCTATTTCCCTCAGCTCTAATACTTAGTTAGCCTGCATGCTGAGTCTAGTTGCAGTTCTTGGTCCTGGGAGACACAAATAATCTCTCTGTTTTTGAAACTTTCACCCCAAGATTGTGATTTATTACCCTGGAAAACATTAACTAGTTTTGTAATTGGTCATCCATCTTGTCTTAACATTAAATTACCAGCAAAGACCTGATTCCTTAAAGGGTTTTGAGCTGGTCCCAACATCTTGCAGGTTTTCTCATTTATGAGTAAGAGGTTCTCTTGATTATATAAAGGTCATGGTCTTACCATTTGACAGTGGTCTATTAGTGCTAGCACATGGCCTCTGACTATCCCGAGTGTTTCCTGAGGTAATATCTTTCAAATATATGCTGGATTCTACCCGACAGGGATTGTTACAAGTAAGTCCTATAGATATAGGTCATTGAGGATTACTGACTAACCTATTAGGTCACTTAAATCAAACTCACAAGAATTCCAGTAGCAAACGGAGTGAAAATGGAGATAAATGGAGCAGGTTGAAGTTATGAGAGGGTCGAGAAAGAGCCAGTATTACATTCAGACAAACCAATCCTAAAACTATCCCACTACTATAAATATCCCCATAATAACAGCTTTACAGTCCACCAAGTGATTTCACTTCCTTAATCATTCTTTTTGTTATCAATTAGGGTCAACCTTTGAAGACTGCCATTATTCCTAATCAACAGATGAAGAGTAACTCTCCCATTCAGAATGGTCTGGAATATAGCCCTCTAGGGAAGGGAGGGGCTTCTAAATCTACTCCTGTGTGATGCTCTGTCTTTTCTGATGATCATGGATATAGCTAACATTTATTGAGTACATATTTTGTGCCAGGAAAATGTCTAGCATTTACACACTATAATATTACATGTAATATTCCACCAATCCTACCAAAGTGGTACTTTTTATTATTTTCATTTCTAGATTGCAATACTGAGGTCCAGAAATATCTATGCTCTTCTGGAAGATTGATGAGTATAAGTGACTGAGCCATGCCATTACACCAGTCAGGTTTTATTTTATGTGTTCCCTCAGCCAATGTGCTATAGAGCATTCCACCAAGAATACTGTACTTTACATTTTACAAGTGGGGACACATCCCTATCTTGCTTGGTCTTCATAGTGATCCCATGAGGAAGGTATTTTCCATTTTGCTCCTGAGGAAAACAAGTCCATAGAACTGATGGGATTTACTTCCTTGGACATAATTCACACATGAATTATGAAAATCCAGGTCTGACTCTCTACCACACCAGAAGTCTCCAGGTCCCTGACAGTTTTCACTGAAGGTGTCCTTGATTCTGGAAATCTGGGAACAAAAGGAGGGAATGCATGTCTGTAGGGTCATGAGGTTGTTGTGGAATAATAGTTTAAGATGTGTTACATTTGTTTATACTGTGGAATATTTGTTTAATGATGCAAAGATGTGTTGCATTCTTTTATGTTGCATTTGTTTAACTCTGTAAAGCTGTGTTACTGTGCCTGTCTAAAACACCTGATTGGTCTAATAAAGAGCTGAATGGCCAATAGTTAGGTAAGAGAGAAGTAGGTGGGGCTGCCAGGCAGAGAGAATAAAGAAAAGGGAAGGAGGAGAGAGAAAAGGAGGAGAGGAAGGTACCAGGGGCCAGCCACCCAGCCACACAAATAGCCATGGAGTAAGAAGGGAAGACATATAGAATAAAGAAAGGTAAAAAGCCCAGAAATAAAATGTAGTTAAAGAGAAATGGGATAATTTAAGTTAGAAAAGTTGGCTAGAAACAAGTCAAGCTAAGGATGGACATTTATAAGCAAGAATAAATCTCTGTGTATTTATTTGGGAGCTAGGTGTTGGGCCCCCAAGAGTAAAAAATCCAAGTACATGAGGTCCTAGGAAGGTTTGATTTATGAGAAATAGGGTAGAGTTCATATACAATTTCCTTGACCTCAAGATTCTACCACCTGCTCTTATTTTGATCAATAAACCAAAAGATGTTCAAGGCAACAGATAGACTTCAAGTACAGAGGGGAAGGTAGTAGTCATAGGAAGTGGATTAGAATCACGGGTCACATATGTTCTGCCCTTTCCTGGAAGCCTGGAAAAGACTCAGGTTGTTAAATACTTAGTACAGCATCATGGATCTGGAGCTTGATCTTGGACCCAAATGGCAGAAATAATGGAACAGATGGAGATGTGGGGACTACATGCTAAAAACCTACTGCTCAAAACTGTCAGTGCTTAACAAAGATAAGAGGTAACAAACTTCCTCCTTAACCAAGGAGGAAGTCATTTCTGGGTTCATTCCCAACTCTTATAAGGATTCCTTGAGGTTGATGTCACTGGGCTCCCTGATGAGGTTCATGCCACAAGTTCAAATATATTCATTTCTATTTTCATTTACTGTTGCCACTGAAATTCCTTTTGTGGTCACCTGGGCATCTGGAAGTCTTCAATGTACATTCTAAGCTTCTTTTCATAATTATCCAACCCCCAGAGACCTTCAAGCCCACAAGTGGCTTGAGTCTCCATCTTTCTCATAATATATAAGAATAACAGCAATTGTAGTAAATACAGTTATTCTTCATTACTGGTATATACCATATTCATGGATCCCATCAACCTTGGATAAAAAGTATTGGATAGAGGGTCTGGTGTGATGGCTCAGTGGTTAAGAGCACTTCCTTCTCTTTCAGAGGACCTAGGTTCTGTTCCCAGAGTTCACTTGTGGGCTCACAAACATCTGTAATTTCTATCCCAAGGGATCTGATGCCTTTCCTGGCCTCCAGGGGCACGCACACACATGGTGCACAGGTACACATGCAGGCAAAGCACTGCATACATAAGCAGAAATAAACATTAAAGAATTATGGATAGAGGACAATTCAGATGAACCCAGAAGCATTAGGTTAAGTGAGTTAAGCCTGGCACAGAGATGCAGACCCTGAGTGGTCTCATGTAGGTATCCTAACAGGGTCCCACAGAAACACAGAGTGGATCTTGACTGCCAGGGTGTGGGGAAATGGGGAGATGGTCCTAAATGGGTACTAAGTATGATTTATGAATGAGAACACACCTGGGAGATCTAAAGTATAGCATTTTGATTATAATTTTGTACTTAGAAATTGCCAAGAGAGTGGGTCTTAGCTACTTTCACTACAAGGAAAAAGGTAACTGTAGGGGAGGCTTGTTAGTCAAGGGGTTAAAAAATGTCCACAGATCCAGGAACATGAGCTTACAGACCTCATGTACATACAGTTTCTGTGTGCCAGTTATAACTCAATGGGATATTCTTACATGTTAAGCATGACATGTTGGCTGTGGGAAGGATAACAAGGAGAATGTGATTTAAATTGTACCAAAGCTGAATGTGGACAAACTATACTGAGAAAAAAAATGAGTGGATGAATAAATGGATGGTCAAAAACTAAGAAATTTCAAAGGAATATTTCCTATACAGAGTAAAATATGTTTGTTCAGCATTTGTTTTAATATTACAGTTTAGAGCTAAAGCCAGACACAGCAGTGTACATCTGTAAACCCAGTGCTGAGAGGGAGGGGTTGGATCCCATGAGGCTTTCTGGCCAGCCAGTCAAGCCAAAATGGTACGCTCCAGGACTAGTGAAGAGACCTTGTCTCGAAAAATAAGGAGGTAGAAGCAGGAGGATCAGAAATTCAGTCATTCTTCTCAGCCACATAAGGAGTTTGAGACCAATCAGCTAGGGACCTTGTCTCAAAAATAGTAAAATAACATTTGGGGTACAAGAATTTCTCCCACTCAACTGTAGCTGGTCCAGGGGGTAATTACAGCCCACATGAACCAATTGAAAAAGAAGGAAACCAGTAATGTTTTACCCTGAAGCCCAGGTCAGGCATGGCAGCCATCAGCTTGTCACCCACTAATCGTGATCTAATCTGTTGCTTCAAATAAGTTCTTAACAAACAACACACAAAGTTTTCCACCCCTAGAATTCTAAGCACTGGATCAACAGAGCTAATCTCAGTTTGTTTAGTCTGTGAATTTTCAGCCTCACTACACACTTCAGTGAAAGGATATCGGAATTGAAGGGACTTACTCTCATCCATGATTATCTAGATGAGAACCCAAAATGCCCTATGTGGAGACTGTAGGAGCCCATGCTCACATATAGGGGAGGAGAGAGGAGGAGAGGGAGGGAGGGGGAGAGAGAGAGAGAGAGAGAGAGAGAGAGAGAGAGAGAGAGAGAGAGAGAGAGAGAGAGAGAGAGACTGACTGACTCAGAGAATGCCAAGAATGCCTGTTGTGTGTCCCCTAATAAAGACAAGGCCTTTACCACTGTCTGTGTGGGACTCAGCTTAGTTCTAGAAGAGACTCTGTGCAGTCATGACCATGGTTGTCTTCCCTGTCATGGTGAAAAACTCAGGTCAGATAGTCACTCAGCTAAGGAGAAAGATAGCTACTATTTCTATGCCTCTCCTTACCTGCTGTCATGTCCTGAGTCAGTTACCTCAAAGCCTGCTGAAGGGACTGATGGAACCCTCTAGAATACAGCCTATACTCACTCTTCCCATATTTGGGAAAACAGGATTCTTTTTGGCCCTGCCCTAAGGTATTTACTGGGGGATTTCCTAAAACCTGGGGAGGTGAGTACGGAACGAAGCAGAAGATGAACAGAGAGGACCGGTTTTTGAGAGTGGAAAAGGCAAGTTTGGGAGAACTCATTTTGCAATGCATTGGGGAAAAACATCTGGATACAAAGGTCAGCTTCCACTGGGGCACAGGATCTGCTCCAGGGAGGGGGGACTGGCCAGTGGGCATCCATACAGAAAAGAGCAAGTCCAGACTTAGATTACAAACAGTGTGCTGTGAATAGTTTCATCATCATCATCATCATCATCATCATCATCATCATCATCATCTTTTTTAACTGTTGGAACACTTCACAGAGTAGAAGTCCAGACTTTTGTCAAGACCCCAGAGGTTCTTAAGTAAAAGAATGAGAGAAGCCTTCTGAGCCAGACCACTTCCCCCCAAACACTGTACCTCTTAAGGAAATAATACAAAGCAGTGGTTCTCCATGCAGCCTGCAGACATGGAGCTCCTATGAACCTGGGTTGGATACTTCCTTCTAGACGAGCCTCTCAATCCCCTTCAGCCTAGAGCTGGGGAGGTGCAGGGGCCACCATCAGCCCCAAGAAGGACAGAGGGTCGCAGTCAGTGGCAGCCTGGAGAAGGGGCAGGCAGCCAGCAACATTCCAGGGAAGAGGAAGGGCTGTGGTTTCCCTATGTCCGGTTAGGAGGACAATTACTGCATTTGGTACTTAAACTCCCAAGCTAGATCCATGCCAGGGAAGGTGTGAGCATCATGGAAGGACAGTAAACAAAGCCAGACTTCCTGAAAACACTCCTCTCCAGGAAGGGCAGTCCATGGACTGTGAGTGACGTGGGGAACTTAATTTCATCCTCACTGAGGTAGAAATTGTATATATGTCTATTCGAAATGTCTACCTCCCTACATAAGTTCTGGGAATAACAGAGAAAGTGCTTGCTTAGCCAAAGTAGAAAGTTATCTATATTCCTTTTTTTTCTTTCCACTGTCTTTTAAAAATTAATTTCACTATTTTGTACTCTTAGCTCTTACATTTTAAAAGATAAGGGATATGATAAGACTCTCATCCACGGTTTTACAGTCATTAGAAAGTCCTGAGATGAGAGACATTGAGAAAGGAGAGCTATCAAAATTCTATGGAATGATCTGCACAGACAAGTCCTCTCTTCTAAGACTTGGCAAGAGCCCTTGAAAGTACATGGTCTATATGTGGTCATCAAAAGACACCTGCATCTTCCCAAGGTCAGGAGATCAGGGTCACTTCGACAAAGGCTTTAAGGCAGGGTGCAAAGTTCCAACTCTTGTACTGAGAGATCCGTTGCTGAGCAACCAGCTGTGTGTGACGACAGCACATGGAAAGTCTCGGAGCTCGGTGGTCCAAACCCTGGACACAGACAGCTTTGTTTAACTTTCTTTTGGCAGGGTGTGAACTACGGTGATGGAAGGAGAAAGGAAGCCAGCCTCCTTGGCGGTCAGCAGCTTTCTGATAGCCCATGTTTACACACTGCAGTATCCAAAGCAGGTCCACAAATCTTATTTCTGAGATACCCCACTGGATTGATGGGACCAGGTTTTTAAGACTGAACTCAGATTTTCCTTTGGCATCAGCTGCCTTTGAACCAGCTACCAACGTTGCATGGGCTAATATGAAAAGCGAAATGCACAAAGCAGAGGGTCCTCTCGTCAGTTCCCTCAGCTTACTGGGGGAGCGGGGAGGTGGTGGTTAAAAGTTGAATGGAGCCCAGGTTAGCCTCAAATTCCATGCATAGTAGAAGATGACTTTGAACTAACTTTGCCTCCACCTCCTGAGTGTTGGGGTTATAGGTCTGTACCACCATTCATGGTGTATGATGTGCTGGGGCTTGAACCCAGGACTTTCTGAGTGCTAGCCAAGTACTTTACCAACTGAGCTACATCCCACCCCTCAGAGGACTTTTTTTTAAAAAAAAGACTCTCACACTGTAGCCCAGTTTGGCCTAGTCTGTAAAACCAGGTTAGCCTTGAATTTCTGCTAATCTTCCTTCTTCAGTTGTCTTATGAACTCGGAGATTCCAGGCATGCGCTCTACCATACCCCACTTGGGCATTTGTTGATGTTTTGGAAAGTGCTGGGGAATTGAATCTAGGGCCTCATGCAAGCTAGACAAGCCCTCTACCACCGATCTACACTCCTAATCTACACCCTTGTGTTTTCTCATGGGTCTTGTGAGACACTTCCATTCCCACAGCATGGGCATAGGCTATGAAGGGGAATCCTAGAGGTGGTAGCTGACCTGGGGCTTCTGAGCACTTCCGAGTGCTTCTTCCTTGGACAGCCCTTTCCTAGACACCCTTCCTTCCTTGGCTATGATCTGCGCCTTTCCGGACAATAGAGCACAGCTATATGACCCTCGCTATGAACCAGACATGAAACTCCCTTGAGAATCTTATCCAAGTAGCTTGGGGGAAGCAAAGATAAGAAAAAATAAGGCCCTTTTATGGGATTCCTTCCTCCCCTGTACCCACAATTCCTAAATGAGAACAAGCTGCTGGTGTTCCTGGGTCTGGGGTCTTCAGGTTACACTCGGAATCTAATTCATTTCATGGTTCTTACATTTCAACTCTTCATAAATTTTGTTTCCAGTGTCAGCTTTAATCTTAAGGTTGGCTATACCTGTTTATTATACCTTCCAGTTCGGTGAGACACTTGTGAGTTTATCATTGTGCTAGCTTAAGAATGTAATCCTGTGAGAAAAAAAGTGTGTGTGTGCGCGCGCACGTGTGTGTGAATTCTAATTTTCAGAAGGACATGCTTTTATTGCTTTTATTGGCCTTAGCTTAGGAAAGGGGGAGCTGGAGAAAATCAAGCAGGAAGGCTTTGAATCTCGCCTGTCTCAGTCTTAATACCTTGAAAGGAAACATGCTGTCTAAATGTGTTTTGTGGTCCAGTTATTAAAAATCTGCAGGTTTCACTATGCAAATGCCTCCTGCTAGGAACCTCAAGCTTAAACTGTAGGTTAGCTTATGGACAGTGGAAGCTTTACACACAGACACACAAACACATAGACACACAGACAGACACACAGACATACACACACACACAGAGTTGCTTAAACCAACATCAGTGCCTCCTTGACAAAATAACACTGTGTTTCAGTGTGTTGCCTTTAGTGAGGTGTTTTTCTGCATTCAAAGAGTACCGTTCTTATAACGGACTCCTCTTCCATCCTTTCTGTTGACATTTTAAAAAATGAACATTAAATACAGCTTTTTGAGCCCAAATATTTCATTTTTCCCTTGACTTCTCTGCTGCATAAGGACCTAATTGTATCTAGGTATAGTTAGCTTCTGTATATGAGAAAGCTGTAGATCCTTAGAGGAGAAAGGACCTTAAGGAGTTCATAGGTCAATTTTTTTCTAAGCCAGGTTTTATAAGTAGGCATGGTGGCTTGTGCCTATAATCCTGCACTGAGAAGGCAGAGGCAGGTGGATCCATGTGAGCTTAAGGCCAGCCTGGTCTACAGAGGGGGACTATGTTTCAAATAAACAAACAAAAGCCAAAGAGATGGCGTAGGGGATAAAAGCGCTTGTCACACAAACTTTATGACCTGAGTTAGATTCCTAGAACCCCTAGTGGAAGGAGACACCAACTCTTGGAAGTTTCCCTCCAACTTCCACGTGTATGCTGGAACATGTGCATACCTGTACTCATACACACAGTTACCACACACACCACATATGTATGCACACACCTGCCCACACACCACACACACACTAATAATAATAATAAATAAAAATAAATAAAAACAGAGAAGAAAGCCTGCCAACCAACCAAACACGAAATGGACATTCGAGGTGGCCATTCACTTACAAATAAGTCCCTATTAAGGTCTCACCTTTGAAACTCACTGGACGTGATTCAAATGAAAAAAAAAATCCAAATTAACGAACCCAAGGTAGTTTGCAGAAAATTTCACGTATCCCTGTCATGTGCTCTTGGAGTGCTTGTGCCTTTTACTTCTTTATGGTCCCCATCACTCTGGGCATAACCTCCTGCCCACGGTGACGATCTTTAACAACTCTTCCTGCTAGACTGCAAGTTATAAGAGGGTAGAGTCCCTGGAGTACTAGTCTACTGCATGTCCCTAGAACAATGCCTTGCTCACGGCAGCTCTTCACAGCACACTTTGGTTTAGAAAGCCCCTTTGATAGCACTCTCAGCTTTTGCTCTCTGTCTATGCTTCTTGGCATCAAAAGCTAATACGTTAGATGGTTCTCTTCTGTGATGGAGACAGTCCCCTTCTGAGCCCCACTCAGAAGCCCCCTCTCCTCCCAGGTTCTAGCATCTGCTCTCTCCTGTTGGACTCCACTGAGTGGTTTCATCTCTCCCTCGCTGCTCTTACCTCTAACCCCCTCAGCTACTAGACTGAGTGTCGACAAAGGGAACTGCCTCTCATCTTCTTTGGTACCTGACTCCCTTTATGCTGTCTCCATCTGTCTGGGCATCTGGGTCTAGTGCCAAATCTCAGCCATCCACTCAAGGCCAGTCAACTTGGAAAGAACTGCTCTCCTTATTTCAGAGCTGGACATTTCCTCACAGAGTGGTCCATTTCTACTTCATGCCATAGCTTACATGCCAGTACCCAGAATGTAAGAGACACTGCCTGGCCAGGAAAGCTCATTCCTTCACTGTCTTCTGGAAAGGGACTCCTGAGAGAGGGAAGAGCAAAGCACATCTCTGTAGAGAGATTGTTCCAGGCTTTTCCATGAAATAGAATATATACAAGTTTCAGGAAATTGTGAAAACTCAAGCCAATCTGAGAGCCCTGTTAAGCTGGGTAAATTTTCCATGGCATTTCTGGTCTTGGCATGTTACCTCAGAATTATCTCTTTATCCACTGTTACTGTGGGTTGCTCACAGAGTGTTAGGGAAGTTCTGTGCATGTTGGACCTTGTGCCATTGAATGTAAACTCTGGATACTATTCATGCAACCTATGTAACTCCAGAAAGCACTTTCTGCCCTTTCAATCTCAGACTTTTCCATATTAATTATACTTTTCCTTTTCAGACATAGGATCTCATATATCACAGACTGGCATTGACCTGGCTATATAGCTGCAGATGGCCTTGGACTTTAGACCCTCTTCACTCCCAGGATGGTGGGATTACAGGTTTGCACTACCAAATTCAGCTTTATTATGCTTTTTGTGTAATAGTGTTGAGAATGAAACCTAGGGCCCCATATATGATAGGCACACAACCCTACCATTGAACTAATCCCCAGTCCTTTCTCATCTTTGAACATGAATTATAGTCTTTAGCAGCTCTATGGCATGGTTGTAAGACTCTCACATGATAATACATATAAGATGTTTTGGAAAACACAGTGTTTTGGAGATGGGGAGAAATCAAATATCAGCTGTTTACAGAACCCCGTCTTCCTTCTTCAAGGACTTTGTCCTCAACATGCCATCTGTGTGACTATCTACTTATTTATAGTTACACAAATCACTTTTTGAAAACTTGTTTCTTGAAAAATAACTTTACCCCTGAAATTTATTTAAAATAGAAAGCAATCATAAGCCATGGCAAATGGGGCTGGAGAAAAGGCGCAGTGAGTGGTTAAGAGTGCTGGCAGCTCTTCTAGAGGATCTGGGTTTGGTTCCCAGAACCCACATGGCGGCTCATGACCATCTGTAATTCCAGTTCCAGGGGACCCAACTCTCTCTTCTGGCCTCTGCGGGCATGAAGCATGCAAAGATATTGAGACATGCAGGTAGATAAAACAGCTGTATGCATAAAAATAAAAACAGATAAGTCTTTAAAAAATAAAGTGAATAATGAAACAGCTTCATTAAATTCTAATTATATGAAATTTCCTTCTAAGTACTTGGGTTGGCTCACTGTGACTTTAACATGAATCTGGGTAAGTGTTTGAGAAGTCAGACATGTCAGTACTGGAAGGAGACTTTCTCTCCAATAGAATCCAAGGATTTGAGATCTGAAATGGGGAGGTAGGTTCTGGTAAATGTTCATGTCTGTGTATTGATCAAATTCAACCCATGACCAAATTTATGACCTAGACTTCAAAGCAGTGGAAACATACTAGGAAAGGAGGGAAGAGCTAGGGTTGAATTTGCTATCTCTCACCTTTATCAACAGTTGAGTCTACAACCAAAGCAATTCATTTCATGCCTTGGAGCCTGAGTTCACCCTCTTGTAAAAGCAGATTCTTATAAAGATACGAGAAACTATGACCCGGTGCAATGCATGGCCCATTGCCTATGCTTCAAAAGAGAAGTCAACACACTTTATTTGAGAACAAGGATGCTGTTTTATTCTCTCACATGGAGGGGAGGGCAGGCTTGAGGAGCTTGGGCTCTAAGGAGTTGGGGATGGCTGATAATAAAGTAAGAAGATAGTTTGGGGGACATTTCTTCACTAGTAAAGACAAGAGGACTGTTACCTAGATTAGGGGAGGCTTGAAGTATAGTGGGTAGAAAGAAGAGGATAATGAAAATAATTAGTTGTAGCATTTGGTAGGTGTGTGTAGTGGTTGTTTATGGATGTGCAGGTTTGTGTGTGTGTATGTGTGTGTGTGTGTGTGTATGCGCATGTGCGTGTGCATGCACACATGCATGCATGAGAAAGGGGGAAAGAGTGGAAGAGGGAGAGGGGGACAGAGAGATAGAGGGGCTGTGGGTGCACAGAGGACAGATGATACCCTGGAGTGTCATTTCTCACTTTATTTTTTGAGATGGGGTCTCTCACTGGCCACCAACTTGTCAAGTGGGCCAGGCTAGTTGGCCATCAAGCCCCAGAGATCTACCCGTCTCTGCCTCCCCAGGACTGGGATTATAAGAGCACGGCACCATGCTTGGTCTTCTTTAAAAACAATGGGTACTGGGGCTTGAACTCAGGCCTTCAGGTTTGCATTGCACCAACTTAACTGTCTCCCACCCAAGCACTTTTGAAAGTAACATTTTAAAACACCGACTAACTGAGCAATTTCACCCAGAAAAAAATTTTAATAGCGTTATCCGTGCTTTCAAAATACTTTTCACCATAGTCAGTGTGGTATTGAAGGCTTGGCTAAAATTATAAAGCACTAAGCTGCATTGATACTAAGCATTTTTTTTAAAGGGTGGAATGCCAACTCAGAGTCTTCAAGATAAGAAGAAACACTATGGTCCAGAGCCTTCTCAGCAAGCATCTCCTGTACTTCAAAGACTCCACAGTTGGCAGTGAGTCCACTGTTGCCCTAAGCTTGGTCAAGGTGGCTACAGGAAGACAAACCACTGCAAATCCTCACAGATGGAACTTTTCCACTGGCCTATTTTGGAATAAGTATTCATCAAGGGCTAGAAAATTAAACTAGATATGGGTCTGAGCTAGAAGCAGTTTGGCCTCAATTTCCGCCAGCTTTCGATCACTCTTCAGGAGGGCCAGATCTTCTGAGATGTGGCTGCTGTTGTTTGGAGACTAGGGCCAACTGTCTCCACAGCCTATGGAAATCCCTAGAGTTTGTTTTCAGGGGACCTTTAGCTGGAAAGCAAGAGTTGCTGGATTCACAGGGAGGCCCGAGTTGGTTCTTTGGAAACTAGAAATCTATCAAGGCGTGGTGGCTCCTCTGCATCCTGTGGCCACTACTTTCATAGGAAAGTTTGAGGGAAGATAATCTGACTTTTGACGTATTCGTCAATGATTCTGAGTCTGGCTTGGCATGCCTTTCACTGGTTTCCTTTTGGTCTTAAGATGTCTCCTGGGTACCACCAAGGACAGACATCAAGAGTTCTGCCTTCCTCTACCTCTGCATCCCACTCCTCCTTTGATGGCTCTGGTTTTGGCTGGAGAGACAGCAGCGAAGCCCTCATGGGGCCCCACTGAGGGAGAGGGAAGTGGTTTTCTCTCTCTCTTACACATCTGCATTATACCCGCCATCCTCATGTTTTCTTTCCCTCTTTTATCCTCCTAGAGATGACTGTTTCTGTCAGGAGATGGGGCAACGCTCCTGTTCCCTCAACTCCGTACATCTCCTCACCTTACTTTCTCTGTTTCATCCGCCATACTGCTGAGACTTTCCCATGTGCCAAACTAACAGGGATCACACAGAGGGCACTGAGGCCAGGTGGGGCATTCTGGAACAAACAGGATATTGTGGTACAGGAATTACAACAAACAAGACAACAACTGTGGATGTCCCTGGACCCTCCCTTCTGAGGGTGACATGCGCTCAGTAGGAAAGCAGATGAGGGTCAGGAGTTCAGAACAGAGAGGGCCTCATCTGACTTGCCAGCCTCATTGAAGATGGGTGCATGAAGAATAAGACCTTCTCTCTTACACTTCAAGCAGGTGAGTGTACAAAAAAGTCTCTTCAGGGAATTGGTGGCAGATCATTCAGGGCAGGCTGGCTGTTGTCCGGTCCATGACCGAAGAGGGACCATCACTGAAATGGTAACTCCAGACTAATGGAAGGGACATCTGAAAGCTCCAGCAGCAGGTCCTTGAGACAGACTTCTTCCATGTGGCATCACCAGGCTGCTGCAAGGACTCAGTCCTTAGGATCACAGTGCCCTAATCATCTACTCACAGATCTATCTTCTTGTTATTAAATATCGTCTCTTAAAACCTTTAGTGGTACTTCAAAGCAAAATTCACACAGAGCTTTCCTCCTTTTGTGCATGTATGATGTTGCCTGGGTGTGTGATGTATGTCCATGTGTGTGTATCTGTGTGTGTCATGGTGTGCATGTCAGAGGGCAGCCTTGGGAATCAGTCTTTCCCTTTCACCTTCTTTAAGAGACATTCTCGGGGCTGGAGAGATGGCTCAGAGGTTAAGAGCAGTGCCCGTTCTTCCAGAGGTCCTGAGTTCAAAACCCAGCAACCACATGATGGCTTACAACCATCCATAATGAGATCTGATGCCTTCTTCTGGCATGCAGGCATGCATGCAGATAGAATACTATATACATAATAAAATAAATAAATCTTTAAAAAAAGAGAGAGAGAGAGAGACATTCTCTTCTTCACTGCTGCATATGCCAGACTAGCTGGGTGGCAAGCTTCTGGTTCTCTGGGACCCAACTCCCATCTTCCAGAAGGATCATAGGGATTGCAGATCGGTGTGCTACTATGTCTGGCTTTAGAGTTTAAAAATGTTCAAAAATCTCAAGTATTCACTTGATTACTTTATATGTGTATTCCCTAAGACCTCTAACCAGATAAAATACAGAAAACTTACATTCCAGAAAGTTCCCAAGTGCCCTTTTCTTGGCAATAACCATCTCTTAGAAAGATAGCTACTATTCTGAGTTCTACCATTGCAGATTTCTTTTTCTCCCTGTTTTGAACATTGTGCAAAAGGAATTCTATGATACTTTATTATTTTGTTTCTTACTTCTTGTTTAAGATTACCAAGGTGGTTTCATGCATTGGATTAAAAAAAAACTTAGCAGTTTCTATTATTAAATATCCACTCTCATGTTAATGGGGATTTGGATTGTTTTCAATCAAGGGCTGTTGTAGGTAAAAATCATTCCAGACACTCTTGTCTAAGTGTTTGTGGTGGACACCCCTGATCCTTTCTCTTGACATATACCTAAGAGCGAAACTGTTACAAGGCAGACCCATGTTAAACCCTATAAGAAACTACCAGCAGCTTCTTGTAGTATCATTTTATTTTATATTCTCCCTGGCAACATCATGTGATGTTGTCTAGTTGCTCCACTTCTTTCCCAGACTTGGTAATGTCTGACTTAATTTCAGCCTTCCACTGAGTATCCAACACAGCCTCATTATGCCTTCTTTCATTATTTATACTTGTATTTCTAGGAGAAATAAAGGTGTCAACCCCCTTTGTCTGCACATATAGGCTATTTAGGCCTCTTCTTGATGTACCTCACCCAGTCTTTAATTTTAGGGGCTGGAAAGATGGCTTAGTGATTAAGAGCGCTTGCTGCTCTTGCCATTGACCCACATTCCGTTCTCAGCATCCACATGGCAACTCTCAACTGTCTGGAACTCCAGCCTCAGGGGATATGATGCCCTCTTCTGGCCTCTGTAAGCACCTGCACACACATGGTGCAATACTGATATGCAGGTATCCACACCCATGCTTATCATTTAAATAAAATGGTTTTTAAGTTGAACATTTAGAATCAGTTTGTGGAAGTTATATATATACTCTGGATACAACTCTTTGTCAAATGCATCTATGTGCGTAACACTTGGGATGTTTTCTCTTTGTGTATTACCTTTCACCTTTTGGTGATGCCTTTTAGTGAAAGCAAGGTAATTTTAATGAACAACTCTCTCATTTATTTGTTGCATATTCCCTCCAGATGAGAAGTCACAGAGGTACAATCTTGATCACAGTGTCACTATTCTAGCATTCCATATGGCAACAAATTACGAACACTCTGCAAATAATAAATATCTTGGCCAGAGGTTTGGAGGATGGCTTACTTGGGTGGTATTTACTGTGCAAGCATGAAGTTTTGATTCCCAGCACACATACAGAAGCTGGGCTTGATGATGCATGCTTCTCAGCCCTGGGGAAATGGAGACAGGTGGATCCCTATGGCTCACTGCCCTACATGTACATGCACATGTGCATTCACACACACACACACACACACACACACACACACACACACATGAAAAACTGTGCTATTACTTTGCTTTAACAGTAATTCTACTTTCCTTCTTTAGTCTTCTCAGGTTTTAAGTACACAGCTTCCTCATCTTTTTGTTACAATGGGAACAATAGTGCTGAGTTTTCTTAAGTATTACCCAGGAGCGTGGGAGGTTTTTTGTTGTTGTTGTTTGTTTGTTTTTAGTAACTCATTCATACTTATTATTACCTGTCTGGCTTTTCCATTTTAAAAGTCCTCTCCCAAGAACAGGATTGTTGGAGGCACAGAAGTGCATGAGGATGGGTGGAGAGAATGCCCTTCCCAGACAGAGAAATGACACACTCACAAAAGTGATCTCCAGACCAAACTTAAAGGAAGTCCATGTCCCTCAGCTGAAGGCTTATGCTAGGTCTCCAGGAGCTGGAAAATGAGCCCAGGAATGGAAGCCTCAGCTTTCAACCTGACCAGCGTGAAAGACTTGGCAGAAGACCTGGAAAGAGAATTTCAGGAAACAACTGGCCAAAACACGGTCTTGAGCTGACCGTGGAAGCAAAGAGAGCTGCTGGGGAGAAGCTGCAGAGACAGGGTTTCTAGTTCAAGAGAAGGAAGAGCTCTCTAGAGACTGGAGAAGTTAAAAAGCAAGCAAGCAAGCAAACAAACAAACAAAAAACCCAGGTCTATTCAGGAGGCAGAGATGTTCTCATCTCTCCCCACTTCATCCTGATTGATGGCTCTGACCATGGAGGTTGGGCAAAATAGTGTTTTGTTTTTTGAGGCAGGGCCTCATGTAGCCCAGGTGGACCTCACACTCATTATTTAGTTGAATTTCTGGTACTTCTGTCTCTCCCACCTGAGCCAGCATGCCTGGTCTATGCAGTGCTAAGAATGGAACCCAGGGCTTCGTGCACGCTGGGCAAGCACTTTAGCAACTGAGCCACGTACTTGAATACTATGGTACTTGGATTTCTCCTATTCCTCTTTCTCCTCCTTGTCTCCATGCTGGGGTGGGAACCTAGAGACCTGTCCATGCTAGACAAATACTCTCCCACTGAGCTACATTCCTGACCTTCTACAGACTAGCCTTGGAACCTTGAACAGGTCATTTGGCCTTGCTGGGTCTGTGGCCTCATCCATTCAGAAAGAAAGCTGAGGCTCTCTGAGGTCTTTCCCACCCTTTAAAAATTAATTTTAATTGTTTAAATGCAAAGCACAAGCATTATTCAAGTAAGAATCCAGCGATTTCCCCTGTGACAGTCCTAACCCTGGGCCCCAGGAGAGGTGGAGGCGGTGATGGCAAGCCTAATTAGCTACGAATCTTATTCTGGGGTTGTGTTTTCCTCCTGAGCTGTTGGGGCCTGTCAGCTGTGTAGGAGGACAGACTTCAGTTCCTCCATTAAATCTTACCCTTTCTTCAAGTCCTTGCAAATATAACTCTGACGACTGTGTTTTCATTTTTCAAAAACACTTGGCAGCAAGTTATCTGAGGGTTTTTCCCAGGTCATATACTCACACACTACACATAACTAACAAAAATCAAGAATACTCAACCTAGTGACTTTTTAAAAAATATTCAACCCTTGTACATTTCATTATGTTTTATCACCTGCTCTGTAATGCTTTAAGAAAGAATCCGAATTTTCAGAAAAAATCACTGTGTTGTAAGATTCTGGGTCTTGAGGACCAAGGATCTGCCTTTTAGAAGGCTGACTGTCATCTGCAGGGTACATCAAGACATATTCTCCATTGCCATGGTGGCCAGCCCTAATATCTCACCAGCCCAGAGGGTCTTCATTGAGGAGAAGGAACATGTTTTCAGATAGGAAAATAAAAGACTCACGGCTAGAATGCAGGACTACACTGGAATGCATCTCCACAGTTTGAGACAGCTGGTATCCCTAAGTTAGACAGCAAGTGTGGTGGGGGATATTAGCAGCAGATCTGGGAGGCACAAAGCGGGACTGTGGCCTGGTCTGTGTCCATCCTCATCTTTCAACACACAGTTCAAATTGCCTTCTTGGGGAGGCTTCCCTAACCTCCCTGAGGGAGATTAACTACTTCTCATCCTCCACAGACTCATTTTTATACCTCCAGTCAAGACACTGCTGGGATTCTCGGATGATTCCTCTTTAGAAATCATTAAGGTCATGAGTCCTTTTCTTCCATTTCTCCACTTCTCAGGCTAGCAAGTAATAACTGTGTAATACATGTGTGAACAGACTAAATGCTTGCTCCTTCATTTTCCTACTGTCCTTCCTTCCTTCCTTCCTTCCTTCCTTCCTTCCTTCCTTCCTTCTTCCCTCCCTCCTTCCCTCCCTTCCTCCCTTCAACAAGTTCTGACTATGTAGCCCCAGCTAAACCAGTACTTGTTACATAGCCTAGCCTGGCCTTGAACTTGTGGCAATCCTCTTATTTCAGTTTCCTGAATGCTAGGAGTATAAGTGTGCACAATCATGCTTACCTTTAAAAAAGAGCAAATTCTTAACTTGACCAAGTCAAACGTGGGTTAGAGAGTTTCACTGGCATAATATTTTATTGTCTATTTAAGACCTCACTCTTGTGATGTCTTCTAATGGTGATGATAGCTACATTTAACACAACTGTTGTATGTCAAGTGCTATGCTAAGGTCTCAAAAGATTATTGTAATGAAAGGGGTTTTAGGTCCATTTACTGATGAAGAAACTGAGGCTCCTTTCCAAAATGACTTACTCAAGACAATAGAAAATGAGTGGCAGGGCTCAATTGAGTCTTGTTTGTCTACTCCAGCAGCCTCAGCTCTCTATCACTATACATATATGAATATAAGCTTTTATGTATTTATATCTCTGTGTGGATGTATATAAATATATGTGTGTAATGCTGTTAAAGCTTTATTTGTGATGAGAAGGGACCTCCTGGCTGTCCGATTGGAAGGGATCTCTTCTCAGAGTACTGTTTTGAGTGCATAAGTCAAAATCCCAAAGAAAACCAGTATTATTGAAATTATATAAACACATAAATTCTGAGCTGTGGTTTTTTAACATATGAGCTCTTTAAAATATTATTAGGAAATATTGGTGGCTATCACCACTATCTTTTCAGAGCAAGGGTGAATATAAATGGCATGTCCAAATTCAACCTAGCTGAATAATTACTGATATCCATTGGTATTTAAGGCCTGGGGCGCTAAACTTCCAGGGCCTTTGCCTTTATTCTTAATAGAAGGAAGCCCTAACTTTGAATGAGAGAGTAGAGATGTGAAGATGCAGCAATTCTGTTCACTAGGTTGCCTGGTAACCCCAGTTGTAGCCACAGATCTCTCATTGAAAGACACACCTCTCTAATGATTGAGGAATATAGTTCAGTGGTAGAAGGCTTGTCTAAAAAGCTCAGTGCCCTCAGTATAATCCTTAGTACTGAAAAAAATAAAAGTAAAATGATTTGGCCCAGGATAGTTGCACACACCTGAATCGCAGAACTTGAAAGGCTGAGGCAGGAAAATCTGAGTCAAGACCAGCCTCAGCTACACAATGAGTCCCCATTTCACTAAAGAAAAAGAAAAGTGCTCCTGCCTTTATCGACCAGCATGATTTCAAAAGAATCTCCCTTACATAATTCTCTACCTACTGTCCCTCTCATAAGAGCCAAGTACTCTTAAGTAGGAATCTGGATGGCCCCACAGCCAGCTGAGGTGGAGAACATAGGAGTCCCTTAGGGGGTGGGTGGCTGTCCTCCAGGATGGGGACAAAGCTGGGATCTTCTTTCCTTCTACCTCCTGTAGCCAGCAGATTACTTGAGCCAGTCACCTTGATGGTCAGTCTCATGAATCAGTAGCTAGAAATGCCACTTAGTCATGTGGCCCAAATAGATGCTGTCTCCTTAAGGACAGGTTTCTTATAGGGCATTACTCAGCCAGTAGCCTTTTCCCTGTTCTTTTATTCCTTGGTGTCCCTAAAAATCAACACAATGAAGAAAATACAACCTAGGGTTCAGCAGTCTTTGAGGACATATACTTAGGCAACTGGTCTACCTCTCTATCAGCATGAATGCTAAGCTAGGTACTTATGGGGCCTGGGAGCTACTTTTTAACTCTGTTTCTGATGTTGCTTTCCTAAGAGTCCTACTTAGGATATAAAAAGTGGGCAAATAATCGATACACTCCACTGTCACAGTGAGGTAGTATATCTGGGGTTTCTCTGAAGGTATGCAGTCCTGGGAGATGTGACCATTTTCAGGGAAAGAGGATTAGGGTGCTCACACATGTGTATGCATGTGTGTATGTGTGTGTGAATCAGGTGGGAAGTCAAGGAATACATAGAATCTAGAACACTGACATTGTTGGGCCTTTCTCTTACCATATAAAAAATGAATTCCACCAGATTCAAGTCAACATTGTAGGAATCTCAGAGCTTTTGTATTCATTGTATAGTATGACAAGATAGTGGATGGAACCTAGTAAATGTTAAATAAATATTTGCATAGGAAGAATTGAGAATATTTCACTCTATTTTATAGGCAAGATATCTAAGAGTGAGTGCTTGTGTAAGATCACAGGGCGAGGTTGGACAAGGTGAAGGCTGCTGTTGAAAGGTTGGCGATGAGAGATCTAAGATGAACTGTAGCTATTCCCATGATTTTGCATATGGTGTGGCCTGAACATATTTATGGCTGGATCAAGTTTAGCTACAAAGAGAAGGTCCTGCAATCTGATATCTTAGAAGCTGCCACATGTGATGTAGACAAACTGAACTTGCTCTTTCAACATTCCAGTACTTAATGACCTATGAGATTTTTGCTTTGTGCTGATGGGAAGGAATGCCAATAACAGCAGGGGGGAACATGTTTATTGCTTACTTACCTCACTAAACTATCTTTAAAATGTAGAACTGCTATTAGCCTGTGTTCTAAAATGAGGGATTAGAGGTTCAGCAAGGATAAGTAACTTGGCAAAAATGATGGACCCGGTAAATAACAGAATTAGATCTTTTCTCTACATCACTATGATTGCAATATGTGGATCTCCTCCCACCCCATGTGTACATGTGTATGTATAAGTATGTGCACACACATATATATATATATGTATATATATATATATATATATATATATAGAGAGAGAGAGAGAGAGAGAGAGAGAGAGAGAGAGAGAGAGGCAAGAGGTAAATAACAAGTGTTTTCTTTAATCACTCTCCACCATAATTTTTGAGATAAGACCTCTCATTGGGACCTAAGGGCTCACCAAGTAGTCTAGACTGGCTGATCAGTAAGTTCCAGAGATCCTCTTGTCTATATCTAGGACAGTTCTAGGATTACAGGAGAGAATACCATTCAAGTCTGCTCAGCTCTTTGGCACAAAGACAAATTTGCATTTGTCTCCATAGATAGTTTTTACATAAGATCAAATGTTTTAAAATAATAGAGAAAAAAATCAATCCACCAACAAACCATATGGATTTGCAAAAGTCACCTGGGGCTGGACATCCATTGTCTTTGTCCTTCAGAATAATAGTGGCTAAATAGAGACTTTAATTTCTTCCCCTTTAGCAATATTATGTCCTTTTAAAGCATGTCCTTGTGGGAGTCTGGGCTGTGGTTTTCTTGTCCTGATTCATATATTCCTGGGCAAAGCATGAGTCAAGCTGACCAAGCATGTTGAGATGTACATTCTCTAGAGAAGCTTTTCCTCATACTAATATAGCCTGGAATCTTTGTGTCTAGTATTGGCTAGGATTTATTTTAAGAACCAGAATAATAGGATAATAATGTGATTCCTTGAATGGTTCCTGTACAAGATTCTTGACTATAGGATATCATCAGCCTTCTAGAAAATCAGGAAGAATATAGAAAGTTTGTGTAGTTTCCCTGGGAATGACTTTGACTTGATGAGGATGACAGTATACTCCTGGTGGTGCTCACATACATCCCAGGAGGACAGATGCTTGGTGACATTGGACAAATGCTGGGAAGCTGTCCCCCAGACATTCACTGAGTTTAGTGAGTTGTAAGAACTTAATCTATGTGTGAAACTTACAGCAATAGTCACCCTCTTTCTTTGGATAGATGAGCTTAAGCTTTGTGATCGGAGAGACCCAGTTTTGACTTCTTAGCTTGTCACGTTGGGCAAGCCATTTAAACTTTTAGCTTAAATGTATTCATATGTGGAAAGGATACTGCTGTGTTCACGTGGTGGCTCTGAAGGCTAATTGTGATGATGTCAGAGCACATGTCAGGCATCCTGAGCACCCTGGAGGGGGGTCTACCCTTTCTCTCCTTTGCTTTTCCCCAAGCTTGTCTGTCTTAACAGAGAACAGACAAGCTTGCTGGGATGAAGGAATTGGAATAGTTGACAACAGTAAGAACAAGTACAGTCTTTTTGGAAAAAAAGTGGACAGGTTAATTTCTCATATAAAAGAGCAGACTCCAGCTACAGAGCTGATGTGAGAATTTCATGCTTTGTGATTGCCTTGTCATTTCTGATTTTGTAAAAGCCAGGATCTGGGCTGATAAGGTGGCTCAGGAGGTAAAGGCACTCGTCATCAAGCCAGATACCCAGAACCTACATCATAGAAAGAGAGAAAGAACTCCTGAAAGTTGTCCTCTGACATGTGCACCATAGCATAAAACACACACACACACACACACACACACACACACACACACACACACTAAATAAATGAGTAAATAAATAAGTGTAATAAAAATAACAAATGTCTGCCTCAAGTATCTAAGCTTAGTTACCAAATATGTGTCTACTGTTAAAAAGAATCTCAGTGTCCACAGACCCCTGCTTTACCTTTAACTCCTAGAGAAATTCCACAGATGGCATTTTCTAAAGCTCCAAGAAATTTACCCTGTTGACATACATGACACCAAGAATGTTTAGGACACCAAAAATGTCCCAAGTGCAGTCAAGGAAGCCCCCTGATCTTGAAAGAATCTCATAGAAGTGGCTTTTGGCCCTACACCTGTCAAGGCGGTGGCAGCTGCTGACCAAATCCTCTTCCTGTATTATCATGGAAGAAGAGGAATAGTTTCAGTGGAAAGTAGTGAAGTACAGTTGTCTCTTCCTTTGGGATGTTCTAAAGGCTACTGGACACTTCTGATTTCCTGAGAATGGAGTGCTAGGTCTGCTTTGCCACAATCACTTGTTGTTTAGGGGACAGTTGGACATAAAAGGCAGCAGAATGTAGGTAGAAGGAAACTGGATTTTATCCAACTTCCGCCACTTCTTAGGAAAATGACCTGTGCATAGTCCTACAGCAAGTAAATGCCTGGAATAATAGTAATGATTATTTGTTATTTAGTTCATTGATTTTGTAGTGCTTGAGATAGCCTCCAGGCTCTAGAGTGTGCTAGGCACATATTTTACCTCTGAAGTCCATCTCCTCTCATGCCTATATTAACTGCAGTGACTCAACCACCTGCTAGAAAAATGAATGTTTAAATGGTGTTGGGTAAGTGGTGGTGAGATAAGAGTACTCCAGGCCTGCTATGAATCATGGCAAATCTCTGCTTTATTATACATAGACTATTTTGAATATGTGAGTAGGGAAGATAGGGTGATTCTCCCTCCCCAATCCAGTCCTATGCCTCTTCTGGAACCCAGCTGGCTCACTGTCGTCTCCTCCTGGAAGTGGCACGCAGGGGCCGGGTGGGCTGGCTTTCTGCTCTGCTGAGTTCAGCTTGTTCTCGTCTTGCCTCAGCAACCCTACAGTTCACATGACCAGAAGATCCCCCTCCTACCATTGCAGGTAGCTCCTACTGTGCTGCAGGTGACCTGTGACTGCCTCACTGAGCCTCTTCAGACATACCTGTGTGTCAGAATGAGTGTCTGCCATCTGCAGCGTAATGGTTCTCTACGAAAGACTTAGAGAGGGCTGGTGAAATGAGGCAGCTGGTAAAAGCATTCACCCCACCAGCCTCACCACCTGAGTTCGCTCCTTTGGACTCAGAGTGGAAGGGAAAACTGACTCCTGAAGGCTGTACTCTAACTTCTTATGTGGTGTGGGGTGGGTGCGCACGCACGCACGCACGCACGCACGCACGCACACACACACACACACACACACACACACATAAATAAAATAAAAACAACAATCTCTCCCTTTCAGCTCTTTTTGGGGACAAGTTGCTTTCTTTATACACCTATGGGCAAGTCTCCAATGTGTTGGCTGTTAAGGTCTTTAAGTGACAGCTTAATATGTTTTTAAGACTGAGGGAGCCAATGACGATTCTTGAGGAGGCCTGTTTATGTTGGACTGGCTTGCCCAAGCCATGTGCCAGAAATTTTGCACACAGCAGGAATTAGAGGTGAAAACAGGAAGGGCTTTGGACGTAGCTGTGGACTAACCTGGAGTGTGGGCTAGCCAGGAAGCATATGATGTGGGACACGTGGAGAAAGATGCCTAGTTGAACCTGGACACAAACCTGCATATCCCTTCTCTCACTGCTCCTTGGGTGTTGTATTGCAGAGTGAAAAACAGCCCTTTAGAGCCAGGATACTGGTACATGCACCAGAGTGCGCGTTAAATCCCTTTGTCTTCATCTAGTTCATTTGAAATCCCTACAAGGGTCTCCTGGCCATCAGGGGATCTTTCAGAGCCTACTAGGCTTCTAGGCACCTTTTCAGCAACCTCTGGTCAGTAGTTTGATTCCTCTGAGCCTCACTTTCCACAGCTAAAAGGTAATAAAGAGCTCCAAGTCCCCCCAACCAGGGCCCAACTCTATATCTCTGGGGTGAACTACTCACTGACTGGCCCTCCAAGTTCAGAAGGAGAGACTTGATTCTACATGAACACACGTTCTATGTGTTGGGTGAGAATGAAAGCAAGATCCTTTGTCTTTTCCCCAGTTTATCAAAGGGTATGTGACATATCTGGCTTAGGTATAGCTGAGGAATAGTTGAATGCAAGTTGCTTGCTATTTACTTGGGACAGCAAAAATTAAAGCATGTACTTTTTGTGCCCACATACTATCAAAATGTAAATAAACACTAAACATTATAATGGCTGATTTTGTGTGCCTCTGTGTGTGTATGTATGTACAATATTTATGTATGTTCACCTGTGTGCAGGTGTGTGTGCGCACGTGTGTGTGTGTGTGTGTGTGTGTGTGTGTGTGTGTGTGTGTGTGTGTGTATACAAGTGCCTGTGATGGCCTATGGCCAAGCCTTGTCTATTTTTCCTCTGGAGCCATCCACTTCCTGTTTTTGAGACAGGGTCTCTCACTGGAACCTGGAGCTTGTCAAGCAGGTTAGACTGGGTGTCCAGCAAGTCCTAGGGATCTGTCTGTCTCTACCTCCCCAGTGCTGAGATTACATATGCGAGCCATGGCTCTTTCTGTGGGTGCTAAAGGTTAAACTCAGGTCCTTATGATTGTGTAGCAAACATTTTACCAAATGAACTATCTTCCCAGTCCTACTAATGGGTGGTTTTCACTAAGTGTGTGGATGCTGAGCTTTTAATATACATCACTTCATTAATTATCACAGTAACTGTGAGAAGTCAATACCATTATTACCTCTAGAACACCAACACAGAAGTTAGTTACCTTGCTCTAGTGCAAAACTAGTAAGTGGTGGAGCTGGGATTTGAACTCAGATTTGACGCCAAAGCCTGTGGTACTAAGCAGAATTCTTTTTTTTTTTTTTTTTTTTTTTTTTTTTTTTTACTTAAAAAGGAGTTTTAATGACTTCCCTCACCAGCATTTCTGTCCTGTCTGTTGCTTTCGTCTGATCCCATCCCAGGTGAATTCTATTTGTGTTGATGTCTATTTATTTAATTTAAACTTTTTTTTTTTTTCCTTCGAGACAGTGCTTTTTTGTGTAGCAGCTCTTGCTGTCCTGGAACTAGCTCTGTAGGCCAGGCTGGCCTCCAACTTCCATAGATCAGACTGCCTATTAACATGACCACTGCAGTGTGTGTGTGTGTGTGTGTGTGTGTGTGTGTGTGTGTGTGTGTGTGTCTGGCTGGCTGGCTGGCTGGGTACAGGTTTATGATTTCCAAAGCTGATTTCAGTGATCAATAAAGACAGAGACAGGACACCGAGGTCTTTTTCGGGAAAAACAAAACAACAACAAACAAAACGAACAAACCCAAAACCAAACACCAAACAGAATACTTCCACATTTCTTATCTCTTCGCGCCGCCCCCTGCCCCCCCCCCTCCGGCGAGGAAGGTAAACCTTTGTGAAACTTTTCTTTTCATGTAGACAGTACTGTCTGGATTGGGAGAGGCTCTTCACAATTCTGCACATACAAGTGCACATTCCACATGCAAATTGTTATTGAAAAGTTTTGAACTGGGACCTCACCCAACCCCCACTCCCACAGACACACAGGCACATCCAGAGACACTTAAAATTTGAAGTTAAACTAAATATACAATAAAGTAACAGAATAAGTAAGTAAGTAAACAAACAAATAAATAAATAAACAGACTCAGAGGCAGAATTCTTAATAAGCACCAGAAGAACAAATGTATCCTAGTAATTGATTCCACCTAGAGACGGGCATTTGGCCTTCTAGGGTCTTTTTTTTTTTGCCAAGGAATGTTGGCAGTTTCACCATGCCCAGGGACCTGTCTGTCCTGGGGAATATCCTCTTTCCCAAGAGAAAAGCAAATGATGGTTCAAGAGCCAGTGGCTTGGGACTGTTCCCCAACCTCTACCCCTGTGGATAGGAGGACGCATCCCACAGCTAGAGAGGCCGACAGCCTGTCTGGGTTCAGTCACATGATCTCCAAGGCCACTCCAGTTTGGGATTTTATATTTTCTCTTAAAGACCTTTTTATGACTTCCCAGCTGCTGGGGATTCCCACCCCTCCCAATCCTTGGGGGGCAGGGCAACGGGGACACTGCAATTCATGTTAAGCCCTTTCATATTTTGCAACTAGGTCCTTTGTAACTCCAAGAGTCTGAAATTGGTTCAGAATGTCTAAGTGTGATTATGCTCTCCGAAGCCAAGTGTTATAACCCCCCAACAGTTGCAGATTTTAAAGTAAATATGCAATAAACTCTTTTCAGCAGGCTGTTGATCGGACACAGTATTTAGTCACGCTGCTGCACCATTCAGCAAGGCCTTCTTATCTCAGGTTCCCTTCTTTTCCCTCCACTCTTTAGGTTGAGGACATTGGTTAATCCACCCTGTGGTGATCTTCCCCAATGGTTGAAATTCCAAGAGGTAAAAAAAATACCAGCCCTTTCATCTCTACCCACTTCATTCTTTCTCTAAGCCTGTAATTGGATCTAAAGGGAAAACAGAACCTTTGCAGGCCAAGGAAGTTGGCACTGGACGGTGACATGAAGAGGGACATGTTCCATCTCTAATCCAGAGAATCTCACCCTCCTATGCAAGAGACAATAAAAAACAAGGTTTTCTCCAATCATGGCCCGGGCTTTTGATGAAGGGAGGAAGTGTCTTTATAGACTCCATCTCACATTCTACGATGTCAACCAGCGTATAGTCACACACTCCCAAATCATTTGACCTCTCTGAGGACAGTGAAACGCTGTTACCATCCCTGAAGTCTGGTATTTTGACTGAATTTGGGGCAGCAAACCAAACACACCACCCCACAGTGCCACAAGTGGAAAGATAATCCCACATGTACCCGAAGCAGCCAGCGTGGGCCCAGCGGCCAGATGTTCTGCACTGTAGGTGTTTTCTGAGTCTCACTGTGGGCATGTGACACTAGATTGGAACAGAGGTGAGGAAGAATGAGGCCTGTCTTCAAACCCCTGAGAAAAATACACAGCGCAGTAAGAGGGAAACCTGAATACTCCCTCACTCAGGTCTCCGTGTTCTGGGAATTCTGGAGGAGAGGTGACACCGGATTCTGCAAACAGTCCGGTGATGCCTGGATTAGGTCTGATTGGATGCCATGTGCAGAGGGATTCACTAGGCTCAGGAGTGGGAGGGCAGGAGGTCTGGGGCTTCCTCTCCACCCTCTCTCTTCTTCCTGCCCTCTACTCATGCCTTTCTATTTTTTTTTCTTTTGCCTCTCTACCTCCCACAAAAATGTCAGCAAAGGAGGACTTTGCCCTGCAAGCTGAAATACTCTGAAAGCAGATCTTAATAATTACTACTTGGGGAGATTAAGCTACGCTATCAACAATGCTATTATAACTGCAGGGGTGTTCCTCCTCCCTATGTTATAGATAGGGAAGGTGTGACTTGGTCACTGTTGTACAGCTAAAATATGCCAGACTCAGGGCCAGGGTTTGAACACCTCTGCCTCCCGGGAGCTATCTTTCTGTGACCCTACATGCCCTATTTCTTCATCTGGGAAGCATAGGTTTGTCACTGCTGCCTTCCTGTCCCCCATGTCTTCTCATAGCTCAGCCCGCCTTCAGAGTGCCTCAGGTAAGCAGGCAGCCAGCTTGGAGCTGTAGGCACAGCTGGGGGCCCCTCCTGCAGCAAGTTACCCGTGACCTTCTGGGCTCTGGGCCAGTCCTTCTTGAAAGGGAAACGTGCAGACCCTGGGGGCAGAAATTAGTTCCCCTCTGCTAGAATGGCTACTACTGCCAACAGCACCAAAAGAAACTGTTCTGTGTGCTGGGGAAACCACACAACTCTGGGAGGGTAGCAGAGGGGGAGGACTTGTATCCTTCCTAAACTCCCAACCTTCACTAAAGCCACATCAGGGAGGCAGAGAAGTGGAGGGGGCAGGGAGGGGAAAGCCAGGACATTTCCCGTGATCACAAACAAGTGCCTATTCCTTCCTTTTTACTTTAATTCACCTTTAATCGGCATCAATAAAAACCAAGACTCAGTGTAAATACTTTCCTTAACAATGGCTTTTAAAGAGTGGGTTTGACGGGTGTGCCTGTTAACTCAAATACGCATTACCACCTAATTCTGTTTTCTGTTCTGTTGAGGAAGCTGTGGACTTGATGCATCCCTTAGGGTGTCTCTAGGAACTCGGTGTGTCTGAGAGCAAGGGGAACAGGAGGATACACCAATACAGGGGGATCTCGGCTCAGGCTCACCTTTTGTACTCTGGGGTTGAGGTCCTTAGCCACCTTCGCCATCCTGGGGATGCAGAAACAGCTCCTGGCTTCTCAGGCAGGGGCGCAAGGGCGTGCAGAAGGGACTGTGCGGCTGATGGGTCAAGTTCAGGTTTGCGCGCTCAGCGGGCAGCTCTGGGCTCAGCACCGAGCTGCCGTCCGCTTTAATTGGAGAGCGGGACTCCCTCTAAAACGTCGCCAGCCAATGCGCGTGGGCGCCCACTTGGGGCCAGCCAATCAGAGCAAAAGGGCTGCTCCCCTCCCTTAGGGTGGCCTCTGCAGGGAGGCTGAGAAAGCGGCTAAGCTTTACCCTGACGTCAGTGCAGCCGGCTGCCCTGCCACCTAGGGCTCACATCTGTCCCCTAGGCGGCAGGAATCCCTCTCCACGCCCTTCTCCTTTAAAGGGCAAGGAGCAGAGGGGGGTGTGTTGGGGGGGGGGGAACGACGAGACCCAGGCAGATCCATTCAGGTCAAATGAGAGAGCAAATAGGAGAGCCAAGGTATTTTTAGAGAGCTGGCTCCCAAAAATAAATGCTGAGCAGTCCTCTCTGCCCACCCTCTTCCCCCTTGTCCCAGGGGTGCGCCAGGCAGGTGGTCGGCAGAAGACTGGGCTGACCCTAACCTGGGTAAGGTCTTTAGTCACCAGAGAGAAGAGACTTTAGTAAATTAAAATTTCTTTAAAACAACAATAATAACAAAAAGTTTAAAATAACTTTTTTTTCTTGTTTAAAAGTTTTTTTTTTTAAATTTCATTTTACATACCAACCACGGTTTTCCCTCCCTCCCCTCCTCCCGCTCCCCCCCCCACCTCCCCTCCACACCCTCCCCCCATTCACTCCTCAGAGAGGGTAAGGTCTCCCATGGGGAGTCAACAGCCCCTCCCTGCTGTATCAAGGCTGAGCAAGGTGTCCCTCCATAGGGAATGGGCTCCAAAAAGCCAGTAAAACCTTCATCCAATAACTGATAAAATAACTTTTCATAACTTGTTTGGCCTTGCCTTCTCAGAGGAAGAGAATGCAATCTTTATTTTTTTTTCTTGTGTGTGTGTGTGTGTGTGTGTGTGTGTGTGTGTGTGTGTGTGTATGACAGCACTTGGGTGGAGGTCAGAGAATGACTTGTGGAAGCCAATTCTCTCCTTCTACCACATGGATTCCCAGCATGGAACTCAGATCACCAGGCCTGGCAGCAAACACCCTTACCCAGGGCGCCATTTCAATAGTATAGCTTCAAAACTACTTCATGTAGTTCCGAATAGGAAGATGAGGAGAGATCAAAGTTGTGCTCTACAAGACTCGATTTAACCTGAAAAGGTGAGAAAAGAACTGGCCCCGGGGGAGCAGGCTCAAGACTGTAAATGATATACTGTGAAAATCAGTGATTTTTTTTTTTACACAAATCGAGTCTTGCACGTTTGGATGAGCAAGGGTCTATCTGAATTTTCCCATCCTTGAAGTGTCCATGTAGCATCTGACAACGATCTCTGTAAGCTGGCCAGGCTTGCTTAGCTACACCAGGCATATCACTCCTGAGTTCATGTTGCTCTCCGAGGAAGCTCCCCAGACTTTCTCCCTGCCCCCAAGAACAAGCACCTTTTTATTCAGGACAGTCCTGCTTCCTCTGTAAGGAGGTGAGGTGGTCTTTCTACAGCCCATGTTGGCGAGATCTCCACCGGAAACCAGGGCTCCGGTGTGCAAACATGAAAGATTGTTGTAGGAGACTCACTACTGACCTTAAAGTCTATCCTTTAGTGTTGACTCATTAGTGATTGGGACTGTGGGTTGTGTACTGAAACTTCCTTATCAGAAGACTTTCATTCCTGGGTATTTAACCCTTCATCTTCAGGAATCTCAAATTATCCCTAGCCCCTTCTGCCTCAAACTGTGATTCCCCTTTCACATTCCTGGAAAAAACTATCCGTTGGTGATTTTGCCTTTTTTTTTTTATTTCCTCCTAAGATGACAGAGAACCTATTTCTTTCTCACAGGTTTCTGCTATAATCAGTTTTTTCTACTCCTAGCTCTAACTGCAACTATCAGGCATATAAGGGCACATTAACTGGATAGGTGAATGGATGGATGGATGGATGAATAAAGATCTGGTTCTGGTGTGTGTGTGTGTGTGTGTGTGTGTGTGTGTGTGTGTGTGTGTTCACAAGGAGGCCAGGGGACACCACTGGCTATTTGTCAAGGGCTGGCCACCTTTGACAAGGTCTCTCACTGGCCTGGACCTTGCCCAGTAGGCTTGGCTGGCTGGCTAGTGAGCTCTTAGAGATCTACCTGCCTCTGCCTCCTCTGTGCTGGGATTCTGAGCGCGCCACAACCCCAGGCTTGTTTTACATAGGTTTTGGGCATTGAATCCAGGTCCTGATGTTTACTAGGTGAGCATTTTACTGACTAAGCCATCCTCCTAGCTGGGATTCTGACTTTTCACTAACACTAACCAGGCCAGGTGAGGCGAGCAGAGCCGGCACAGGGTACACCTTGTCCACTTGGTTCAGACTTACAAGGTGGGCTGCATGTGACATGCCAGACATCCACGGTGGCCAACAGAAGCCTGGCCCTGGATGGAAGCTTTCCCGTGAGCAGCTCTCTGAGTAGCAAATCCTCAGAACAACGGTGCTAAAGAGAGACATCATGCCAGAAGCTTTCATGTCTCACTCAGAGCGATGAGAACAGAAGCCAGGAGTGGAACAAAGGCAAGCTCTATCCCTTTCCAGCTAGGCAGAGGCCTTCCCAGTGAAGTCACTGCCCACTCCCTCCCCAGTCACTCGCTCTGCTTGCCTCATCTTGAGAAATCGTTGTTCTGCAGATCATGGTAACTGCATTAACTTCACACTGTATCGTTTCAGCTAGGTTCCCTCCACTTCTCCCTACCTCTGTCTCCATGTACACTGAAGGATGTGGATGTCACAGCACCTTCTCAGAACAGAATGCAGCAGCTGCTGGCCTGGGTGCCCCATCCACTATTTTCTAAAAAAATGACTTACCCTGGGCAGACAAAAGATCCCTGCTGTCCTCTAGAGCCTGTCCCCATCCCAGCTCAGGATGCCTAGCCTTCAAATCCTTCTGCAGAACCATGTACTAAAGGAGGTCCTATAGCTGTAGACTTGTATGACTGCCAAACTATTATAGATTTTATCTGTTCAGTTACATGAAGGGAATGTGGCCACTCTACCTCATCTTTGAGATATCTCACTTCTTCTCCTTCTCCTCTTCCCCCTCCTCCCCCTTCTCCTCCTCCTCCTTCTCCACTCTTTCTGTGTATGGTGTATATGGGTGCATATATGGTATACATGTAGAGATTCATAGTCAAACTCCTGTGTGTCATACCTTTTCTTTTTTGAGATAGAGTCTCTCGTTGAACCTGGATCCTGCCAACTGGGCTAGGCTGGTGACTAGTGAGCCCCAGAGATCCTCTGTCTTTATCTCCCTAGGGCTGGGATATAAGCATGTATGCCTCCATGCCTGGCTTTGTGTGTGAGTATAGAGAATCGAACTCTGGTTCTTGTTTGTGTAGCTTTATGGCTTTGTGTACTTTGTGGGCTGAACTCCCTCTTCTTTCTTTGGGGAAGAAAATAGAAAACTGGAATTTTTGGGGGGTGGGAGTGGAACAGTAGTGAGGTATGATCTTCTCAAGGTTCATTGTTTTGCAGTGCTAGGAATGTCCCTGATAGCCACACCAAGGAATTAAAATTCTCCTCTGAGAACATTGAGATGTTACCTATTCTAGCTTCCCAACTGGAATACAATGCATTCCACATGTGGCACTTAAAACTTCCTGATAGCCATATTTACAGAAAGCAAAAAGAACCAGATGAGACATTTATAATGAATTTATTTAACATGATATCAGCAAAGTATTGCCATCTCCAGCTGTGCTTGATATAAGACTCACTGAGATGTTCCCTGTTGTTTAAAAAAGTTATTTCATTCATTCATTTTATGTGTATGGGTGTTTTGCCTGCACAATGTGCAGGTCTGTGAACCATGTGCATGCCCAGAAGAGGGCATCCAGTGCCCTGAGATGAGTTACGGACAATCGTAAGCCTCCATGTGGGTGCTGGAAATTAAACCTGGCTCCTCTGGAAGAGCATCCAGTGCCCTTAGCAACAGAGCCATCTCTTCAACCCCTTCTGTTATTTTGCTGTGTTTCATCTTTGAAAGATTTTATCCTCTCAGCACATCTCCCTAAGGATTAGCCAAACTACACATATTCAGTGGCCTCACGTGGTTTGGGGCTACCATCTTAGGCTGAGCAAGTCTTCACTGCAAACTAAACAAACCTATGACCAGCAAATAGAAATGTAGCTGATAACTAACATTCCATCCCCCATTGCCACTTGGAGAAATTATGGCGCTATGAAGTCAGTTACTGACTGGCCTCCTATGGTCTGCTGTGGAGCCTGCACGAAGAGAGAGGGACACGTGATTTTACCAAAGTTACAAAGGCAGGGAGAAGTAGAAGCAAGATTTGAACCCAGATTTCCTGGATTCACACCAGATACTTTCAAGCATTCCACTGATCACAGCTCACAAGTGCTTTTGCTGTTAGGGTACAGCAGTCATGGCCCAAGTTGTCTCCATGTGTGAACATGAATAATGGCTTTTATTTGGTTGCAATTTTTAAGAACATCCCATATTCATTAAAAATACCTAACACTTAAGGATTAGTAGATATAAATAATCTACAGACCACATAGTCTATTTTAATTAGCTGTTATAAATATGCATGAGTGACATACTGTAGCTTAATTTGTGTTAATTTCAACCCATATTTGTGCCATATATTTTGTGACTTGTCCACAACTTAAATTTTTTGGTTTCTTTCCTGCTATTTTCTTTTTACAGGAACTTTAATTTTAGAATAAAGATCTAATTTTCTCCAGATTTTTGGATAGCCTCCCAGATCCAGAAAGGCTTTGCCTATAGGGTCAAAACATCTGGATTAAAAACCACAATTGCTGGATCCAACCGGCATTCTGCTTCACAGTCTGTGACAGAGATGGGGAAAGACACGAGGAGACTCTCCCTGTTTGAAAAGTGCGATATGCCACGAGCATTGCAGAGTCTTGCATGTTGAGCCCAAGTCTGCTAACATCACGTGACTTACCCCCACCTTGCAACTCAAGTTTGCTGTAAGTTCCTAGAAGGACTAGTAAGTTGGTGTCACCTTAGTGTCAGCTTTACAATCTACCTGAAGATGCAACAGTAACCTTTTCCCATTTAATCAGGTAAAGGGAGTACAAAATAAGAGTACACGGTGTATACCTAAAATTAGCAGGGAGAGAGAGAGAGAGAGAGAGAGAGAGAGAGAGAGAGAGCTCACTTCAGCTCTACCATGGATGAAGTAAGAGGTTAGAAGAAGACACTTGAGAATCTCATTGTTTCTGAAAACTGAGGATAGTGATGGTTGTTGCCCTCTTATTGCAAATGCACCCACGGTTTTCTTGCTCCCTTTGCAGTACACAGAAATTTAAAGTGATTCCCCATGCTGGTACCTGTAAGTTGCTTCTAACGAACAGAAGATGGTGAAGGTGTTGGAAATCATGCTATGATTATGTCATGCTATGATTATGCTGTGTCTCTGGCAAAGAAGAAGGGATCTTGCAGAGTTAAGGTCTAGAATAAGCGACAGAGGGGAGATGCTCCTGTGTGCAGCCAACCTGGTCTGAGGCTGTGAAAAGGGAGCCTATTGGTGGCAGAAATAGCCCTTCTTTCTGTCTTGCTGGATCTGAGGAATCAGCCCCTGTCAGTTTTACATCTGCAAGAAAATGAATTCTTCCAACAGCAGATGAGCTTGGAAGAGGACTGGAGCCTGTCTCAGAGGAGGTCTCAGAGGATGTCTCATGCCAGGCTGACAGCTGGAAATCAGTCTTGTGAGGCCCTGAGCCAGGGACCCAATTAACCAGTTAAGTGTGCCTGAACCCCCAAACCATTCTAACAGTGATTTAGACTTACTTCTTTTTTACCCTTTCTTGTGTGTGTGTGTGTGTGTGTGTGTGTGTATGTGTGTGTGTGTGTGTGTGTGTGTGTGTGTATGTGTGTGTGTGTCTGTCTGTCTGTCCATGCATGCTCCTCTGTGTTGGTGCACAGCATAAGGAGGTCAGAAGACAATCTCAGGTATCAGTTCTCACTGTCCCACTTGAATTGGGACTTCTTGTTTGTTCCAGCATTTGCCAGGCTAGCTGTCTTGCAAGCTTCCAGGGAGTTCCCCAACTCTGCCATCCATCTTACCACAGGGCATTGGGATTACAGATATGCACTACCTTATCTAGCTCTTCTGTGGGCTCTGGCTACCTGAATTCAAATTTACATACTTGTGTGGCAAAAGCTTTTCCCACTGAGACATATTCCAAGCCTCTGACTTTTTTTTTTTTTTAACTTTATGATAGTATGGAAGTGAGGAACTTGACTTCAGTGTTTGAAGCTTTTTTTTTGGGGGGGGGGTGCATTTCGAGACAGGGTTTCTCTGTGTAGCTTTGCACCTTTCCTGGATCTCACTCTGTAGCCCAGGCTGGCCTCGAACTCACAAAGATCCGCCTGCCTCTGCCTCCCGAGTGCTGGGAGTGTTTGAATTTTTCTTTTCCTGGTGTATCAGTCTATGGTCCAGTAGTTTATGGGCAGGAACCTACAACTCTTGGTCAGCCACACAATCTCAAGAGTAGTGAATATCTGATACCCCAAAGTGGCTGTATTGCTGAGCTGGGGCATTTGCTTAGGCTATTCGATGCATTTTGGATTTAAGATAGTTTCAGTTTGGGATAGATTTGTTGTGATTGAGACAGTTGGTATGGTCAACTTGATAGAATTCAGATTCACCAAGGAGACAAATCTCTGGACATGTTTGTTAGGGATTATCTAGTTTAAGTTAATTAAGATGGGAAGATCCACCCTAAGTGAGGGTGACACCATGTCATGGACTGGACTCTCAGACTGTATACAGAGGAGATAGACAGCTGAGCACTGACAATCATCACTCTCTGTTTCCTGACAGCAGATACAATGTGAGCAGCTGCCTGAAGCTCCCACCACCAAACCTGCCCTGCCATGATGGACTGTATCCCCCCAAACCATAAATCAGAACAAATCTTTCTTCCTTTACATTGAGTCTCATCAGACATTTGCTCACAGTAATGAGCATTAACTGACCCCATTGGAAGCTGAGGGATGTCTGGATGTGAGAAGAACATTAAGGTGGTAGATTTTGCTTTTTTGTTACAAAGAAGATCTAAGCAGCATTATTCCATAATCGTTGAGTTTATGTTAAAGCTTTAGTTTTCTGTTACTTCTTAGGATGAACAAGTTTGCTCTGTCCCTTTAAAAGTGACACTTCTGAGTTCTTATAATGTCCTTGGGCAGAAAATCATGTGACTAGGGTACCCATCCTTTTAATTGATTGATTAATTGAGTTTTCTTTACAGTAATAAGGATGGAAGAACTTGCACACGCTAGACAGGTTTAATTCTACTGAGCCACACCCCCAGCCCCAAGTATCTCCTTAAATGGCATCATTTGCGCCTAGGTTGCTCTGTTAGTTACTTTTCTCATTGCTGTAACCAAATACTCAGGAAAAGCATCTTAAGGATCTAGGGAGATATTTCAGTTCATAAACTTGATTGAGATGGGGTAGTTTGTTTGCAGGCCAGAGAGCCTGCAAGTGTCTGGGGATTTCTACTGTCTCTACCAAGAGACAGAGTTCTCACTGTTATGAGAACCTGAGTTCAGATTCTGGGTAATGCATGCCTATAATCTCAATACTAGGGAGGCAGAGACAAGAATAGCTCTGGAGTTCATTGATTAGCCAGTCTAGGTAACTTTGAGCTCCAAGGTCAGCCAGAGACCCCATTCCAAAAAAAAGTAGAGAATGATTGATAAAGATACCAATATCAACTTCAGATCTCCCTATACATGTACACATATCTGTGTGAACACTCATACACCTGCACTTGCCAGGCATGTTTGAGGCTCTGAATTCCATTTCCTGCACTACAATAAGCAAACACACATAGATTCATAAAGAGTTCTTATTCCAGAACAGGAAATTTAAAGGATATACAAGCCTGAGAGATGCAGGCTGTCATCCTCACCAGTGACAGTTCTGTTCCTTGTCCCATACATAAACACGTATCTGTACCACACACACACACACACAGAGAGAGAGAGAGAGAGAGAGAGAGAGAGAGAGAGAGAGAGAGAGAGAGAGAGAGAGAGAGAGAAAGAAAGAGAGAAACACACACAGATACACAGACACAGACACACACACTCACTTAGAGAGTGGGGGAGGGCAGAAGAAGCATGGCAGAATGATTGGCTTTCATCAGCTACAGTAGGAGGATGAGCTGCTTGCACACATCTATGTGTATCAAGAAGGAGAAAAGGGGAATGCTGGTATTTAGCTGGTATCCTCCTTTTCCCTTGCATAGGATGATGTCACCCACATTCAGAGTGGTTCTTTCTACCTCAGTTAATTTTCTCTGAAAATGCCCTCAAAGGTGACTCTAAATCTAGTCTAATTGACAACGAAGATTAACCATCACACAATCAGCATCATAGAGAAATTTTTAGCTAGAGTTTGGAAGATTCAACCAAGTCACACATTAAATTTAACTCAATAAGCTGTTTAATGACTCTCTAATTTATCTGCCCCCCCCCCCCGTTACGTGTGTGTATCCATTCATGTGTGCATGTCTGTTTTGTCTTGTTTCTAGTGCAAACCTGGGTAACAGGAAGAAAGTAAACACATGCCTATCTTGCTTTGCATCTTTAGTGCTTTGTGAGTGAAAGCCTTGAAATGGTCAAAGGTTGTCATTTGTATTTCTAGATGAGAATCTGGAACTCAGCCATGTCAGTTTAGCTGCTCAAGGCCTCCTAGATGCTGGGGATACAAGTTCACAATGGGGCCACTCAGGGCATCCCTGGCTTCTGGGCGAGGACCTCCTGGGCAAAGATAGGACCCCCAGCCTTTGGTGTGGATGTTTCTCACATGGCCTTTGGCTCCACTTTTCCTTCTTCCTCTGGCTCTGTGCCAGAGGCAGCTCCCCAGACTCCATTCATGTGTACTTCGCTGTCTTCTCATTGGGCCCAGCGAGTGGTAGATTAGATGTGCACACATTTATTCTCCTCTTGTCCTCCCTTGGCAGGATTTTGTGTTGGCCATTGTCCCCCACTGTGATGGCTGCTTCTACTTGTCTGCTTGACAGAATGCAGAACCAATTAGTGAGAGCGTCTTGAAGTTTTGGTTGTGAGCCTTTAACAGCTGAGCTATCTTCCCTAGCCTGAGAAATAGAGTATTAGTGAAGAATTATCTAGATCAGGTTGGCCTGTGGTCATGTCTGTGGAGGGTTTTCTTTTTTATGTTAATTCATGTGGGCAGACCCAGTCCACTTTGGGCAGCATCATTCCCTAAGCAGAGGATCCTGAACTATGTAAGTGTAGAAGGCTAGCTGAGCACTAAGTATGTGTGCCTTTCTCTCTCTCTGCTCTTGACTGCGGATATGTATGATTAGCTGCTTCAAGTTCCTGCTGCCATGACTTTTCAGGAGGCATAGACTTTAACTTGGAATCGTGAACTGAAATAAACCTTTCTCCCCTAATTGCTTTTGGTTTGGGTGTTTTTTTGTTTGCTTGTTTGTTTTTGTTTTTGTTGTTTGAGACAGGGTTTTTCTGTGTAGTTTTGGTGCCTGTCCTGGATCTCATTCTGTAGACCCGGCTGGCCTGGAACTCACAGAGATCCTCTGGCTCTGCCTCCCAAGTGCTGGGATTAAAGGTGTGCACCACCACTGCCCAGCTGTTGGGGGTGTTTTTTAACACAGCAACAGAAACTAAAGTAGAACACCTCCATAGAGCACAGTTCCTACGGTGACAGCTCTGTCCCTTGGCCACTTCAGCTTGCTGCTTCTAGTTATTGCTGGCTTTGGATGCTTCCATTTTCTTTAAGAAACTTCTGATCCCTGTTTTCGTCTTTATAAGAAATCCCTTTGTTAGTTCCCTTCCTAGATTTCTAACTAAAACTCTGTCATACAATGCAATGCTCCTTGGTTGGCTTGGTGTCTGCTAGCTAGCTCATTGGCAGACTCCCTGTGACCTCTTTTAGATTCTTTGTGTTCTCTGCTATATGTGAGTCAACTTAAGGATGTGAGGCTTGGTAATCAATCAGAACATGAAAATCAGTTAGAAATGCCGGGAAGTTAAGGTGGAAAACGAAGTACCTTACAGGCTGGCTTACTGGCTGCTTTGAGGTCACAGGAAACCTACTTTGAGGTCATAGGAAACCAACTATGAAGTTATTCAGCTATGGAGCATGACTTCAGGCATCTAAGTCCTTTGTGCCTCAGTCTCCCTATATTAAAAATAATGTAGCTGGGTCCAGGATATGGCTAAATAGTGGAGCATTTGCCTAGCATGGTGGAGGCCCTGAGTTCTGTACCCAGGGTCACAAAAAAAAGAGTAATTAATTTGTAAATAGAGAATATCTAGTGCAGAGACTCTACTAAAGGAACATGAAGAGAGTGGGAATGCAGGCAGTTATCACCCTCAGTGTTTGTATGAGGCATGGCAAGTGGCACCAGGGTACTACAGGGTACCACCCGGTACCACAGGCTGTAGCTCCTGGATGGTAAGACCACAGGTGTACAAAGCTTTCTTGCTTACTAGGAGTTTCCTTTCTCCTTTATGGTTTCCTCTTAGCTGAAAACTATTTTAATCCTAGGCCATCGGCCTTATGCTCAGGAATGCCTACACACAGAACTGCTGTGTAAACTCGGTGAAGGGTGTGCAAGGGAAAAGTTATTAAAATAACTGTCAATAAATTTTTTTCTGCTCTGAGGGGTAGATATGGGAATGTGGGGCTTAGATGAAAGCTTTGCGTCACCGTCTTTTTTTTTTTTTGTGCTATAACAAAATATCTGAAACAAGGTAATTTATAAAAAATGGACTTATTTTGGCTGATGGTTCTAGAGCCTGGGAAATCCAGGGCCAGGGGACTGCAATGCATTTGGTACATGGTGGGAGGGGGGACTTCAGGGTACGTGGTTGCATTGTGGAAGGCATTATGTGGGGAAGCAGAAAACACCCCTGCTCTGCCTCCTTTCCTCACTTATCTCTCTGCTTCTTCCTCAGTTCTTCCTTCCTTTTTCCTCCCTCTTACTTCCTCCCCTTTCTTTCTTTCTCTTCCTTATCTTCCTCCTTCTTCTCCTCTTCTCCCTTTTTAATTATATTTAATTATTTAGTCCATGTGTGGAGATCTAGAGACGACTTGGAGGAGTTGGTTTTCTCCTCTTACTATGTCCATTCTGGAAATCAAAGTCATCAGGTTTGACATCAGGTGACTTTATGTATGGAGCAATCTCACTGTCCCTCTCTTCCTCTTCATATATAATGCCATCATGGGGGTCCCATCCTCCCAGCTTCACTTAATCCTAGTTACCCCTCAAAGACACTGCCTCCACACACCATCAACACATGATTTGTGGGGCTTAAATTTTACCATAGGAAAGTGAAGAATTCAGTCACACCATAGTATATGGTTTAAAGGAATATGACCCATCTCTTTACACGTAAAGTCTTCCTCCGTGGAGGAGTTTGATAATACCAATCTCATCTTGGTTTTTTAGGGATTAGGTTTGGGTATGAGACATTGGGGCTATCAGAGAAGTTTTCTAGACTGACTGACTGAGCTTGAATCACCATGCCATTAGCTGGTATGCAGTTTGGAAACAATGTGTAGAAAATACTTGTTTGTGTTCTGTGTGACCCAGTGGGAGGGAGATGGTGCCATGACTCATCAAGGAAGAAGCACATTCAGTAGGATTAAAGTTCAGTGATAGAGATCCAAAATTCCTAGCCTAGAAATCATTATGAGCCTGGGGGGCTGGGGAGGGTAGGGGTAGAGATGGACTAGCTTAGATGGGGTTGACTCATAGATTCACAGTGTCTTGGTAAGGAGAGGACTTCCCAATTTCAAATGACATACTCCAGATAGTTGGTACCAAGTGTGATTGATAGTGAAATGACATGGCCAGCTTCTATCTATGCAAACTTTCATGGAATCTTCCTATGGAGCCTCCTTGAGGAAAGTGATCTTGTTCCCATCTTGTTGAGCCCTGGCATTCTAGTTTGGTTTTGGTTGCTGTGATAAAACACTGATCCAAAAAGCAACTTGAAGAGGAAAGATTTTATTTTGGATTATACTTGCAGGTCACAGTCCATTTCAGGGGTAGTTAGAGCAGACACTGGAGGCAGGAACCATGGAGGAACAGTGCTTGCTGGATTACTCTCTAGATCACTGCCTGATAAAACTCCAGACTTGACAATGGTACAACCTACAGCAGGCTGGCCCCTCCTCCATCCGTTAAGATTATCAAAACAGTTCTTCACAGACATGTTTATAGACCAACCCGGTAAAGACAATTACTCCATGGAGACTCATTTCAGGTGACTCTTGTGTATGCTGAAATGACAGTTAATGCTAACTAAGATACTTAGAGACACTAAGTAATTTTCCTTTGATTTGAGCTTACATGTGTCAAGATTTCAATGTTAATACTGATTAAGACTATAAACAACAGCTAAAAACACCAGCAGTCCCTAATGAGGTACTGACCATGTGCCAAGTGACTACACACACACACACACATATATATGTATATCATTGGTCCCTGGCTTAGAAATAAAAATTATTCTATCTCTTACCTCCTCCTCACCACTTAACACCTGTAGGTTAATTGTATATGTCCCTCGATTACCTAATTATGGATACCATTTGTTTATTATTGTGCCTGTATGAGTGTGAATGTATGTGTTTATGCATATGGGTGTGCACATGTGTGTAAATGTATGTGAAGGCCAGAAGTCGACCTCAGCTGTCATTCCTCAGGACACCATCCACATTGTTTTTCTGACAGGCAGGGTCTGTCACTGGCCTGAGACTTGTTGCTTTGGCTAGGCTGGCTGCCCAGGGATCTGCGGGTGTCTCAGCCTGTCTCCATGGCTGGGGTCACTAGGACACACCACCACATATGGCTTTGATTTGGATGTAAGTTCTGGGGATTGATATGAGGTCCTTATGCTTTCACAACAAGCACTTTGTGGGCTGAGCTATCTATTCAGCTCCAGGGAACTGTTTAAAATAATGTTGTATTTTAAAATAATCTGAACACAGGGAATGGAGAAAATTGAGCCTATTCAGTTCCTCAGGAGATCTCTCATCAGTGAGAGGTAGAGGTAAATATTATAGCATTCTTCATTCTGGGGCAAACGGAAAAGACAGAAGATATAAAAATCAGTATGCTGATCCCTTCATTAATAGCTTTCTCCATGACTACACTTTCTACCCTGTTTGCCATATTGGCATTTTAATTTTCCAAGGCATTCTGAAACTGTATTACCTGGTAACATCTCCCTGTGGGATGCTGATAAAAATGCATGTGCGTATTATCTGGCCCCAAGAATGATGTGCACATGCTCTGTGGCTATCAGAAAGGGTGAGGTCTCCTTTATGGCATCATTTATGACTTAGATTCATTTCTGTGGCTGGGTTTGAGGCCCAAATTAGACTCTGATTTAAATGAGGGGATGTGTGATTTGGTCCACATTATGGCTTGATTCTGGGTGTCCTCCACAAATCTAGCTGGTCCCCAGCCTGAATTTTAGGGGAATGCAAGGGCTTAGTTGTGAAGGTGGGTCATTTGAGGATGCACTTTTGTGAGTGATGGCCAACCCTGCTTCCAGACTGAGCTCTCTGCTCCCAGATCTGGGGTTCCTGCCCTAACTCCCTTCAGTGATGGACTGTGAGCAGGAAGTTATATGGTGAAATAATTCCTTTCTTCCCTTAAGTTGCTTTTGGTCAGTGCTTTACCACATACACAGAAGTCAAACTAAGTCACCCAGTGATGAGACAAGCATCTAATCCAGTCATTTCCTGTTTCCCAACTTTCTTTGGGAGAACAGATTCCCTGCCTGAGCATCCCAAAGGATTAGTCTAATCCTTTGTGACCCATTCCATGCTTCAGCTTGCTTTGTCCTTTCTGACCATTAGATTACCCTGAGGACTGCTGCCCCTGGGTCCTCTCCCATATTTCTCCCACTGGGTCTGACAGATACTGGTGAGAAAAGTGTGGCTTTTTGGTCAGGAATGTCTGAGGCTGAATCCCTGCCTTTCTGCTTCTCAGCCATATGATTGTGGGCACTTTTTACTTTATCCTGATTTTTCTAACTGTGAAGTGGGACTGTGAGCCTGGCTTGGAGAGGAGGGTAGACATATAAAGTACTGTAATGATATTTTATTTGTGCTAAAATGTGGTGATATTTTATTTGTGCTTTAATAAATAAAGCTTGCCTGGAGATCAGAGGAAAAAGCCAGCCACAACACAGAAGTCAGGTATTGTTAGCACATGCCTTTAATTCTGTCACTTGGCAGGCAGGATCTCTGTGTGTCCACACTGGAAACAGAGGTGGCACACGCCTTAAATTCCAACATTAGTTAACTATGGAGGTCTGGAGGTTGGTACAGACAGACAGGAAGTGACAGAGCTGGGCACGAAGAGGAAGTGATGTAGCTGGACAGGGAGAGCAAATCAGATGGCAGGACAGCAAGGCATACAGGTGTGGGTAGACAGGTAGTAAGTCATATTTGGAAGCTGCCGAGTTGGTGAGGTAAGGTTAGCTGTGGCTTTCCCTATCCCTGAACTCCCTTCTCAGGCTTTCACCCCTATATCTGGCTCCGTGTTTTTTATTTAATATGACTGTTTAGAAATTCATCAACAAAGTGCCCCACTGATGTTGGCATACAGCGACACCATAATTTACTTTTTTCCCCTAAAATTCCCTTCCCTTCTAATGTCCACTCAGTTATTCCTAGATTACAAATGGTTCAGAATAGCAGTTGCCTCCGTCGTTATCTTTCTCCCCAGGACCCAACACTGCAACCTTGGCCTGGTTCCCCAAGATGTTCCTGTACTTATGGGTATAAAAAGCAGTAGCTGTGTGGAAGCCACTGCCTGTTACAGTGCAGGGTACATTGTCTTGGATGCTTAATGCTCAAAGAGAAGACGGAGTTGGCAAAACCTCTCAGGAATCCTGTTTCCTACACCTGTGTCACCTTGCTAACATCTGCCATTCTCTGCTTGATGCTGTCTGTGAGAGCTCATCCTTTCACTAGCCTGCTCCAGGTGTTTGGGGTCTCTCACGGTTGCTGGAGAATTGTTTGCACTGCCCCTCAGCTGTGCCAATAAAGCCACCTTGAATCAAGAAAGGAGTCAGTGATTGGCTGACCAGGGTTAGTCATAGAGATGTTGAAGGCTGGGGAAGTTGGATAGAGAGGGACAGAAGGGGCTGAGGGAGATTTCCAGGAGTTTTGGACTGGAAAAATGTGGCGAGTAGTGTCAGCCGATTGTCTCTCTGCTGTGTTTGGTTTTATCAGGATTTTATCTCAATTTATGACTCCCCAGTTTTTATTAATACTAGAACAATTTAGGTAAACATAAGATCTCACTATGATAAGTTTTCTTTTTAGCATGAGCTGGTATCTGCTGTACCAGGCTATCGTTTGGGCCACTAACAAGCTCCCAAATCATAACACAGAGACTTATTATTAGTTATGAATGCTCGGCCTTATCTTATGCTCATCCCACTAGCTCTTATAATTTAACTTGTTGCTCTTCATCTATGTTTTGCCTCAGGACTTTTTACCTTTCTTTCCTTCTGTATATCTTATTTTCACTGCTTTTTATGTCTGTCTGTCTGATGGCTGCCTGGCTCCTGGCCCTGCGTGTGTCCCTCGCTTTCTCCCTCATTCTCTTCTCTTTCTTCTCTCATTCTTTCTTTTTGAGCCTAGATTTCTCCTCCTATTTATGTAACAGAATTTTCCCAAGGGCCTGTCCTGAGAAGATTCCTCCCAGAGTCCTGGGAAAGATGCTATGTCCGGCGGGGTGTTATCTTCTACATACACCATGCTCTTTTGTCCGTTACTTTGTTTCTCTATAGCAAATGTCTATCTACACAGCTTCAGCTCCATTCTTACATTCAGCTCCTCTCTGTACCTAATTTTCCTGTCTTTTCATAGTCCTAATTAAGCTCCTATGCTTTTGATCTTATCTTCACCCTCTGTTCCTTCGTCCTTCATCTTTTCTTCCTTGCCTCTTACCCCTGGCTCTGAGAAACTCTGCCTTCTTCTCTTCTCTCTGGCCATGCGGCTCTGCCTACCATCTACAGAAACTCTCCTTGTTCTCTTCTCTCTGGCCACATGGCTCTGTCTGTTCTTTCTCATGACTCTGCTCTGGCCAGGAAATCTGCCCCAGTCTTTACTGAACCTGGTTATGCAAAAAGCCCTATTGTCCTGAGTCAATAGCTCTGTGGTGCTGCTAGGTCTGAAGGCAAGGGATGGTCTGAGCTTCATTTGCACAAGAAACAAAGCTATGCATCTACAGCCAGCCTGTCTCCTAGGCTCTGTAGAGGTGTTAGTTACCTAGTGGATCAGCAGTAGTTCTGAGAAGCTAAACTGTTCACCAATGGTCTAGTAGTATACAGGCCCACAAGAATTTCATAGCAGAAGACAGCTGAAATATTAAAAAACTGAATAACACCAAATATTCCTTGATAAATGGCTTCCTCTAGAAAAATGCCTTGAAATATCTAGGTATAGCTTTAATATACAGCTGAATCTCTAGAATATATTCTTGTGGCTGACAAGATTTATTCTTTCTGCCTGACAGCCCCACCTATTCTTTCTCTGCCTAGCTATTGGCCATTCAGCTCTTTATTATAATAATCAGATGCCTTAGGCAGGCAAGGTGAAATAGCAACACATCTGTACATAATTAAGCATGTATCCTTACATTGTTAAACAAATATAGCATAAACAAGTATAATACACCTTTACACAGTTAAAGTAATATTCCATATCATAAACAAATGTAACACATCTTTGCCAGCTTACACAAATATTCCACAACAATCTGCCTCTCTGAAAATGTCACTCATCTGTCCCTTTCTTGCCTTCACAATGTATCTGAAAGGCTTTGCCCTTATGCACACGAAGAGAGTGGATCTATTAGAAGACTGTGATCAGGGCTGGGGAGACAGCTCAGTTGGTAAAGTGTTCACTTTGCAAACACAGGACATGAGTTCAATTCCCAGAACTCACATGTAAAATAGCCAGGCATGGTGGGACTTACATGTAGGCCCAGTGATGGTGAGATGGAAGGCAGAGATCAGTAGATGCCTGAGGTTCACTGGCCAGCTAGCCCAGCCTACTTGGTGAGTTCTTGGCCAGGGAGAGACCTTTTTCAAAAGAAAAAAAACAAGATGAAAAATGTCCAACAAACAATAACCTGAGGTTGTCATCTGTTCTCCATACACATGCACACATATGTGCACATGTACTTACTTGCATGCTCATAAATATGCACACATGCATGAACACACACACATGCATGAAAACTGTGACTGTATCTTCAAGAGGTCTTTCCCCTATTTCCCTCCAGGTACAGATGGTTTTTTCTCTTAAGTGTGTTCCATGATATATCCCACTTTGTGAGATGTCACCCTTACTTCCTATCTTGGTGGGCCATGCTACAGTGTGCAGAGCAGTAAGAACACCTGCTCATAAGCCAGGCAGACTTGGTTAAAATCTCTGTTGGCCACAGGCTCAGTTCACCTACCTATAAAATAAGGGCAGCCTGACCAAGCTCCTGACACTGGGCATGTAGGTCACATGTGCAGAGGTCTGTAGAACATGCAATTCCATGCCTAGCCTGGAAAATGCAAGTGAAGGCTGATTTGCTAATTGTCGGGTAGGGAGTGATCATTGTGCTTGTTTACCCTAAAAAATCTTCCTAGTGACCTTGTGGGCTGTACTCAGCAAGGGTGTGGGGTCTTTCTTCCTTTGTGATAATGAAAGTGGCATTAAGTATCCCCCTTACCCCATTAGAGTCACACACATTTGGAGGAGGTTTGGATAGTTCACAATGGTCACTTTAAACACATCAGTTCAAGGCAGGTTGCAATTTGAAAATCATCATTCAGACATCCTTTGGCTAACCCTGGGCGTTGTAGAGACCGCTAGGGAAGCAGTGGAATGCCCAGACAGCCATGGGCAGTACTCCAGAGCAGCTGAAAGATGAGTGTGTCCATGGCTGATGCACAGGCTATGTAGACACCAAATCCCCCTGATGGAGTCCAGCAATGCTTTGTTGATGATCATCCTTCTGGAAAGACCAGATGAGCTCACCCAGAAGAAGGGGTGGGTGAGAGATTTCAGGAAAGATTCTTAGTTATCAGAAATCAAGTTGTAAAATCTCTGGGGGTGGGTAGGGGCTCCTGTGGATGTCCCCACTTGTTGTCACAGCCCCAGACACATGGCTTGGTGGTGATGTCATCCGACATGAATAGAGGCTGCCAGATAGATCCTGGATTGTGATGGAAGGTAAAAGGGACGTGCAATTTGTGTACCACATGAGCATGGAGTGAGTCATGCTTTCCAGTAGGGCATTATCACCTATCCTAGCACTGACTCCAACTCCTCAAGATATTCAAAAATAACTATCATCTATCCCCGAAGAACTCACTCTTTCCAAGCTAAGATCTGACGTGGTATAGTTAGGCTCATCTTGTATCATGAATGCAAAATACCTTCATCTGACTCAGTTAAACACACATAACCAACCCCAATCTCTTAGTTCATTCATTCATTACTTCCATCAATGGAAACATCTATTCATTCATCTGGTCTACCCTTGTTCCATGCTTCATTCCATCTGCCATTCTATGGGTCCATTAATTGTCCAGTCTTTCACTAACTGGATGAATAACTGCTGTGCTTCCTTTCTGTGCACCTTACTGTGCTGGGCATTGGGCAGGAGGCAGTGAAGTAAGACACACATAGGATCGGCTATTCTGGGGAAGACAGACCCTGTAAACAAGAAATTACAACAAAAGGTGATGAATGGGGAACATCGTGACAGGGAGGGTTAGAGCCTTGCAGCAAAAGTTCCCTTTGGCCAGAGCTTTAAAAGTTTTCTATGACCCCAAAGTTGAGATTCCAGTGGCTTAGCTTCTGGAGTGTCTACATAAATAACGCCAAACACTCCTACATTAGAAAGAAGAGAGAGCATTTGTGCTGTTTGTGCCAGGTGGCTGGGCACAGAGCCGAGCCCTCTACAAAGATAGTCACACTTAATCCTCCCAACAATCCGGAGTCTCCCCATTTCACAGATGAGGAAGCTGAATCTCCGAAAGAGCAGGCAGCTTGTCCACTAGGAGCAGAGCCCTGGTCAGTTTGATTTCATATTCTTTGTTGTCCCGGTCCCCTGAAGAGGAAAATTTTGACACAGGCTATCAAGAACTCAGGGTAGGAAGCATCTTTTGACCTTAGTTTACTCCTAAGATTCCATAATAAGGTTCCTACCCCGTGAGAACAAGTGTAAGAACTTAGGGTGATCGGGCCAGAGAGAATTTTGGGGGTAAGCCATGCTTCTGCCTCCCAGGAAGAATGAGAAAGCTTTTCGGGAAGTTCCTTGCAATCATGGAGAGACCTTAAGCAATCTAACCCAGAAACGAATCAATCTTAGGCTCATGTGCACATTTTGGATGTTGCTAGGATAATATAAACCAAACTAGCAAGCTTAATGTCCACATGACATCTTCATTTGGTTGTAAAGCAATCTATTACACACACTCTCCTTCCTTTACAAAGATAAAAAAAGAAGTGAGTCAGTCATTTTTACAAAAATAGTCCTGTATTTCAAAAGAAAACAAACTTTTTTTTTTCAAAGAATGTAAGCTTCTATTTTTTCCCCCTTAATTCTTTATGTCTCCTTCCTTCGACTTAGTGATATGGTCCATCGGTCCAGATGTTCGATAATTTTTGAGCTAATTTGGTGATGTTCACATTTAATTTAGAAATGACTCATGCACAACTTGAGTCATTGCCTATGTCTGGCCGAAGTTCAGGACAGCCACTGAAGGTGATGGTGACTAGGGCTTGCCCATGAGTGACCTGTGTTCTGTTACTTGAGAGGTGACTGAATGGCTGCAGTGACTCGGGTGGCGTCAGTGTGACTGTGAATACCATGGTTAGCTCCCTTCATAGCTTCTCTTCTGTGTCCCATGTAGTCTGAGATGTATCTGTGCTGATGGGCACTGCTCATCCTGTACTGCATATTCCAAGAAAGACATGAACGATCTGTACTTTCAAGTGTCTCCCTGTGGGCTCTTCTTGGCCATTCTGTAGTTATTAAAGACTTACTCTATCAACCCCATCTCCAATGGGAGAGAGGTACTTTTTGTGTGTGTATATTTATGTGTAGGTTGTATGGGGGCTAGAGAACAACCTTGAATGTCATTCTTCAGAAGGTGTCTACTTCGGTTATTAGACAGGGTCTTTCTCAGGGACATGTGGCATGCTGATTTGGCTAGACCAGAAGGCCAGGCAGCCCTAGGGAGCCTCCTGTCTTGACCTCCCCAAGCTGAAATTGCAGATGTGTACCACTACTCCTGGAGATCAAACTCAGTCTTTGTGTTTACAAGGCAAGTCCTTTACCAACAGAGCTGTTTCCTCTGTGTTCTAGCAGGGTTTCTTTATCTGACATCTCAGTCATCATTGAAGCCTTTTCTCCTTAACGGTAAGCCTCAGAGTTAATTAATCTACTTTACAGCACCGCGGCTATAGCATGCCATGATGGTAGTTAGAACTGTTCTAGTGTAGTTCCCGAGGAACAGCCACCAGCAAGCCTGTGACTATGAAGATGTGGGATTTGACACTTGATGCCATAGGCACGGGTTATATGTCCTTTATCTCTTCCATCTCTGCCCATCTTCCCTCTAATTCTATGTACTATATGCTGGTTAAGAAGAAATCAGGAATCACATAAGCAATGAAACTCACATAGGGTCACACTGGTGGCAAATTTCAGTGGCAATATCTAAATCCACCCTTCCTAATTCCGTGCTATCCACCTCGACATCCATATTTCTTGTCTTCACCATCTGTCCTGGCTGTTGTTGTTTTTAATCAACTTGACATAAGCTAGAGTCATCTGAGAAGAGGGAGCCACAATCGAGAAATGCCTTAATAGGACCTCATAGGACTGACCTGCAGGCAAGCCTGTGGGACATTTTCTTGATTAGTGATTGATGTAGGAGGGTTCAGCCCATTGTAGATGGTACCACTTCTGGGCAGGTGGTCCTGGATGTATAAGAAAGCCACAGTTTACCTTGGACCAAGGAATATTTAAGAACTGGCCATCCTAATATGTGTAGATGAAGTTTGAACATCCCCCCACCTGTGTAATATTCCTTAAGGTACAGCACGAGATATGAGTAAGAAGAAAAAGTGAAAAACAAAAAAGAAACCCAAAACCAAAAAACAATAAAAAACAGCAACTAGAGAAACACTCATGAACTTGAAATTCAAACCTGATTTCCCATGTTGTTTTGAGACCATTTGTCATGGGTAGGAGGAGGAAACATATTTTTATTCCACAGTATGTTAGCTTGATTTACAACTTGTACATATTTGGACATACATTATGGGGCCCCCTCTTCCACCCACTTGCTTCAACCCTCAAGTGGTAGGGATAGGCCTGTAAGCTACCACTATGTAGCCAGCTGTCCTGGCTTATTTGGGACTAAGGGGGTTTCCCCTCGGATGCAGGATTTAAAATGCTAACAGAGAAAATTCCAGACAAATCAGAGGGAGCTGAGTTGTTCTCTCTAGATCTGTTTATAATCTAATAAGTGCTACTAATTTGTAGATCTAGATATGTTAGAATTCTTATTTTGGGAACAACCACAATAAAACCACAACAACTTCTGTTTATGCTTTTATCTTGGTATCTTAATAGATTTTTCAGTGATGAGAGTCCTGCTCTCAGAGTCAGAAAGAAATTCAAGGTCATTTGGCTATAGCCAGGCATCCTGTCTCCAGGGTAAGATGAAGCCTATGAGCAGTGGTGTTTGTAAAAGAGCCACTGCTCGCTGCCATGAGTATTCACTGGCCGCTTGACAAAGCCTCATCACAACCCCTGCTGAATGTCCAAGAAGATTCTTACTCCTTGGGCTTTTCTTCTGCAAGCACAAAGAGATGGGCAAGGTGCTATACAACACTAGTTATGTCGGTCCTCAGTTCAGGCTTCATCACAATGAGAGAGCATAGTTCCTTTCTAAGCAGCCTGCAGAGAGCTAAGACTTCTGGGTGTTTCCAAGTGTTTGGTGACTGAAAAAAAAAATGATTAGGTGGAAAGGTCTTCATTCAGACTGAGAAAAACTAAGAAGTAGATGAAGCTAGTCAATCCATGAGGCTGCTTGTATTTTTGATATATTTGGGAATAAGACATTCACTCATGCATTCATTCATTCTCATGCATTAATTCATGCATTCTTTCAGGGAATGATACCAAAAGCAGTAATATCCCAAGCAAAGAATCTGTAAGATCGAAGTCCCTGTGGCAGGCACACACTTGTTTGACGAGCTGATAGCAGAGCAGAGGAATGGGCTGAGAGAGGAAAAAGGTGAACTAAGATGAGTTCAGAGGTGGGCAGGGGTCATGTCACCTTAGTGGTTACAGTAAATAAAGAGTTTAGGTTTTGGTAAGTGCATTGGAATGACCATGTAGTAGATGGAAAATGCCCCTTCCCCAAAGACACCCACATCCTATCCCTGAAATCATAAATGTCAGAAGACAAGACAAACTCAGGCTTTGTGGAGTACGGATGGTTAAGCATGTGGGGCACACAACAAAATCATGTACACACATCCCTGTTAAAGGGAGGGAGAGGAAGATAGGACACAGAGAACAGAGGGGAAGGCCATGCAATGGCGGAGGCAGGGAGTGAGGGATGTAGTCAGAAGCTAGCCAATAAAGGTAGCTTCTAGAAGGCGGGACAGGTCAGCAATAGGTTCTGGATCACCCAGAAGAGTGTCTTGAGCCTGATGAGATTGATTTTGGATTTCCAGCCTCCAGACCTGGGAGATAATAAATTCTTTTTTCTTAATCCACTTGTGGTTGTGGTCATTTCTCACAGCAGCTGAGGAAAGCCAGACCAGGAAGGTCTCAGCTTTCAGTTGGATTTCAGGCATCTTTGATGTCTGTTCTTCAGTGACCTCCTGGTGGCTTCACGGAGCAGAGAGCAGAGGGACAGGCACAGCAGTAGGGGAATCAGCTGGGGGACCTTGCAGGTGTGCAGACAAGGTGTGATGGGCAGTGAGGATGGAAGGAAACAGCCGTCGGGATTTTCTATTGGCTGAGAGACTGTCATCAAGAAAAACAGGCAGGGGATGGAGAAAGGCCTCAGCTGGTGAAATGCATGTTGTGTAAATAATGAGGACCTGAGCTCAGATCTCCCACATAAGAAAGTATGGTGTGTTTACCTGAAATTCTAGAACTGGGGAGGAGGAATCGGGAGCATCTCCAGGCTTATTGGACAGCAGTGAACTTACTAGACGAATCAGCAAACTTCAGGTTTAGTGAGAGACCCAGACTCCAAAACTACAGTGAAAGCCATGGAGGGAGACACTTGATGTTGATCCTTGGCCTCCACATGCATGTGTACACATGTGCACACATACACATGTACCTATATACGCTGCACATGTATGTACATACATCAACACACATACACACACACACCCCAGACCAGACTCTGGAGTCACAAGTGATCTAATGTGATGCCTAGTTTTATGTCAGCCTGACACAGGGTAGAGTCATTTGGGAAGAGGGAACCTCAAATGAGGAAATTTCCTCACTGGATGGACCAGTTGACAAGCCTGTGGGACATTTGCTTGTTTGGTTAGTGATGTGAGAGGGTCCAGCTGATTGTAGGCAGTTTCCACCTATGGGCAGGTGTTTCTGGGTGCAGTAATAAAGCAGACTGAGTAAGTCATGAAGAGCAAGTCAGTAAGCAGTGCTCCTTCATGACCTCTGCATTAGTTCCTGACTCCAGGTTCCTGCCCTGCAGGAGTTCCTGCCTGGCTTCCTTCAGTGATGGACTGTGTTACCTCTAAAAATCAAAGTTGCTTTTGACTGTGGCATTTTATCTCAACAATAGAAACCATAACTAAGATATTTAGTTTTAGGGTAAGTATGCTTTTTCATTCAGAACAAAACAAAACAAACTTTGAAATTATTTTTCTTTTTAATTATGTGTGTGCATGTGTTTCTGTATGAACACATGAGTGTCTGTTGAGATTAGAATTGTCAGATCTCCTGGAGCTGGAGTTAACATCCAACATGGGTACTGGGAACCAAACTCAGATCCTTTGCAAGAGCAGCGCACACTCTTAACTGCTGAGTTATCTCTCCAGCCCCCACAACTCATTTTAAAAAGGAATCACAGTGGTAACCAGTTGAAAGACAACAGGCTCTGTTCCCATGAGAGTGGATTCATGGGCAATGGGACTCCGGATTTTCTCAGGACACCTTTATTCTCCTCATCAGGCTACCCTCTCTGCTTACAGGCAGCCTCCACACCTTAACAGGAATCAGACGGGTTGAAAATTGTCTCGTGATGCTTTCTATACCCCTTCAAAGGGAATTTTTGTGGCACTGTTGACTGTGGGAGGCATACGCAAGATATTGCTTCAGTGTAGCATGATTGATCTTTTAGAGTGTCTCAAAGCTTTCCTGTGCTGGTAACCAAACTCCACTGTTCAGCTAGCTCAGTCTCAGAAACAACACAGATTGGGTAAATACAGCTTCAGGATGTCTGACTCATCTTACCAGGACACGGTGAAGGACAGCAGGTCTGCACTTTCTTCACATGGGGAGCTTGGTAACACACATTTGGATTCAGTGGGTCTGTGGAGCCCAGAGTCTGCACTTTTTTCTTTCTTTCTTTTATAATTTATCTTTGTGTCTGTGTCTGTGTGTGTGTGTGGCGGGGCTCACATGTGTGATGGTGTGTGTATATGTAGGTCAGAGAACAACCTTGGGTGCTAAACCTTACCTTGCATATTTTTGAAGCAGTCTTTTTTTTTTTTTTTTTTCTCCATGGTGTGCATTGGTTTAGCTGGCCTGCAAGTTCCTGTGAATTCTCCTGTCTTCAACTCACATCTGGCCATAGGAGCGCTGGGATGATAGGTACATGAAACCATGCCTGACTTCCTATAGGTTCAGGGAATCAGGTCTTGGGTCCACAGCTTGTGTGGTGGCCAGCTCTTTAAGCCATTAAGCCAACTCCCCAGCCTGGGACTTTGCATTTCTGATGAATGGTGGGAGAGATGCTCATGTAATTGGTACCCCAATCGCATGTGGAATACTGAGGTTTCCAGGGATCATGCTGAGAGTTTTAAGACTCTGTGTGCCAAGGATGAGCCTGCCTTCAGCTCATCTGTTACCACATGTGTGAGAAAACTCGGGGGGTCTTGGACACGTTCCTGGGACCCCATATGATGGTCCAGCTCTGGTCCTGATTGAGCAGAGCCTTTTACACTGGAAAGTAGTGACACTCTACATTCTCTGCTGCTGAGCTCATCAAGGGCTCCCTGCCAAATTCAACAGAAGCCAGCTTTCCAGACTGGGTTATGAGGAGGCCATGGTTTGCCAGGCAGGCCCCTTCCGACAATGCCAATTGCGGGCGAGACAACTTCCTCAGCTCAGCAGTGTGTGTCTTGCTTGGGACACCAGGAGGCCTGGCATGCCACTTTTGGCATGTTGTTTCCAACACACAGGTCTGGCCATGCCCTGCCCCCATCCAAACCCTGCTCTGGTTCCTGCAGTCCTGTGGAGAAGTTCAAGCTCATTTGCCCATCTCCAAACTCCACTTCCAGCTCCAGCCTCTGCCATCTTCTGCCTCCTGGATGGATGCTCTAAGAAGGAGGTTATTCATCCAACCATCACTGTCTCTTCTCTCCAGGCCCAAGATCTGACTGTTTAATTAAGAAACAACCCTCATACTCAGGGGAAGGAATGCTATGGTACGAGGGAGGGGAACAAGCCTGGAGAGGCAGCATTGCCTAGTGATTAGGGCTTTGGTACCAAGGCACATGCGGTTCCCATCTCAGCTGTGTGTCCATGGACCATCTCTGGACCTCAGTTTTCTCATGAGTAAAGTGGAGAAAATAAATTTGTTTTGGGCCTGTTGAAAGGATTCAGTGAGACCACTCATTTGAAAGTCTTAACTTTGCTTTGGGTATTTATTTAATCAATGTTCAGATCTGCAAGGTCTTACACAAGGTCCCAGGTTCGAGCCTCGATTGCCAGAAAAACACACACACACACACACACACACACACACACACACACACACAGAGCTTTGGGAAGGCTCAGCTGATGAGCTGCTTGTCTTACAGGAGGGACCAGGTTTGAATACCCATCATCCACATAAAAAGCCAGGCACAGCAGTGGATATCTGTAATCCCACCTGCAGGGGTGAGGGTGGATCCCTGAAGCTCACTGGCTAGCCAGTCTAGCCAATCAGTGAGAGTCAGGCTTGGTGAGAGACCCTGTCTCAAAAAAATAAGGTGGAGAGCAACTGAGAAAGATCCCTGGCTTTGACTTCTTGCCCCTGTTTGTACACACATGTACACACACATATGGCACACACCAATTAAATAAAAAATACAAACAAAAACTCCACAATGGATCAGCAACTACTGACCACCACACTCTTTCCTTCTTGTCCCCTTAGTTCTTCCCCAGCATCTTGGGGCCCCTGGAAAAGCATAGGTCCAGTATTTCTTTGTAAGTGCAGTTCCATGAGACTGGGGAGTCCTAATGGTATGCCTGAGCCTGATTTTGAAAAGGACCAATAGTCTGGGACTGTCCCTTTTGCTACATATCAGAAGCACTTTAAAAGAGAGTGGAACCATTGAGGATTCCAGCCATTAGGCCAAATTGGAAACAAACAGGAATCTTCAGGTCCAAACATTTCCTCTACACAGCTTGTTTACCTTGGAGACCAAGGTCAACACAACTAGGTTTCAATGTCAATAACAGAAAGGTTGCAAGCCCAGGACAGAACAAGCCTTTTATAAAGCTGGCTTTCAGAGCCACGGCTACCACCTTCCTTTCTAAAGGTAGCCTTGCTGTGGCGGTGTGAAGACACTGGATTCCTGACATGATTATTAGAATGTGAGGTGGGGGTTAACAACCAGCTCAGTACAGATAGGATCTGAAGATGTGTATTTCCTAAGATCCCTCAGAGTGCATCTGTGGGTTACACCAAGCCACATCAAAAAAGCAGATAAAAGATGAGGCTTTGGCTAGAGATGTTCATCTATGTCATAAATACTTTTCTGAGTACCTAATATGTGTTAAGACATACAGACAGTAAATAGAACACGCAGACCCTGGGCCTCCCTTCTGGGTAGAGTGTATCTATAAGTTTTATAAAAATATTTGCTTCCCTGAGCCTGAATTCAGTGACACACAGGAGAGCTTGGGGGCGAGGGTTGGGGGACCCAAGCCCTGAAGATACTCTCTCTTCTACAGCTTCTTATCTTTCTTCCGGACTATCACAGAAGCACTGCACACCTGAACTGTGTAGACTCTACTCCTCTGTCTTGGAGTCTATCTTCCCTGCCTCCCCAGCTTCCCAGGGCGGAGCACAAAGCAAGGCTTCCTCTTTCTTCATAAGGAGTGGGACTTGCTAGCACTCTCAGAGACCACCACACTCCAGAACTCAGACTGGGGTTTCAACTAAATCTCTCCTCTCTCTCTCTCTCTCTCTCTCTCTCTCTCTCTCTCTCTCTCTCTCTCTCTCTCTCTCTCTCTCTCTCTCTCTCTCTCTCTCTCTCCCCTGTAGACCTGACTGCCTTGTAACTCTCTGTGTAGACCAGGCTAGTCTCTTGAGATTTGCTTGCCTTGCTGGGATTAAAGGCATGGGCCACCACTGCCCAGCTTTGAATAAACTTTTTTTCTCACCCTCTTCCTTGTCTCTAAGCTCTGAGAGTGAGATGTGCTACAACTGTGTATTGCAGCCTGTCCTTGGGTGTCCCCATTTTTTTCCCTTGAAAGTACAGAGAGGCATGCCCTCATAACCCTCCCCCACTTCTCCCAGCTCTGGGGCCTCTGATGGGCTCAGCTCTTTCCTTTTCCCCCAAAGGAAATGACTTGAGTAGTATTTCTTCCCTTTCCCTTTCTGTAAAGACTTGAGAAGTATTTCTTCTCTTTCTCTCTCTGTAAAGACACTGGCCTTGTGAGGACGCCTTAATCCCCTCCACCCACTGTTTACCTTCTTATCTGAAAATATTACTGGATCTGCCAATCTGCCAAAGGAAACAGAGACATGTTTTTGAGGCTGGAGACTTACTTTTTGAGCCTGCCAGTATTTATAAGGCTTAAATGGCTTCTCTGTTCCTGGGGTCACGTGGGAGGAGCAAGAAAACTTTTACCAACAGCTGGGTGGAAGCCAGAGGCCGGGCCGGGTCAAATCCCACAGAAGACCAGGGCAGAGAGCAGGCTGGGCATGTGGGAGGAAGGAAAGAGGAGGTCCTGCACATCTCGGCAGCTTCATGGGCTCCCTATTCAAACAGCCTGCTCCCAAAGCAACTGGGTCTTGTTATCCACCAGACAAGAGCCGAATGCTGTTTAGAAGCACATACTACACAAGAATGGAGAAAGTGCATTCATTCACAAGCTCAGGGGAGCCACAGGAAGAAGGGGAGCTGTGGCGAGATTTCCTGCTTTTTAAATTTTTAACTACTTGTGTACTGTATTTTGTGAGTGTTTTATTGCTTGCGTGTCTGTCTGTCTGTATGTATATATGTATGCATACCTTGTGCATACCCAGTGCCTGTGGACATCAGAAGAGGGTGTCAGATCCCTTGGGGCTGGAGATGCAATTGGTTGTGAGCCACCATATGTGTGCTGGGATCCAGACCCAGGTCCTTTGAAAGAGCAGCTAGTGCTCTTAACCACTGAACCTTCTCTTCAGTCCTTTTATTTACTATTCAGCGATATTAAGTACACTTAGTGTTATGTAGCACTATTTATATCTAGAATATTCCTTATCTTTCTAACCTGAACCTCAATATGCATTACATACTAGCTCTCCAGCCCTCTCCCCTCTAGTCCCTGTCGATCACCATCCTGGGTCATGCCTGTGAACATAACTCTTTCAGGGACCTTTGACATAGATTTTTAAAACTGCTTCTCAGCTAAGGAGTGACTTGCTTCTTTTGTTTATTTTTTTCTGTAATAGAACCCAGCACTTTCATGTGGCAGACAAGCACTCAACCATTGTGCTATACTCCCAGCCCTTGCTTTACCCAGACAGGATCTCTGTCTGTCTCAAGCTGGCTTTGAACTTGTAATCCTCTTGCCTAGGCCTCCTGATGCTGGGGTGGCAGGTCTACACCACTCTATCCGACTGTGGTTTGTTTCACAGAGGGTCATTCTGGTGCTCTGCATCACCAATGGAAGCAATTCCTCAACTGAGGTTCCCTCTCCCCTGATAACTCTAGCCTGTGTCAAGTTGCCCAGAAGTGTGTTATTAGGTGCCCCAAGACTACAACAATGCTAAATGATAGACCATGGTGGAACCCAACTGAGGAATTTCCTCCATCAGATTGGCCTGTTGGTATATCTATAGAGAATTTTCGTAATTAATGATTGATGGGGGAGGGCTAAGGAACTAAGGTCAGTAATTCACTTGATGACTCCCGTTAACATGTAAGCATCAATTAGACGGCTCAGTCCAGGCATAGCAGGGATGAAGGGGCCCAGTAAACAGGACTCATAAGATCCAGAAGTCCAACTGGCGAGAAAGAGGAGGGTTTGTATGTGTGAGAATTGTTGAGACCAAGGTTGGAGAAAGCACAGGGACAAATAGCCAAATGAATGGAAACACATGAACTATTAACCAATAACTGAGGAGCCCTCAAATGGATCAGCCCCTCTGATTAGCTTGATCTGTTTGGGAGGCATCCAGACACTGGGACCGGGACCTGTCCTCAATGCATGTGCTGGCTGTTTGGAACCTGGGGCTTATACAGGGACACTTGGCTCAGCCTGGGAGGACCTGCCTGGACTGAATCTACCAAGTTGAACTCAATCCTCAGGGGAGTCTTTGCCATGGAGGAGATGGGAATGGGGGGTAGGCTGGGAGGAAGGCGGGGGTGGGGGGGTGGGAGGGGGAATAACAAGGGAGTCCATGGCTGATATATAAAATTAAATTAAATTATAAAATAAAATTAAATTAAAAAATATGCAAAAAAAGGTTCATGAACAACAATACAGGCAAAGTCAAATGATTCTCTAGACAGGGCTGTAAGCTAGACACTTGGAGATTATGAGGGGGTACTAGAGACAGGAACTATATCCTTCAAACTTGACTGTGCACCAGGATCCCCTGGAGGCCTTTTTTTGCATGGAATAATGAACTCCACTGTGGTGCTTTGAATGAGATGTCCCCCATATTCTCATGTATTTTAATATTTGGTCCCCAGTCGGTGATGCATTTGTGTGGGGTTAGAAGATATAGCTTTGCAGGAATAATTATGCCATAGGTGGGGGAGGGACATTGAGAGTTTAAAGACTTGCAAAATTTCTAATTTGCCGTCTGTTTCCTACTTGTGGATCAGCTTCCTGTTCTAAGCTCCATGTTTCCACTCTGTGATCATGGATCTTATCTCTGGAGCAATAAGCACCAGTGAACTCTTTCTTCTATAAGTTGCCATGGTCATGGTGTTTCATCAGGTGCAATAGAAAAGTAACCAATACACCACTTGGTGTATTGAGCAGTGGTGCTTGAGAATTTGTGCTTTCAACAGATTTATACAGGTAGGACTGATGTTACTCATGCAGAAACCATGCATGGTGGTGCACATTGCAGGAAAGATGATCGCTACTGGAGAGAGACTATGGGTCTTGCCCAAGTGCCTGAGTGCAGTACCCCCTCTCCCTTTCACTTCATCTCTACCCTGTTGCAGCACATGCCCCTCCCTTCTCACATGTTTTTCTTGCTTCTGTAACTATCCCCATTACTCTACTCTGTCCCAATAACCCCTCTCTTCCTGCCTTGGGTTTCCTTCTCCTTGCTCTCAGAAGGTTCTAGAACCCAGAATGTGGCTGGGGTGCACCTAAAAGATGTCCATGTCAAGCATTCCATGCTCAGGGTAGAGATGAATGGCCATGTAAATATGACATCTAGGAAGGATGTGGCTCTCCTGACTATTCCCGATGGTTTATCTTCTCTTGGATCTGCCCTACATCTTTGAACTTTGATTTAAAAAGTATGTGTAGTACCTGGAGGCAGCCACCACAAGACACTATTTTGAATGACTTACACTCATTTCATTTCAAGAAAATGAAAATGTTCCCTCAGGATCATTGCACGTGTGTCATTAAATTTAACCAAGAGTTTGATGAATGGCAACTTCAAACACAGTTTGCTCTTAGAGTTTGACCCAGGATTAGTACGATCTAGGACCACAGTAGGATTTTCAGGGAGCTCAGCTCAACTCACTGGGCTGGGACACCAGTGAGTACCCTGTTCATGCCCTAAGTTTCTGCCCCAAACAGCTGGTTCTGTAAGGGTACTTATAGCTCATTCCAAGAAAGGCACAGGAAGAAGACCCTGAGAACTACCAATGGCTTCTTTTTGCCAATCACCCCTTTTTCTCTGGAGGCACACACTGTGAAAATTAGGGTTTATTGTTTCCTTTTCCCACAGGTCCCAGTGTTGAAACTTCCCTGATCTCGTCTCTTCCTCCATTTTACTTTCTTGCTTTCTAGATTTTTTGAGATAAAGTCTCCCTGTGCAGTTCAGGTTGGCCTGAAACTCTCTATGCATCCCAGGCTGGCCTTAGAGCTATAATCTTGTTGTTGCCTCTTGTTTTAGCCTTCCAAGTCCTAGAATTACATGTGTGTACCATCACACCTGGGGTGTGTGTTGGATTTCCATCACTCATTGGTTCATTTAGCATACATTAACTGAACACTTGTTACCACTTTGCATGCCGAGAAGACACTTGTGAGCACCACAAAGTCACTACTCTACTGGAATTTATGTTCTGGAAGGTGAAAGAGACAATAAACAACTAAACAGAGAAATGTGCCAAGCAAGTGGCTAGTGCTGTGAAGTTCTAAATTATGGATGGAACAGGAAGAGGAGGTCCTTAAATGGGGTGATCCAGGAAGTCTCCCTGAAAGTAAGGAAGCAGGAAGTGCAAAGGCCCTGAGGCAGGAAAACAACTTGTTCTGTTTGAGGAGCCAGAACTCGGCTGTTCAGTGGGCTGAGTATGTGAAACTAAGGAGAGATGATGGAAGAGGATGTTGAGAACACAGGCAAGAGCAGATCTCATAAGCTTTAAGGGTGGCATTAAAGAGCATAGATATGGTTTTTCGCCATTGAAAAGCCACACAGGGTTTTTAGCTGGGTACTGTTTACATTTGGTTAAGCAGTCTGTAGCTGCTTTGTGGGGAACAAAATTTAGGGCACATAAACAAAAGCCTGAAGACCCCCAAAGACTATCCAGATCTCTGATGATGCTATGGGCTTGGGCTCAGGGCTGGAGAAGTGTTTGGAATCAGATCATATGTGGTCTTATCTCATTTCCTCCTAACTTTGTGGACTGGAAACACTCTAGGTTTCAGTCTTCAGTTGTGTGTGGTGGGACATGTCTGTAATCCAAACCTTTGAGAGGCTGAGGCAGAAGGACCATGAGTTCAAGGCCAGCATCGGCTATATAATGTTTAAGAATTAGTTTCTTAGAAAATGAAAAAAAAAAATAAGGAAAATAAAAAAGGAAAAAAAAATAAGAAACTGGTTCTTAAATTAATAATTTTCAGTTTATTCCATGTGCAAATGCCTGAAGATTCTCAAAGTCAAAGCCACTCTGTAGCTCTTTCCCACACACACCAGTCTGGGCCTCTCTGCTTCGAGAATTCATCTATCAACACCCAGTTCCTCTGAAGGAGAGTCTCAGGAGGTCAGAATTTCAGTGACTGAATAACTCCACATGCTAGACCCATGTGCAAGCAGGCTTCTGCTCCCATGGTGAAGTTTTAGGCTGTCTATAAATATTTGGAAAAAGTGCCACTAAATTCCCAGGGCCAAGGAGGGGTCAGATCTTGTGTTGAGAGTTGGAACAAATACTGGCTATCATGGAGACATGGTCTCTGATTATGACTGAGAATGTAGTGGCTGGAGTTAGAAATCATCTAGACATGACTTTTCTGTGCTGTGTGATCACATAACTTCCATCAGCCTCAGTTGCCACATCTTTAAAGTGGGAAACCAGGAAAGCACCTCCTAGGAAGTCATTAGGATTAAACCAGTTAACACTGGCAAAGCACCATGAGAGATTGAAAGAAAAATGTTATTATAAAGGTATCTGGCAATATCAGGACAAAGGTCAGACATGTTGATTCTTTATGAGATCCTTAGAAGATGTAAGAAAACTGTTAGGTTTTTCTTTTCTGTTGTGGGACACTGTTCCTGGGGAGACATAGATAAATATCTACTCACTCCAGGTAGGGAATCAATGACAGACCAAAGCATGGATATCACCAAAGTCCAACTTGGTAAACCAATGACTTTTCTTGGGGTTACTTACATGAATTTGGATGAGGAGTTACTTAAATGAGCCAAAATGACTCAGACAGCCACATCACCAAATCCTACCTCAACACAGGTTATAGCTTATGAAAGCTGGAGCCCTGAAACATATTGCACAGCCTGTACAGCTCAACAGGTTGGAGATTATTATTTCCACATAGCTTAGGTGTTCTGAGTTCCTTATAGGCAAGTCAGCTCTTGTAGGTAGCTCAGTGTGTCAGGGGTTATCTCTCAGCAGTCCTTACTACTAATATATGCTTGAAGGGTAGGAGCATAGTGAATCTTGTCAGTTTCAGGTACTTCCTGAGGTATTTGAGTTATTTATTTCCTGGGCTTTAGGTGATTCCTTGAAAGGTGGGATGCTTCATCTTCTTTAGTACATCCTGTTACTTTACCTCTCTGTAAACATTTTGCATCTCACTAAGTTTCTTTCCAAGATGAAAGGTTTTAATCTTTGAGTAAACCGATACAAAAGCTGGCAAAGTAGCTAACACAAATAAAAGAAAGGGGGAGAGCTACATCTTGGCTCACAGTTTTGGAGATTTTGGTCTATAGTTCTCATCTTTCTTCATTCTAGGCTTTTGGGGAGGCAGAGCGTCATGGTAGTAGGAAGCTGTGGAGGAGGAAGCTGATTATCTAAGAGAAAACAAGAGTCAGAGAGCGAGAAAGGATCTAAGGACCACAGATGGACTTACTTCTTCCACCTACGTCCCATATCCTAACATTTCCAGAACCTCCCAAAACAACTCTACTAAGTGGAGACTGAATGCTCAACCAACACGTGAGTCTGGGGAAGCATTTCATATCTAGACCATAATACACATTCACCATACAAGTTGCTCCCTTGTCCTTTCCTGTAATCAAATGTCTGAGATTATAGAGGATGTCTCATGCAAACCACCATACCTTGTCTCAAAAGACAAGGTGAATAGCTCCTGAGGAATGATACACAATACACACACACACACACACACACACACACACACACACACACACCAAAGTGATGAAGGTATCACTACGCCTATTAGAATAGTTGTAAAGATAAACAACTTACTAAGGAAATACTGCCAACAGGAGTGTAAATTATGCACTCCAGTGCCTGGTCCTTGGGGGATGCTCTTGCAGAGGTGGCCACTGACTAATATTTGGCCATTTCTACTACGTTATATTGATTATCATGGAGTTCAACCTAACTGCCATACTTACAAAGAAGCTAAAAACGTGTTCCCTTCTGCTAAAGCATGAATGAAAGCTCGATTCATACTCTGTCATGATTAGTTTTTATTGTTGCTTTGGCACAACTTGGGTCACCTGGGAAGAAGAAAACTTAATTGGAGAATTGATTCAATCATATTGACCTGTAGGCATGCCTGTCTTGATTTCCAAATGTGGTAGGAGGGCCCAGTCAACTGTGGGCAGCAGCATCCCTAGGTAGGTAGGTCTAGGCTATATAAGAAAGCTACTGAGCATGAGTGAGCGAGAAGGCAGTAAACAGCATTCCTCTATTGTTTCTGCTCCAGTTCCTTCTTGAGTTTCTGCCCTGGCTTGCCTTGATTATGGACTGTGACCTGGAAGTGAAAGCTGAAATAAGCCCCATACTCCCCAAATTGGTTTTGATCAGTTTATTTTTTCATAGCAACAGAATGAAACTAGAACACCATCTTAATTATTGAGACATTGGCTGAGAATTTGAGTCAACTGCCTGATCAGAAGAAGAACTAATATAACCTTGAAGGTTATATTAATCCCCACTGAACTCTCTGCTTCCATTGTCACAATGGACAGATCCACTATGCTACCATGCCTTCCTTACAAAGATGGACCATTCCTTCTGAAACCAAGGGCCAAAATCTTATCTACTTTAAATTGCTGCTGTTGGCCATGAGAAAAGTCACAAACACAAGTGAAGGGATGTGGACTATTAGGAAGAGCCTGCTACATGGTAGATGCTTCATAAACATTACATCACTTACTATACTTGCAAGTAGAAAGGATTTTTGCTTATCTTTATGTGCATGTGTGCATGAACGTGTGTGTGTGTGTGTGTGTGTGTGTGTGTGTGTGTGTGTGTGTGTGTGATATTTCCTCTAGTGTAATTTCCTCAGAAGCCAGACACCTTGAGTTTTGAAATAGGGTTTCTCATTGGCCAGAAGCTCACTAATTGGCTAGTGAACCCAGGGATCTACCAGTCTCCACCTCCCCAGTATTGTTATTACAAATATAGACTACCATTCCTGGTTGTTTATACATGAGTGCTGAGAACGGAAGTCAGGTCCTCATGTTGCAGTCCTAGCTCTTCACTGACTGAGCCATCTCCCCAGTCCCTTCACCTCCTGTTTGTAGATAAGATGACCAAGAGAAGTGTGGTGCATTGCTCAAATTTGCATCACTAATCATTGACTATGCTTGAATTGAACCCAAAGAACAAAGAGAATGTGGCCCCTTGGTGGTACCATCTTATCTCACCTGGGCTCCTCTTTCTTGTGACTTTTGATGAGGCTGCTTTTTTGGACTCAGCAAGTCAAGGCTTGCTGCTCACAGTGCATCTTTCTGCTCACAGTGCATCTTGTGGCAGCTGGCCCAGCCCTTGCCCTCTAACCCCTGTCCATAAGAACAGTGGCACAGCCAATGTCCTGACCAGTGGCCTAGAAAAACAGAGGGGTCCTGCTCTGGGCCTCTGGGGTTGTTTATATGAAACTGCTCAGACCATGCCCCTGGAATGCCTAAAGCCATAGTCGGCTGTGGAGAGAAAATAGCATCCAGTACTCCATTTCTGGTCACCATCCGGACACATTCCAAAACACAAACAGTCCATTTTAGCTCATGAGTGTGTTAACTGTGAGCTGTGGAAACCCAGCCCTACTTGTGGAGTATTCACATTCCTCTTACAAGCTTTTGGTTCAGAGCCTGTGTTCAAAGAAGTCATGAATTTTATTTCTTTATCTCTATGACCAGAAGGCCTAAGTGGATGAGTTGACATTCTGGGGCACCTGGATAAATAGTGAGTTTACTGACCCAACAGATTGAACGAGAAGAGTTTTCTGGATTCTTGCTTAATGGAAAGAGCAACTTTATTTCTCAAGTCTTGTAAGGAGCCAAAGACTAGAAAAAGGTCTCCATTCACAGTCCACTTGTTCCTTCATCCATAAAGTGCCATGAATATCTACATTGTTTAAGCTATTGGCTGTCTAGGTGGTAGGATAAATTAGATGGGATTCCCATTGCCAGAAACACATTCTAGCAAGGGAAATTGTTTCATTAAACAACCCTATAAACACATCTAATATTGCAAATTATTATGAATAAAACACATGCTTCAAAGAACACACCTAATAAGTGGGGCTGACTATAATTCTCACTAGGGGGTGCCAAAAGGCTTCAACAAAGAGGTATCATTTGAATAATGCAATGGAGGATGAAGGTGAATAGGCCAGAGAATCCCAGGTAGGAGCCTAGGCAAACCTGAAGGTTAGAAATAATATGGCTTGTTTGAGAGTGAGAAGATTAGGAAGGTGGACTGTTGAATGCAAATGAGAAGGTGGGACAGGAAGTGACTGGTGATGAAGCCATAGTCAGGTCCTGGGAGACCAAACTAGAGCAATTGGGGGACATTAATGACTTTTAAACACCATAATAATGTGATTGATGTGCTAATGTGTTAATGCTTGTGTGAAGAGATAGATGTTAATCTTTTTGTTTGACATTTGGACACTACAGAAAGACCAGATATGTATTAGAGTTTGTTAGTCTGCTTAGACTACATTCTGCCAATGAAATGTTCTAGCCTCATTTTTATTATTGGGGCAAAGAGGCTTCGGAGGAGAAAAATTTTATTTCATTTACAATTCCAGGTCACAGTCCATTATTGAGGGAAGCCAAGATAAGAACTGGAAGGCAGGCCTTCTTGCTATTCCACACATCATTACTTCTGACCAAGGACATCACTTCACTGCCAAAGACACAAAGAGAAATCAGGAAATTATGGAGGGTGTTGCATGGAGGCTGGAAGGAAGGCTCATGCAAAGATAGCTTTTTTATCACAGTTCAGAACCATTCACCTAGGGAATGGTGCTACCCACAGTGGGCTGGGTTCTTTTACATCAATTAATAATCAAAGCAATGCCCCTCAGACATGTCCACCGACCAACCTGATCCAGGCAATTCTTCCACTGTGATTCTTTCCCTAGATGATTCTAGGTTGTGTCAAATTGTCAGTTAAGTTAACTGAGGCAGGTATTATGTAACCTTGAAATCTCAGTGGCTTACAGAATAAAGTGCTATACGGTTCAATGGCAGATTTATTTTTGCCCCTCACCATCTCTACTCTGGGCTGCAGGATGATGGAGGAGCAGCACCTCTTAGACCCAGAGGAAAGAAGACAGGGCCTTCATGAGCTTATTATTATTATTATTATTAATTATTACTATTTTGAGATTATGGTATAATTACATCATTTCTCCTTCCCATTCCTCACTCAAAACCCTACCATATACCCTTCCTTCTCTTTTTCACATTAATTGCCTATTTCATTAATTACACCACACACACAAATGCATAAATACAACCCACTTAATCTTTACGCTGTTGCTTGTATGTATTATTTCAGGGCTGACTGTTTGGTGTTGGATAACCAATTGGTGAGCTCTTTCCTGAAAAGACTGTTTCTCTCATTCTCAGCATTCTTTAGTTGCCTGTAGTTCTTTGTGTAGGTTCAAGGCTTCCTGGGCTCCCCCAGCCCCTGTCCATATTAGCATGTCTATTATTATTATTTGTATTCAGCTCATGTTTAGGCAGTTATGTTGGTGATACTTTATGGGTGTAGCTTCTGACATTCCTAGGAGACACAATCTCACATCGAACTTACTGTTCTTCTGGCTTTAACAATCTTTCTGCCCATGCTTCGACAATGATGCCTGAGCCTTGGGTACAGGCATTGCAATGTAGGTGTATTCTCTGGGACTGGGATCTACAACTCTACATTTCTTATTGGTTGTGAATTTTGTGGTGATTTCTTTTTTTTTTTTTCTCGTTGTGTGGTTTTGGTACCTGTCCTGGATCTCGCTCTGTAGACCAGGCTGACCTTGAACTCACAGAGATCCGCCTGGCTCTGCCTCCCAAGTGCTGGGATTAAAGGTGTGTGCCACCACTGCTCGGCCTTTGTGGTGATGTCTATCTGTCACAAAGAGAAGTTTGATAAGTAGTGATTCTATTAAGATGTATTTGTATGTGTGCTGGTGTGCTAGTGTGCTAATGTGTGTGTGTGTGTGTCTATGTATATTATGTAAATCTCAAATAGCGCACCACAGAGGGATCAACACTCTACTTCCATTTCCTCTTCGAACAACCACAAAGAATCTGAAATGCCCAAGTTTTCTCAGTAGTGTTTTACTTTTCAGCTTGGTTCTTGAAACCTTAAAAGTTACATCACTGAGGCAGTGTGGAAGCGTATTCCAGGAAGAGGGAACCAGCATGCTCCCTCATGCAGCTGTTGGTTCCCAGTATATTTGTAAAGTACCAGTTCTGACGAACCGAGATCAGTATCCACCTTTCTCTGATCCTGGACTGACAAACTGTCAGAATTTGCCTGATGATGTGATGTCATGCAAAGTTCATTCTGTTCAGTGGGCTATTCAACTAGGGAAGGGATAAGGAGGAAGAGCTGATGTCAACTAGACAGCAGTTTTGTAAATGGAGGAAAGAGATACATCAGGCATCCTGTGAAGTCTGAGGAACTGATGAATTATTTTGAGAGGAATTTGTAAAGTACATTTGACAGGTGATATTCCCTTGTCAGTATTCTCCCATTAGGCCCTCAGTACAATTTGACTTTATTGTCCAGTGGCTTGTGATAGGGAAGATGTATATGTGTCTATGTATTTCTGCATATGCCTGTGTCAGCTTATGGATGCAGCTTATGGATGAAGTCAGGTTGAAATCGACTGTAATAAAACAGCAGGTTGCCATGAAAGCCAAATACATTTAGGTACATATAATAAACAGGACAATAGTGTTAGCCTGGAGGGTAAGATGAGAGCCATTGCAGGATATGAAGATAAAGAGGGAGGCATGGCAATGGTGGAGAGCCAGGAACAGTAAACTGAGAACTCGGCCTTGAGTACCCAACGTTGAAAGCATTTTCAAGTGTTCAAGACCAGCATAATATGGGGGGCTGGAAAAGGAGTATGAAAATCTTTGGGTGAAGGTAACTAAGCATCCTCACATGCCCTTGAGAGAACCTGGTGTGGCTGTGTGTGAGAGAAAAGGGGAAAGTCTGGTTTAGATTCAAGATAAACAGCATGGCCTCTTTCTTTCTTTTGTTTTTAAAGAAAACCTGCCATATCTCTACATGGTGTTGCCATGGAAAGCACTATTTTCATCTGTTGCAAGAGCAGAAAGCTACATCAAACAGAAATAAATGGCCAAAATGTGGGCTTGAACTATCTTTGGGCTGCCCTAACTTAGTAGCATTTTAATTTCTTCATGTTTATATGAGAGGAATGAGAAAAATGAGAGGTCTCAATGACCTATTTCTTCCATTTTCCCATTGAGTGTGCAAACATGCCTAAAATCTGTGGAATGGAGAACACTGGCCAAGTAAACAACCACTTGCTGGATGAGGAGTGGTCCTTGGGTGGCACATCCGCCACCCGAGGATTGTCACCACCTTCCCCTTCCATTCCATTACCATTTTGCTTGATCTTGTTCATCTCATTTCCTGCCTGTCAAGTGTATCCATTGCAGGTATATTTCATTTGTTGCCACTGACTTTTTAAGGGGCCCCCTTAGGTGCCAGTAAATTCTGGAAGACTCCAGCGAGGACATACAGAGCTTTCCAACCAAAACACCGTTTTAAAAAGAAACATATTCATAATGTTGGAATAAGGAAAGCAGAGTCAGAACTCGGACAGCAATGCTGGACCCAACCTAGGTGTCTGATAATATGATTAGTTCCGGGGTGCTAGTGATGTTATGGGCTGGAACAAGAACCAATTAGAACCTTTGGCCTCTGGGAACTGAAGGCTCCTGCTGAATGCACCAGAAACCCGGGAAGCAAATAATAGTTTGTTAGGATGTCTGGCTCCTCTGTGGCCCATGGTCATGATAATCCTTGAGGCCGAGGAAGGGAGGCATTGACAGCTCCAGGCAGCAAAAGGCTGAGGCATTAGGTCTTGTATTTTCTGAACAACTTAAGAAGTTCAGTCTGTGAAGAGCCTATCTGAGCAAGTAATAGATACCATCCCAGGGTTACTTCCTGCCTGTGAAGTGCCTTATCCGAGAGCGAGATGGATACCACCCCAGGGTTACTTCCTGCCCGTCTTTTGTAGTTGTTCTTGATGGCTCACACTACCAAACATGGGTCTGAAGGGCAGAGGGCACAGGCTAGAAGTCAACAGAAAACAATTCATTGCACGGTGGGAACGTGGGGTGTGATTATATTCTCATGGCTGGTGCTACGACTTCTTAGATTTTTGTGGAAGACATGAGCCACATGGGGATGCTTTCTCGGGATAGCTGTAGACAAGGAGATATGTAGGACACTGGATGCCTGCATAGTGCTGGAATGGTATCCACTGTGATTCAGCGCTCACTTGTTGAGCACCTACTACGTGTTAGGCCAAGTGAAAGTCTGGAGAATGTGAAGAGAAGCAGTTTAAACTGCCCCCCCCCCCCAACCATGATGCTGTAGATACAGACTGCCATTAATGTCAGAATCCTCCCATGTCATAGGTCCTGGGGCTAAATACTTTGTTCCAATTAGTTCTCATAGAACTGATACCATCTGATGTTATTGTCCCCATTTTCCACATGAAGAAATAGGTCCTAAAAGCTTAAAGACTCTCTTAAGTTTCCCATATTAGTAGGTGTTGGAGCAAAAGCTAAACATGGGCTGTCTGTCTCCAAGGTATGTTTTCTATTATTTACTCTTGTAGAAGAGCTGAGGGTCCAGGTAGGCTATAGAAACAAGGCCACAGTGGCCTTGGAGAAGGAATGCGACTTACCAGGAAGTCCAGACATGTGGCAGTGGAGAGCATGTCTGCCTTTGATAGAGGAACAGCCTCTGCAAGGATTTGGAGCCTATTCAAAGAGTCTGTTGTAGGGAGCTGGAGAGATGACTCAGTGCTTAAGAGAACTTGCTGCTCTTCTAGAGAACTCTAGTTTGGTCCCTAGCACTCATGCTGGGTGGCTCACAAGTGCTTGTAACTCTTTCTCTAGTGTAAATAAAAAAGAAAAGTAAGTATTTTTTAAAAAAGAGTCTGTTGTAGCAAACATCTGTGGGTAGAGGCCAGGGATGATGATTAAGTTTACAATAAATATTTGAGGGCCAGTTGCTGCTAAAGACCATCTCTTGGGGACCATCTATTGCTGGCCATCTACTGATAACTAAGGTTAACCAGGGCTCTGCCCTGATGGAGTTCCTTTGAATCAGGTTGTGCACACACCGTTAAGCAAATATCAAATATCAGTCTTATGAGAAATCAGACTGATAAATGTTCTTTATAGTCTGGTACTTGCATACTTGGTACCCGGCTGGTGCTGTTTGGGGAGGCTTAGAAGGTGTGGCCTTGTTGGAGGAAGTATGTCATTGGGGGCAGGATTTCAGAGTTCAAGGACTATTCCCAATTTTCTCTCTGCTCCTGTCTGTGGCCAGAGTTGTTAGGTCTCAGGACCGTTCCAGCCTCCTGTCCCCACGCCTTTGCTTTGCCATTGTGGATTCTAATCATCTGAGACCACAAGCCCAGTCAAACCCTATTTCTTCTATATGTTTCTTTGGTCATGACATTTTATCACAGCAATAGAAAAGCAACTAATACAGAAGACCTTATGACATCCATGATGGGCCTGACTTCTATGACAAAGTAACATTCAAGATGGGATATGAAGATGGAGACTGAGGCAGCTGTGCAAGAATCAGGTGTTTTGAACAGTAAGGGCAAAGAACAGACAGAGGGAGCATGGGGCCATAGACTATTCACAAATCAAATGTTCAAAGCATGTATTCCTATGTTCATCACATGATCTTAGCAGAAGGTGTTATGTCTAAGTGTTATATCACTTAGCAGAGCAGTGATATGTTATGTCTCCTGTAGACTTGCGCAGGAGACTCATAACTGGGTTCTCCTATGGGTTCTCACTTGCACAAAACCATTCAGACACTCATCCCCACTCTTTTCCAAGCTCAGTCAACTTGGCATGCTTGGTTATGCCAGTCTTTGTTGCAATGTGCCTGCTGCATTCACTGTGCTGTGGCCCCATGCCAACCTGCCCTGTCTGAACTTGTGACCTAACCAAAGGATGCCATTTCATGCTGTTGTTTTGTTTTTTTTTACTGGGGCCATGAAAAGTAAAACTTCATTAGCAGTCTCCTTAGGTTGGGGGAAGTTTTCTCCACTGAGATCATCTCAGGACTGTCAGCTCTCATTAACAAAACATGACGTCTTTTTGCATCTGCCCACCCTGCTCCTGGTCTACCATTCTTGGAATGGATTCTTGTTTAGCAGAGAGAGGAGATGACACAATTGCATAGACGTCTCAGTTGACTCCTACCTGCCAAAGAAAAATCACCAGGAAACAAGAGGAAGTGTCAGAGCCAAGTCACAGCTCCCTCCCAGCTCCTCCATGTCCCTGGCCTTGTGGCAGGACCACTTCTACTTTGCCACTCCTTAACCCTCCTCTTCTCTTTTCTGTCATCGGAGATCATATGAGCCAGACCTGATGAATATGTGACCTATGGCTGACCAATACTACCTTACTAGCTTTAGCCTGTGTAGGAAGGACGGGCAGGTAATCCAGGCGAGGCTGTAGAGCCTGGGGTGAGGTCTTGTGCTGGAATATGAAGGAGAAAACCCCTTTTCTGTTGAGGTTGATGAGCTAGGAAGGATGGAGGCCTGCAGTTGTTTGGAGACTCTCTTCTTTAAAGTAGGATCAAGGGATGAAATGAATCATTGCTGAAAGGTTTCTTTCTTTAAGTACAGTTTTAGAGATCTTAACAGTGGGGATGTGTCCTGAGACATGCCTTTTGCAGTGACTCAATCTTTGTGTCAATGTCATAAGAGTGGGCTTATAAAACTTAGGGCAGCAATAATGTCACTAGATGATGTCATCTTATGAAACCAGTGCTACATATATTGTTTGTTGTTGACCAAAATGTCATCTAATGAAAGCTTGAAACCAGACAAACCTGGGTTTCTCTACTACGTGAACCAATTACTATAACTGACTCTTCTTTGAAGCCGGTTTGGGTGCTGGTTTGCTCGTTTTTGGCAGCTTCCCCCTGGCCTTGCTGGTATCTTCCTCTTGACTCAGAAAACCTGCTGAATGCCAGGCACACAGTCCCAAAAGCACAGTGACCAAATCCTTTTCTCCTCCTTCTATCCCCTTCCTGGTCCCCAGAGCCTCTGACGCTCAGTGCCGGCCTCTCTGTGGGGCCGTTATCAGACCTTGCCAAACTTTATTCCCCGCAGTAGACTGTATCCAAGTAACCCCATCTTTCTCTTCTTTCTTTCTTTCCTTTTGTTTTATGTCTTTTTTTTAAAAAAAAAAAACAAGGTTTGGCTAATTGAAAGAGGTGTCTTTCTACTTTTTCCCCAATGGAGTGTGAGGCGAAAGATATTGGAGTGAGAGAGCAGTGTTATCAGAAACAAAAACAAGACAGGAAAAAACAGTGACTCTCAGCGTTGTGTAATGCCCCAGAACCCCAGAACCACCTCAAGGCATCAGCAGCATAAATGAAGTGGAAAGCCAGGCTTGGTGGTACAAGCCTGTAGTTATACCTACTTGGGAAACAGAGGCAGGAAGACCACAAATTTTGGAGACTCCCTGGACTACAGAGTGATCCAGAGTCAGCATGGATAACATTGTAAGACCTGTTGTAAAGAAAAAGAAAGAAAGAAAGAAAGAAAGAAAGAAAGAAAGAAAGAAAGAAAGAAAGAAAGAGAGAAAGAGAGAAAGAGAGAAAGAGAGAAAGAGAGAAAGAGAAAGAGACAACTCAGGATATGGCCCCACTGTAGAATGCTTGCCTAGTGTGACTGAGGCTACCACTATCTCAAAAAAGAAGAAAAAGTAGTGGAGGGAAAGTCAGGCAGCTTTGGCATCACTGAATGACAGAGTTTTACTATAGTCATTCACTACAGGTCCTCTGCACCCCAGCTTCCTAAATTGTGTGTTGCAACCCAAAATTGGGGTTGCATAACTGAATGTGTGTGTGTGGTCACAACAAATTTGGCAACAATAAAAGGTTTCTAAATTTTCACAATTTAATTAAAAATCGAACAGCTCACATGCACTACAGCCTTGATTCTGAACATGGAATGAGGCCACTTTGGACCTTCTGTGTCCATCATATCACATGACAATGAATGCTGCCTGAGAGGTGTGTTCTGCTTAGACTCAAGACTCTCAGATGTTATAAATTGCAGGATTTTATAGTGTACCTAAAAAGGTTTTGGAGCTTACAGAAACTTAATGGTTTAATATAGAAAATAAAAGATTTTAAAATATTTTCTACCATCATTCTTTACCATGTAAGGATCAAGTTAGTGTATCTTTGGACTGTATTGTGCTAAAATGTTTGATTTTAAAAGTTATTGTTTAAGTCACCAAGTTGAGTTGCCCCCCTCCCCCCACCACACACACACACACACACACACACACACACACACACACACATACACGCACAAATCACTAAATGAATTTTGGCTTGGGATTAAGATGAAATTTCCAACCATGTCTGAAATGGCCCCACACATACTTTGGCTATTGCATAATATATTTTTATGCAAAAAGGAATTGACAGTTATAAAAGAAAGATGTTGATCAAGTATGAAAAACATTGATGATTCTCCCTGTCCTGCAGTTTCAAATATTCAGCCAAGATTTAATTCTTTATGTAAAAATAAACAATCACATCCTTCTCACTAGCATGCAAAGTTAGAGAACCAAATTTTCCACAACATGCCACAACTAGACACATCTTCATGAGTTTTTTATTGTCCTGTCTTCAACTATTACGCTTTTAATTTTATTTCAATTAAAAATTTCTCCCAAATTTACCCAAGCTCTCTACTTCCTAAACTTCCAGGATCACTAAAAAACAACAACCCATGAGGATCAAAATGAATAAAAGTTACTTACCTCTTTCATTACCCTACAATAGTAGGGCTTTCAATTGCTATTGTTCTCATTAGGTTTTTCTCAATCTCATCTCCTTCCAAATGTCTCATCACTAACCAATTTCACTCATTCTGACGATGACTAATCTAACTTATTATAAAAACAATTAGTACCTATCTATCCCCCTAAGAGATGAACATGATCTAATACTGATTTGCCTTATCGTCTTCATTGGATCAACAAACCTCTTAGGTCTTCTACCTCACACCTTCACCTCTACCACCCAACTGTCCATAACCTATCTTTAATAGATACTAAACCTATATGTATGTCAAAATATAATTTTAAAATAAAATTCTCTAAAATTTATAATTGGTAATTGATCTGCATACTTATTTTATATGCTTGTATATTTAGGGTTGTGTAAACATTTCTCAGATGAGGGGCTGGAAAGATGGCTCAACAGTTAAGAGTTCCTATTGCTTTGCAGAGGACCAGAATTTAGTTCCTTGTATGCACATGATAGCCTAAAACTGCCTATAACTCCAGTTTTGGGGGGTGGGGAGAGTTGATGCCCTCTTCTGGCCTCCTCAGGCTCTGTATGCATGTGGTTCCTTTAGCAAGTGACTTCCAGCTACTGCCAGTCAGTCTGGGAATCCTTGTTTGGATTCACACAGAGCTGTATTTAAGAGTCCTTTACATTCACTTACTGGGTGACAAAGTTCATTTTCTGGTGCTATATATAATAAGATACCTGGGATCCAGCTGTATATGAAGAATAAAAGTTCATGTGGTTTTCAGTTCTGGAAGCTGAAAAGTTCAAGGGTCTAGAGCCAGCATGTCCTCAGCATCTGGGGAGGGTCTTCCTGCCTTAACATCTTAACAGTGGTGGCTTCATGTGATGATAGAGAACAAGAGAGCATTTGTTTTTATAACACAACTATTCTGTCAAGAACCCATTCATCCTTGCATTCATGAATGGATAAATCCATTCATAAGGGCAAAGCCCTCCTGACCTACTTACTTCCATAAAACATGATTAATGTATTACTTGAGTCATAAGGTAACAGCAAAATTTCAATGCAAGGTGCATGTGGAATGCTTTGCATAGTGCCCTCCGCCCCTTATCGTGCTCTAACCATCTACTGCATGCTTTCATATATCATTATGAACATTTGTGAGGACTTTAGGGCCAGGAGGAGAGAGACGCTACTTCAAGGGTTACAGATGGCTGACATTTGATGCCTTCATCGAAGAGAGAAGGAACTCTGGGCTTCCACCTAGCGTTTCTAATAGTCAAGGCTTTTTTTTTTTTTTTGCCATAAATAGTTTAAAAAGAAAGCAAAATGTAAGAATGTTTGAGTCTTGCCCAAGAATGTATGCTATGTTCTTTAAAAAGGAAATGTCAACAGAGAGTTGGGTGACAACCAGTCTCACGCCAACCTTTCCAATAAAGCAGAGGCCATTCCTTGGAAACTATTTATAAAGGCTCTTATCTGAGGGAAGTTAATTCTAGGTTTTCTTCTAGTTCAGAGGACAGGAGGGTCAACTCATTAGCCACAGCAAGCCTTTTGGAATGGGCATTGCCAAAGTTGGAAGGACATGGCCATTCCCATGGGAGTGCTCTATGGTTGGCTATAGTGAGGCATTTGGGAGTGTGACATGCTATGGTTTACACTCTGTCACCTCTTGGCACAGCGTGATATTTCTGAGTTCAGATCTCAGTTTGCTTTTCTGTAAAATGGACATAATGATTCAGAGCTCCCTAACAAGATAGATGTGAGGACTGAGTCTACAAGACACACTGGGTGCAGTGACTGATTCACAGGAGGTCTTCCCTGTGTGTTGGGGCTTTTCATCTTTCTCCTCTCTTCTCTCCCTTTTCTCCTTCCTCTTCCCCTTTCCTCCTTCCTCCTCCCTGCTTTCTCCTCCTCCCTTCTGTGACTGTTTTTACCATTGCCCCTAATCTTGCTCCTGCTCTATAATTCTGTATTATGACTGCTATATACTTCTCTGGCACAGAACTTCCAGCATCATCTACCTTCATGGCTGTTCTAATCCTACTAGTTGTGCCTAAGTTAATATCATCAGCTCATTCTATAAATGAGAAAAGGACTTGCCTAATGGTGATGCCGTCGTGGTGGAAACACCTGCAAGAGGGAAGGACTACATGGCAATTCCAGAAGCCAGAGCAAGGGGGTGGTGGGCAGAGACTTGGTCCATCTCTAAAACCCTTCTTGACATTATTACCCTAGGAACTTCTTGAGCTCTACTTTAATGTCCTCCAGGCAAACACCACTAATGATCTAAGAACCTCTTACTTGGGTCCCACTTCTAAACACACTACCTCTAGGACCAAACTTTCCGTGTATAAATCCTCAGTGACAAACTCAAACCATATGCAAAAAAAAAAAAAGATGGCAGAGATGGCTCATATTGGAGCCTGCTTGGTTATGAGCCCATGTGACTTGGTGACCATCTTTGTGGCCTTGGGGAAGTGACTCTACCTCTCTGAGCCTCTGCCCTTGGACTCAATGATTGCATAAGCATCCAGTGCCTGACTGATCATAAATGCAAAGTTAGGGAGAGTCACTCTGCATGCTGAAGGAGGCACTGGGGTAGTGCTTGGAGTATCTTCCTTCTGCTCCGAAAGTGCGTGAAGCAGGGTTAGAATCTTCTTTAGAGTCCTCCATCTTTCTTCCTGTAAATCCAGACCAGAATGACACAAAGATTTCCAGGCATAGTGACAGCAGTGGCCTCTGAGTTCATGGCTTAATCTTTTTACTCATTCTGTTACTATGGATATACTGAGTAAGAATGCCCAACAGTGGCTTTGGCGAGCTCCAGGGGTTGTCCTACCCAAACATCACATAAAAGAAGAAACTTAAGCCTAAAGGGATAATCAAGTCAGACTGGTGGGGTAGTGATGGTGTGAATGGGTGCTTAAGAAAGACTATAGACTCTGAAGTCGGACTCCAAATATCTGGATCTTGTTTATACTGTGTATATATGGGACTTCAGACCAGTTGCTCAAGGTATGTGTGTCTGTTTCTTTACCTATATTCATGGCCCCTGAAACAGAGTACTGTGGGCATTCCATGAGTTAATATGTGAGGACCATGTTGCCACATCTTGCATGTGGTTAGTATGCTCTGATCTCCAGCCAAGTATCAGTATTAATTGGCATAATTTTGCAATCAAATCCTCATAGCATCCTTATGTTCTGCCTACCATGCTTTACCAAGCTCCTGGGGCACCAGGCTGTCACAGCGTGGGCTTTCTAGAAGCAGATCCCTAGATGTGTATTTTTGCTTTGTTCCTTTGTTAGGCATCAACTCCACTGAAAAAGTAGGAAGGAATAGGGGCTGAGCTGTTTTGTGTGACCAACAAAGACCCATCATTTGGGTGGGAGAGTCTGAAGCAGTGGAGGGGCTCAATGTCTGCAGAATATGCATGCTGATGCAACCAAGTTCAGGTCAGAAATAAGAGAATTACTGCAACCATCTGGAATGTATAAAGACATGTTTCCTTATCCTGATTCTCTAAGCAACATAGTCAAACAGTTATTTGCATAACATTTACATTGTATTAAGTATTCTAAGTCAGCTAGAGATGATTTGATGTGTTTGGGAAGACATGCAGATTTTTTCATGCAAATATCTCCCATTTCATACGAGGGATTTAAGTATGCTGGGATTCAGGTATTCTTGGACTACCAAGAGACAGCTGTGCTGTCCACAGTACAGAAGTAACCAGGCCTGTTTTGCTATAGATTGATCTCCAAGGTCCGTGACCATAGCTGGGAGAGCTCTGCAGCTCAAGCAAACCCCAAGACCTGGAGGGAGAATACTCTTCTCCTCTGATGGAGGATATGAGTTAGCACAGACTCACTGAGACAGATGCCTATGCAGCTGTTGGGCCTGAAGACCCCATTGAAAGTTTCCCTGGAAGTTGTTCTTTCTACTCCATAGAACAAAGACTCCCAGAGCTGGCAGAACCCACATATTTATCAACAGAGATCCAGAGGTGTGGATTAAATGGGCTTCCCTACCTAAATCACTGAGCTTCAAGTAGAACCCACTGAGTTTTAAGTTGTCTTACATTTTAAGTAACTGAACTGTAAATATCCAGGCTGGGAAGATAGATAAGTCCACAAAGTGTTCATCTTGCAAGCATGAGAAGCATGTTTGAAGCATTTAGAAGGTGGGGACATGTGGCTCTCTGAGATGCTTTGACCAACCTAGCATTCCTGGTGGCTTCCCGGCTGGTGAGAAACCTTGTCTCAAAAAATAAGGTTGGTGGTGGGAGAGAACAGCAGCCAGTGTTGTCCTCTGGCCTCCACAAGCACGCAGGCACACACACACACACACACACACACACACACACACACACACACACACACACACACACACACGTACATTAAACCATGTAAAAAATCATACCTAACCCATGAGTTAAATAATTTCTTAGTCTTAGAAGAATACACCCTTCATCATCTGAACAGCCCTTATCTCATTACCAGGCAGGCATGAGAGAAGGCTGAGAAACAAGAAGGTGTGAATATAGTTTTTAAAACCTTCCCTTCCCTTCTTACAGGCAGACCAGCTTTCTGAGACCCCCACTCTTGGTCTCTAAGTATCTTTGATTTCACTCCATGTGGAGGCATTTGTTCACTGACCCATAAAGATGTCTTAGTCTCCTTTGCAAGTCTCTGCTGCTTGCCCACATCTAACTCCTTATCCACAGACCAGTCTCCCCTCAATTTCATTCCTGAGGCAGTCATCAAAACCTTCTGATGCTGCTTCATGGTTATTGGAGAACTCCAGTCTGGCTCACCAGGTCTCTCCCTTCCTTTTTTTTTTTTTTTTTTTTTTTTGTCTCTTTTGAGACTTGAAGCATAATTCCTTCTCTATGTCATCTTAGCTTCTCCCTGGGTGAGTTGGCTCCAGCCACTTGAATGGCTGAAATGGGCAGCATGGCTTTTATAGTGAGACTGGTGATCAGAAACCATTAACCTGTTTTGAATGATTAAAAAACATTTCTTGCTGGCTTCTGCTGCGGAGCCCTGAATCTGGTTCTAGTGAAGGTCTGGTTCTGTATAGCAGCTGTTCAAGGCAATTGATCATGGAACCAGGAGAGAATTGAAAATCAAGGCAGAAAAGTTCATATGGTGGGTGTCTCATATTTTACCTATCAATCATCCCACACCCTGTTTTTGGTAATAACTTCTTGTCCCAGTCAAAATTCCCTAAAAGTACATGCTGAGAAGGGACTTAGGTATAAATGAATCATTTAGAAAGTGTTGGGAGGATGGGGATGTGGCTCAGTTGGTAGAGTGCTTGTCTAGGGTATACTACACCCTGTCCTCACTCCCCAACACTACATAAAGTGGTCATGGTGGTTTGAAAGAAATTGGCTCCCATAGAGAGTAGCACTATTAGGAGGTGTGGCTATGTTGGGGTCTGTATGGTCTTGTTGGAGGTAATGTGTCACTGAGGGGCCAGACTTTGAGACACTGAGGTCTCATATGCTAAAACTACACCCAGTGTAGTACACAGTTCTCCTTCAGGTGCCTGAAGATCAAGATGAAGAACTTTCAGCTCCTTCTCCAGGACCATGTCTATCTGCACTCTGCCATGTTTCTCTCAATGAAGAGAATGAACTAAATTTCTGAAACTGTAAGCCAGCTCTAATTAAATGCTTTCCTTATAAGAGTTGCCATGGTCATAGTATCTCTTCACAGCAATAGAAACCCTAACTAAGACAGAAGTTGGTTCAAGGGACTGGGCTATTGCTGTGATAGGCTGGACCATGCTTTTGTTTGGAGGAGTATGGACTTTAGGACTATGGATTAGAAAGGCACTGGAATGCTTTAAGAGGGGGCCATACTAGTAGGAGCAAGGAAGACAGTGGTGCTAAAGGGATTTGAACTGTGGTGGCCTAGCTGAAGAAGTTTCAGAGGAGAAGAATTTTAGTATGTTGCCTAGAGATCATTCTTGTGATATTTTAGTGAAGAATGTGACTGCTTTTTGCCCATGTCTGAAAAGTCTGCCTGAGGTTAAAGTGAAGAGTTTTGGACTAATTCCATTGGCAGAAGAAATCCCCAAACAGCCTAGGATAGACTCTGTTGTGTGGTTATTAGCCATGACTCTAATGAAGATTTATAATGAAAAAGAACAAGCTGAGAAAATAGTACAATTTGAGGAGAAGAGAAGCACCAGGAAGTGGAATGGAGCTGAATCTTGTATTCAAGGAGATAAACAGATTAAGAAAGGGAATAAACGGAGTGGTGACCTCAGGGCACGATCCCACCCATCTAAGTTTCCAACCTGTGAAAAGGAATTAAAGAAAAGCTTAGAGTGCACACCTTTAATCCCAGCACTCTGGAGGCAGAGGCAGGTGAATCTCTGAGTTTGAGGTCAGCCTGGTCTACTGAGTGAGTTTCAGGGCATTCAAGCTTAGGCAGTGAAGGATACCATCAAAAACAGAAAGTTGGTGAAGATGTAATTGAACAAGGGGGCCATGTTTCAGCCCCAGAAAGTAGCAGAACTTGACAACTTTGGCCATGCGGTTCTGGTTTTAGAGTCAGGGATAGAAGAAATGGGTTATGGAATCTTTCTCCGTGATGAAGGAAAGCCACTGAGGCCAGGCATGTCAAGGGTGTCCCTAAATGTAGGCCTAGAGAAGCCCTGTGTAAAGATGTGAAGGTGAAGCCTCAGTTACCTTGAAGACCCCAAGATACTGGAGAGGACAGAGCCATGGGATACCTGTTGAAGAGAGCTGCTAACAGAAAGTAGAACCAGCCCAAGGAAAAGAAGTGTGTTGCAGTCAACAAAGCTGAAAGGAGTTGGAGATCTGAAGAATGTTTTGACATCAGACATGGAGGTGCAGAGGCTGGAGTTTGCCCAACTGGTTTTTGGTCTTACTTTGGTCCAATATTTCCTTGCTATCCAGCATTTCCTCCATTTTTGGAGGAAATGTGATCTGCTCTTTGGTTTTGATTTTATAGGGTGTTACAGTTAAGAGACTGCATGAATCTCAGAAGAAACTTGGAACTTTAAACTTTTAACTAAGTTTGAAACAGCTATAGACTATGGGGACTTTTAAAGTTGGGCTGAATGCATTTTTGAATTATGTTATGACTACAAGCCTATGGGGCCCTGGGAGTGGTTTGAAAGAAAAATGGTTCCCATAGGGAGTGGCACTATTAAGAGTTGTGGCTTTTAAGCTGGGTGGTGGTGGCACACACCTTTCATCCCAGCACTCTGGGAGGCAGACCCAGGCAGATCTCTGTGAGTTCAAGGCCAGCCTGGGCTACAGAGTGAGTTCCAGGAAGGGCACAGAGAAACCCTGTCTCAAAAAACAAAACAATAACAAAAAGAGTTGTGGTTTTGCATGGGAGGGCTGTCCCCATTACCCATCTGTCTGGTGGTGGCACGGGTGAGGGAGAGCTTCTCTGCTTGCACCCCACCCCCTCCAGTCTCACCGCTTGCCCAGCAATTTCTGTGGCAGGTGGAAAAGCTGGCCCTATGATCATAAGAGTGGAGAGTGCTCCCTGACCCCCACCAGCTGCAACACTCAGGAGAGCAAGCCCTATACCTCGCCATGGCAGCACAACGGAACCAACCCTGTTAGCACAGGTGTGGGTGAGCCAGTCCTGAAGTTGTGAGCATGGGAGAACTCTCCCACATTTCATCTGTCTTGTGGTAGCATGGGCAGGGGAATGATGCCCTCTGGCCCACCCATCAATGGCTGAGGCAGGTGGGAGAGCTGTCTCTGATCCCCACCAGCTGCAACACTTGGAGAACAGGCCCTGCACCTTGCTAGAGTAGCACAATAGAGCCAATCCTGTTGGCACAGGTGTGGCTAAGCCAGTCCTGAAGTTGTAAGCATGGGAGAGTTGTCCTCATTTCACATCTGGGGGACCAACCTTACAGCTGCCCAGGCCCAGACCCAAGGATATGATGTGGCCTGCTCTATCATCTACCCCATCTATGATCTGCTAGAGCACATGAAGGGACCTGACTTGCAGACCCAAACCTGCAGAATCTCCACAACAAGATATCCAGGAGGAGCATTAGTGAGATAGGGTAGTAGAAACCAGAGGCCTCAGACCAGACCAATGACTCTTTGCAATCAACACTTGCAAGTGAAGATAAACAGACGAAGGAGTTCGAGGCATGACTCACCGTGTCACACTGCAGCCTCCATGATGAGATTTTTAAACTTTCCCCTTCTTTTCTCTTCCTTTTTTCTTAAATTTTGTTTTATTTTGGGGGTGTGCAGGGGTCAAGGGCAGATGCAAAGGGATGGGGACATGCATGGGATCAAGATACATGATGCAAAAGACACAGAAAGAATAAACTTTTAAAAAGAGTTGTGGTTTTGTTGGAGTAGGTGTGGTCTTGTCAGAGGAAATGTGTCACTGTGAGAGGGGGCTTTGCTCAAGCTATGCTCAATGTAACATACAGACTCCTGCTGCTGCCTGCAGATCAAGATGTAGAATTCCCAGCTCCTTCTCTAGCACCATGTCTGCCTGCATTCTGCCATTTTCCACCCTGATGATAGTGGACTAAGCCTCTAAAACTGTAAGCTAGTCCTAGTTAAATGTTTTCCTTTATAAGAGTTGTCATGGTCATGGTGTCTTTTCACAGCAATAGAAACTCTAAAAGTGGTTGATGTCTATAATTCCAGCATATGGGAGGCAGAGGCAGGATAATCAGAAGTTCAAGGTCATCCTTGGATGTGTAGCTAGTTGAAGGCCATCCTGGACTACATGACACTGTCTTAAAGTGTGAAAGGAAGGTAGGAAGGGAGGAAGGAAGGAAGGAAGGAAGGAAGGAAGGAAGGAAGGAAGGAAGGAAGGAAGGAGAGTTAGTAGGAGGAACCAACAAGTAAAATAGCAAACATGGGTATCATTTTGGTCAAGTCCCAGCCTCAGCTGGAGGGGCTTTGGCATTTGGGATTGAGGAAAGACAAAGTGGGCTTCCTGCTCTTGCATTGGCTCACCATGTAGATGTGAACTCCTGGCAAACTTAGCTCTGCAGGTTCTCCTGTGGCTCTAGTGGTTTAGGACTGTCTTCTGAAGAATCCTGTGGATGCCAGATGGTGGAAGCAATGTGACCCAAAGCTAAGTGAAAGAGGGAGAGTGATTGAAAGCTAAGTGGAGGAGGGAAAAGGTGACTCCAGGGTCACAGGGATTCCAGGGAGTCTGGAGGGGGAGAGTGTAGGCATGTCTACTGCAAACCTTGGCTTACCAATAAGTAGATACTTCTTGTGTGCTTGGTTGGGATCAGCATTGAGGTTTCAATCTTCACACTGTTGCTACCAGAGGGAAGGAGTGCATATCCTGTGTACTGTTGGCTATTTAGCAGTATCCCTGGTGGTGACAGCCCACTCATGTCCCTCAAGTGTGATGAGCAAAAATGTCTTCAGGTGGTACCTGGTGCTTCCTGGCAGGCAAATCACCCCACTGAGAACCTCAGTCAAGGTGACCAGCCTTCCTCACCTAAGATGAACTTCAGAGCCACGCTGGAATATCAAGCATAGATAGATATCTTTGTGCTGTAGAGTTTTATTTGAGTTGAGAGATCCATGGTTGTTGATTGGCTGTGGAGGCTGAATCTTGAGGATACTGGCTGTGAGCTTGCTTTCAAACCATAGATGCCCTGGTCTCTCCCTCTTGAGTCCTTTTAATATCTTCTAGTTTTCTTCTGACCCTCAGACTCAGTCACCCTATGCCCTTTAATAAATCCTTTTTCTGCTTCAGTTAACCCAAATCTGTTTCTTTTGTCTCCCATGAAAGAACTTTCACAGACACAATGATTAATCTGTTCAGTTTTATGGCTTAGTAACAATCATCCAAGACTGGAAAAGCTTCCAGAAACAGAATAGAGGGGAGAACTCTTGACCGTGATTGCTTCTCTTTGTTTCTTAAGTTTCTAGTTTTCCTATTTCTCACATTTGTATATATTCTTCAGGCAATTTCCTGTCACTCCAGTGGGGTACTGAGTTAGTTAAATAAAATACTCAGACACCTCTTGTTTGCATATGTGTGTACGATGTATGTGTGTGCATGCAAGTTTGTGTGTGTGTGTGTGTGTGTGTGTGTGTGTGTGTGTGTTGCATGAACATGCATGTGCCTGTATGTGTGCATGTATACCCATGCGCCCATGTGTATGAGTCAGAGATCAACATGGGCTGTCTTCCATGATTGCTCTTTAACTTCCATTTTTGAGTCAAAGTCGTTCACTGAAACCAGAACTCATTTATTTGGCTAAATAGGCTAGCCAGCAAGCCCCAAGGTTCCATCTACCTCTGTCTACCAGGGCTAGGACCACAGGGGCACACCACAGTGCCTGGCTTTTATGTGAGTGCTGGGACTTGAACTCAGGCCCTCCTGTTTATGTAGCAAACACTGGGGCCTCTTCCAGCCCCTCAGCAATCCTCCTGAGGAAAGATTCTTGCTTTTTTGTGACTCCTCTGAGTGTTGGTAGTGGGACTACCTATTGCCTTAGGAGTTATCAACTCATAAGGAGACACAGATCTGCATTTCTCCATGTTTCACATGTGTGTAGCTCTTCCTCTCCAAAAAAGGAATTGTTCTTTTTTTTTTTTCTGGGTCTTGGAGAGCTTCCATTCTGTTTTTCCTGGAAAGCTATCTACAACCCTGGAATTGTTCCACTCTCAGGGATGTGTAGCAGAGACCATCATTGACGCTGGTGATGGCTCTATCAGAGTGTTTGAAGCCTACAGGCTGAGTCCCCACATCTTTCCAGCACACTCCTGATGTGCCCCCTTTATTCTAACTATGATATGTAGCTTTCTAGCTTCTCATGGGGCTTGTCTTCCACCAAAGCAGAAGAAGCAGCTTGTCAGTCTTCAGAAAGACATCAAATCCTTATGTCAGAATTGCTAGGAGACAATTCAGTTCACTGAAAATGGTCTTTGAAAACCTTTCATTTAGAAAAGCTCTTTCTTTTAAAAAATGTAAGAATGTCTATTTTTGAAACTAAGACTTTTATAGTTTTTTTTTCTACCTGATTGCTAGGAAAGATCTTTGGTAGATTTGTTGCTACTCATAGATCCTCAGTTATCTATTCTACTATATTTCATATTTCTTAATTCCTTTTCCTTGTGTGAATTCATTAGCATAGCACTTATTTATTAACAGCATTATGCTCTTTTAAAAAATATAAGCTATTTCAGAGCTCTTTGGGAGTAGGAATAGGGCATAGATTACAAATATTATTTAGCATGTTGTTGCTCCTACCAAGACAATGCTATCCCAGATACCCTTTTAGCTGATTGTACTTTCCGACTTCCATATCCTTGAACTTGGCAGTTGGACCGGCCCCGGGCACATGGCAGACACTCACTCACCACTTGATTATGGTTGCTAAGTTTATTCATACTTGGTCCTTTGGATTAGAAATGGTCATGAAGCAAGATGCTTGATTCATTTTAGAATAAGGGAAGCAGCAATTGAAACAGGAATCCTAAATTGGTAGCATAGGCAAGGGCTGTCACTATTTTGTTTGGCTGACCTAATGTTTTAAAAGGTGATATAGCAAGTCAGGGGTTATACTTGGTTACAAATCCATCAGCTTAGCCTTGTCATTGTTCTCTCTTTGAGGCTCAACACCCCCCACCCCCTTCTTTGGTTTTTGTGTTAGAGATACTTGGCTATTTGGTTATTTGCCCATTCCATCAGTAGATAATGTATGCTTAAAAATAAAACACATTTCCCAATTATTGGAAATGCCAAATACCAGAGTCATTCCAGATCTTTAAAGGGAAGTACTTATTTTATTTATTCTTTGCATGCTGGGATGGGAGAATTTTTGTTGTTTCTTTGTTTTTATTTTTTGAGACAGGGTTTTTCTGTGTAACAGCTCTGGCTGTCCTGGAACTTGCTCTGTTGACCAGGTTGGTTTTGAACTCACAGAGATTTGCCTGCCTCTGCCCCCCAAATGCTGGGATTAAAGGAATGTACCACCACCACTTGGCAAGGGATAGAAGAATTTTAATAGGAAATTATCCAATTAAATAATCCAAAGTCAGATTCCAATTTAACACTGAGTGCCTTGAACTCTGTAAATATACAGCATCTTGACTTTTGAAAAGAATCAAATTTATTTTAATTTATTTTTGTTTTAAATTATGTGTATGCATGTGTGTCTGGTGAGTGTGTGTGTGTGTGTGTGTGTGTGTGTGTGTGTGTGTGTGTGTGTGTGTATACAAGTGCAATTACCATTAGAGGCCAGAAGAGGGCATCAGAACACCTGGAACTGGAGTTACAGATGGTTGTGAGCTGCCATGTAGGTGCTGGGAACTGGACTCTACTCTTTTGCAAAACCAACAAGTGCTGATAACCACTGAGAGATCTCTCCTGCCCCAGATGTAAGCTTTAATAAACTCCCCAGGCTGTTACTATGCACACCACATGAGGAAGGACACCTCTTCAGGCCAACAACTCTCTTCTCCAAGTGTGACTAGAAATCAGCTGCATGGCTTGTTCTCCTCTTCATTTCTGAGTCCAGAGGTACAACACTTTAGGTGAGATAATGCCCTGAATCTTGCATGCCTAGCCTCCATCCAGGTGATTCTGACATAGTTTAAAAAATGCAGAGGGCAGTTCTGATCTCAGCTGCCTGGAAGGAAGGTGGAGACAGGAAGGTTGCAAGCTCAAGGTCTACCTGTGCAACTTAGTGAGATCTTGTCTCAAAACCAAACCTACCAAACAAAAAATAAGTGGAAAAAGAACCTGAAATGCAAAACAATGCAGAAATGATAGAGGAGGATTGAGGTTTTGAGAGTTATCTGAGAATGGATATCTTTTGGGAATGATGCTGATGATGTAGGCTTCTGGGCTCTGTTCCCTGATTGGCAGGTCTAGGGCTAGGCCAAGAAACCTGCCTTTGGAATAGTCACCTCAGGTCAAGGGTGAGGAGGACATGTTTTGATTCCTATTGCACTGGACAACAAGCTCTCCAAGACCAAAGGACAGCTTGCCCATGACTTTGCTAGACTAAAGCAATGGCTTCAGCTTAGATGAACTCCAATGACCTACATGTGCAGGGTTTACATCTAGGCTGTCAATTCCATCAGCAGAGGTGGTTTAGAAAAAGGGGTTATCAGCTGGTTATTAACCTAGTTATCTGTAGTGGGCAAGTCAGGGTGGCCTTGCTCTTCTTCATAAGATATAGCATTATCTAAAATGAGAATGGATGTTTGGGAGATGTAGCTCAGTGGTAGAGTGCTTGAAGACCTAGATTCAATTCCAAGCACTGTAAAAATAATTTAAAATAATAAATAATAAGCAAGATGTTGGTGTATACTTGTGGTGTGCAGAAGGAAAGCACTGTTTAGAGTCCATATATATGGGTATACTGTAGTAGAAAGTGAAGGTAACCTTCACTGGGCACCTACTGTATACCAGATTATATTGGTCAGAATGACTTAATATCTATTTAGCCACCAGTGCCTACAAGGCTACATACTACAAGATCCACAGTGTAATGTAGTCCCACTACATCTTAAGTTGGCCCTACATCCTAGTGGGCAATGCCCTGGTAACATGGGATCCAAGCTTCACAGTTTCCCAGTGTAACATCCCCCATCCTTATCCCACCCCCGCCCTCAGCCAAGCCAGCGCAGCTCCCCTATGACATACTGTTTGCTCTGTGTCTCTGGTATGTGCCTGGTGTAATATTTACCAACTGGTCGACTCTGGACAGAACAGCAGTGAGACTGTCTGTGTTTGCTCCGCGGTTGCTCTCTGGCTGGGTCCATTTCCATGGTAACGGCCCTTCCTGTCAGCAGGCTAGAAGGAAGGCACAAAGGACCACACTGTTGGGGACTGCTGCCTGTGGGGATGGGCTTGAGTTTTCCTCTTGGCTCTTTACCCTAAGGCCTTCTCTTGAGCTTTTCCTCTTTACTTTCCTGTGCCCTGAAAGCGATCTGTTTGGCTTTGTGTTTTACATCCTGCAGGAAGATTAGATTCTGTGATTTACTGGTGGTGGGGAAGGGGGAGGGGACAGAGAAGTGGAATGACCCTCAAAGGGACGTCATGGGATCCTGTGGTTTTTGTTTGGTTTGGTTTACAGGGCAGCAATGCATGTTTGACCAGCCAGGTGTTTTTCTCTTCGGAAAGCTCTCTCACCTTCCCGCCCTGTTTGTGATGTAGAAAGTTCCGCTGGCCCAGAATACCCCTTCCTCACCCACAGCTCTCCCCTTCCAGGCTGTTCCTAAACCCTCAGGGAGCAAAATAGAGCCTATCTTGGCAGACATTCTGGTGTCTCTCTTATCCCAAGCTAAGCCTTGAGCCCCCTGTGTTCTCACTGGGTGTCCCATACACCAATAGGCCCATCGGTGGCCGGTGGAGATCAAATACCAGCCACCTATGTGGCCCTCCGTCATCTGGTAGCCACTTTCACATAGTCAAAACAAACAGCTGACATTAATTTTAACAGTATATTTTATTGAGCTAAATATATCCCAAATATTATCATCTCCACAGACAAACAATATAAAAACATTTAACTTTCCCTCTTCCCACTGAGTCTCCGAAATCTGGAAGGTATCTTACACTTGGCACACATCTTGGTCTGGACTAGCCACATCACCAAATGGCTCCTGGCACCAGGCCGAGTCCACCCGGCAGTACCTTTCCAGCTTCCTCCTGGTCCAGTGTCCCAGTTTCCCAGGGTACTGGGCACCCCAAATCCTGGAGGATTTCTGCATCTTTGGTGCCCGTGCCTCGGTACTTACCATTTCTGTTGCTTGGCATGCATTTCTCCAAATGGCCTTTTAATTCATCCGTTAAATGCTGGGACATAAATTTTCAAGTCACTTCCCCTGGACTCTCCTCTTCATTACCTTGCTAGCTTTTTGCCTCTCAGATACAGCCCTAAGCCTGCTTGTCATGACTCATTTGCAAGGTCTTTACTGTTACAGGAATGGGTATAAAAGCAAGCGCATGCCTTACGTCTTGGCCTTTTCTGGGTCTCCCTGAGAGTGTTTGCCTGCATGAGTGAGGTGAGAGCTGATTTGGTGCCGGGATGTTGTAGTTTTCCTCCTGGGGTCAGGATTCTGCTTGGTTACCCAATACTACCACTGTCCTTCCCCTTACGGCACCTCAGTGACCGAGCGTGGCCCTAGGTAGGCATCCTATGTCTCTTCATGTTTTCTTTGTACCCTCATTTTTTCTTACTTCCTGAATTAGACAAAATACACGTGGAGAGTCTCGTGTGACTTCTGGGGAGATGTGAACAAGCTCCTGTTTACTCCAGATAGATAGACGGCTGACCAAGGCAAGGATTCCACCCAAGTCTGGTGTGGTGAAATGGTGCATTTATTGGAGGTAACTTCAGGAACATGGGTGAGGGGTTACTTACATGAGCATGAGTGACATAACCAGCTGTATCACAAAAAGCCCACCCTGCTTGGGTGAAAACTCAAAAAAGCCACATCCTTGAAGCTCCCTGCCCAATCTGTAGGCTGCTCCATGGAAGAGAGGAGAGGCTCCTCTGCCCCCCAAACTGCCTACAGCCTGTATACTCTTGGGACATGGGGTGTGGCAGAGCCTTGTAAATCTCAGAGTTCCTTGAGTCCTGAGGTTAACGAGTTTCTACTCTTTTAAAACGTATTCATTTTTATACTTCTATGTTTCTCCTGCTTGTCTTTTTGTGCACCACATGTGTGCAGTGCCTGCCAGTGGCCAGAAGAGGGCACCAGAACCCCTGGAACAGGAGTTACAGGCAGTGTGAGCAGTTATGTGGGTGCTGGGACCTGAACTCAGGTCCTTTGCAAGAGCAGCTAGTACTCTGAATGGACAAGCCATCTCCCCAACCTCATTCACCAGCTTCTTGAGCCTTGCAAGCTTTATTAGCTTATTGACTCTTACAAGACTCCCATCTCCCTCTAGGTGGGGGATGTTTCAGTTTGTAAGAAATAACTACACAATGGAGAGTCATGGTGTCCGATGAGAAATGACATTGGGAAGTGAAGAAAAATTGACAAAAACCACATGTACAACCCTTTCAAATAGAGTGTAGCCTATAAAATGTAAGTTAAAGGAATCAACCAAACACGACCCAGTGTTTGCCCACAGAATCTGAAGTTAGTGTGTGGGCGAGGTGTTTGCACTCGCTCTCACATTCATTGGTGCACCATTCTTGTGAAGGCAAGAAGCAGAAGTGTATGTCAGCACACAGATGGACAGAGCAAGTGTGCCACACGGGTGAGATGGCTTGCTTCTCAGCCCGGTCTTTTATGATAACATTGGAGCAACTGGACAGTATCGTACTGAGTGATACAGGCACAGTAGACAGACACAGTGTGTCCTCACATCTGTCTGGGATCTGAAGCAATAGAACTCAGAACAGAGAGTAGAACAATGGCTGCAGAAGCTGGGGAGGGAGGCTTAAGATGAAGGGATGTTGGGGCTGGAGAGATGGCTCAGAGGTTAAGAGCACTGACTGCCTTTCCAGAGGTCCTGAGTTCAATTCCCAGCACCCATATGGTGGCTCACAACCATCTGTAATGAGATCTGGTGCCCTCTTCTGTATACATAATAAATAAATAAATCTTTAAAAAAAAAGATGACGGGATGTTGCAGTCAAAAAGTCAAAATCTTGGGGCTGAAGAGATGGTTCAGTGGTTAAGAGCATTGGCTGCTCTTGCAGAGGACCTGGGTTCAATTCCCAGCACCCACAGGGCATTTCACAACTATCTGTTACCACAGTCCCAGGGCATCAGGTCCCCTTTACTGTGAATATTCCTTTGCTTCACGAGGAAGTACATGCTAGGATGACTTCCACTAGCTGTTAGAATTTGCCATTGTAAAATTGATGGTTAGAATAATAGGACTTGATATGTTTGTATCTGTTAGAGCTCTGTCATGGTGGCTTGTGGGCACAGCGGCCTTCAGCCACATTCCTGGGGTATATGTCATGATGTAGATGAGAACTATGTGACCTCAATCCAAGATTAGCCATTTCCTACCTGGATGACCTTGAGCAGGAAACGGTCTTTCAGATCTTAATGTTCTCAGCTGTAAAGTGGGGTTGGCAACCAGGCTGTCCTGGGGAGATGTTGAAGATTGGGGTGTTTGGACACCAGAGTTGCATTTGAATAGTCAACACATGGCTGAAACTCACCATCTTCTAAGGGCTTCTTTTCAATGTCCTCTTTTGTATTAAATACAAAATAATTTTATTTTAGTGGCAGCCAAAGAAAATCTGCTCTGCTTGGGCTACAGTCGTCTGTACACAGCTTAGTTTAAAGCCTTTTCCAGGGCTGAGTCCAGAAATTCTTCAGCATCCAGATTTTCCTCTTGGTATTCAGCAGGTTTGTGTTTGTCGCCATCTAGTGGTGAGATGAGGTAGTTGCTAGAGCTGATGTTAAAGCCTCTATTTTGCCGGGTCTCTCCTTTACCCTGTCCTAGGTTCCATCTTTTGAATTTGAACAACCAACACATGACTGGAACCCACCAATCTCCTAAGTGCTTCTTTTTGACACCCTCTTTTTAGTATTAAATATAGAAGAGCCATAAATGAGGGAAGCCAGGTTGGATCAAGTGAAGAGGTTCCTGTGTGAAATGGATGCTAGAGAAAGGCACAAGATGGCGGCTTTCCACCGGACTGTTCATTCTTGCAGCTGATATTGAAGACTTACACTGTGCCAGGCACCAAACATGCCGTCCCCTCCCCTCCCGCGCCCTCCTCCCATGTTCTCACAGGTTGCCAACCTGCAGGATTGTCCTTGATATGCTCGAAGGAGGAATGGTAGTTGGGTAAAGTAGGAAGTCAATGGGGTGGCTTGTCACGGTTTGATTGGATGAAGCCTGGACCTTGGATCCAGATATGCCCTGGTTTCGATCTTGTCAAAATGGCAAATGTCCATGGGCCTGTGTCTCTTCCTAACGTCTACCATGTAGGACTGTTGTGAGATCACAGGAAATGGCATAAATGAGACCAATAGCAGAGAGAGCTCTGCTCAGGATACCCTGTTCACGATTTTAGCCTGGAAAACCCTGCATCCGAGGATGCTAAGAAGTTCCGGGAAGCTGTGGATAGTAGTCCTCATACATGCTGGTGAAGGACGTGCAGTAAACACTGGCATCTCTCTCCTGGCTCTCTCTCAGGTGCTGTGCCCCCTTCCACCCTTGACTCTTCTTTTCCCCACCCCTTTGTCACGTTAAAGAGGCGTGGCCTTCATCTCTGGAGAGGATAGCTTCACAGGTGTAGGTGGTTTGTCTTCTAGAAGCTGTACCATTTACTAGAAGACTTTGTATTTAGATCTAAGGGAATGGATTCATGCTAAAATTTCTGACCCAGAGGCTATGGGAAAGCTTCGCCAGTCCAGGCACTGTGTCCTACAAACGAGGGCTCCTATTTTACACCAGTGACTGGCAACTATGAAGGAGTTGGCACAGTGCCAGCTTCATGGTACATACATTGATGTCATGGTTATTCCAGATTCTATGTATGCTGGTTTGTTATCTGTAAAACTGGGACAGGAAACCTACGGGGCTTGTTTGTGAAACTGAGAGTGAAGCATGGTATGGGCACGTGAGTTTAGCCCTTGCTGTGTATTTAGCAAATTGTTAGCTGATTCTATCAGTCTCTCTTCTGTTACTGTGATCAAATACCATGGCCCACAGCAACTTACAGCAAAAGAACTTATTTTAGCTTATGATCCCAGAGGGGAAGTCCACAGTGTCGAGGGAGGTATGACAACAGACACCCGGAGCAGGAAACTGAGAGGTCACATCTTATGTGCACACAAGGAGCAGGGAGAAAGCAGGAAGTGGGGTGAGGCTATAAACCCTCGTAGCCTATTTCTAATTCTGTGCTTTCTCCTGCAAGGCTGTACCTCCTGATGGGCCCGTAACCTCCCCAAACAGAGCCACCGAACTGGGGGTCAAGTGGTCAAATACCTGAGCCTGTGGGCAACAACACTTCTTGTCCAAGCTACCACACTGAGACCTTCCTGTCCTTCCCAGTGTCTTTCTCAGAGTCTTACAGAAGACCTTGATGGCTGATACATTCATAGCACTGTTAAGTACTGAAATGAACATGTGAACGAGAGTGAGCTGAATCACAATATTACAGCCTTGTGTCACCCCATGGCAGGGATATGTTCTGAGAGATGCATTGCCAGGCTTCTTTGTCGCTGAGCAGACATAGTGTGTACTTAAACAAAACTGGATGAAAAGTCTTACTGTGTGCCTAGGCTTTGCCCAGGCTACAAACCCACAAAAAATGTTACTGATCTGAAATGGGAGGAAATGGTAGCACAGTGGTAAGTACCATATCAGTAGGCAATGGGGCTTTCGCAGCTCTATTGTGGTCTTCTGGAGCCACCATAGTTAGTATATATAGCCACACATTCTCCTTTTCACACAGTGTGGGACCCTAGTCCGTGGGATGGAGTTGCCCACATCCAGGATGCATCATGTTTCTGTAAATACATTACAGGCACACCCAGGTGTGTGTCCTTGGGAATTCTAAATCCAATCAATTTTACCATGTGGATTAACCACCACAGAGGAGATGTGTATGGGGGATAAAATCATGTGACTGGTGTCCTCACAAAAGACACAAATAAAGAACCCCTGCCCCTTCTGTCATGTGGAGACATGGAGGGAAGAGGAAGGGGACATTTGTGGAATTCTCTAGACACTGAAAACTATGCTTTCTAGATTTTAACTTGTCTACATTGAGAGCAGTGTGTTTTTGCTGTTAGAAGCACAAAGCCTACAGCAATTTGTCATACATCAACTGGATAGACTAACACACACTGGGATGAGAGGATCCAGCTGCTGGGGCCTGAGAACCTTGAGGTGATCAGCCTAGGGAGAAGGGGCCATTATTGGTCTAACACATGCTTTAATGTGCTCCTGAGACACTGAGGATGCTGTGCCTGAAGCCTTAGAGTCAGGACCTGGTGCTATTGGTGCTGATCTGTGTCACTGGTGGGGACAGGGATCTCTCTAGCCTTGCTGAGCTGTGCTCCCAGTGTGTGCTTGTGTGTGTGTGTGTGTGTGTGTGTAGGTGCACATGTCTTCCTGTATGTTGGTCAGGTGATAACCTCAACTGTCCTTCTCTAGGCACTGCCTACTTTCTTTTGGAGACAGGGTTTCTCACTCACTGGTCTAGAACTTGCCAAATAGGCTAGGCTTGCTGGCCAGTGAGCCTTGGGGACCTGCCCATCTCTGCCTGCCTAGTGCTGGGATCACAGAAGCATACTACCACTTTGAGCTTTAAAAAAAAAAAAAAAAAAAGCATGGCTTCCTGGGTGTGAACTCAGGTCTTCGCTCTCGGAGAGCTAGCACTTTTCTGACTGAGCTCCCCAGCCCCGCCCTCTTGCTCTTGGTGGCTACTCCTAGCATCACTGTGTCTGTTTAGTTCGAAGTCCTAGGTTTTCCTGCGGTAGCCAGTACTGTGTGGAAAACAGTGACCATGTGGGCTGCCTAGCTGCTCAGCAGACATGGTATCTATTCACTGACTGGCCAGGCATGCAGGTCACCCTGTAGCCACACTGGCCTTTGGACCCCTGTGGCCTCAGCTCTCTCTGCATCCTCAGTGGCCTTCTTTTTCCTCTCTCTCTCCTTGGCCCTTCTCATCCAGTCCCAGGCTCTGCATCTGCTTCACCCTCTTTTTCCTGTGTGCGGGTGAGCATGTGTGGGCGGGTGCATATGTGTGGACACGCATGTGGAGGAGGCCTTCTCTTCTTTTCCTCCTTCTCTTTCTCTTCCTTTCCCGCCCCTCCCCCCCCCACACCCTTCTTATGCTCAGTAAGGCTACAGTGCCCCAAAGACAGTTCTTGGGCATACTGTGCTCACCTCTTCTCGTGGCCCACACACCCCAGGATCTTTCTGTTATTCTGCTGCTTGTGGGACTGGAAAAGGTGCCTCAAGTCCTCACACAGCTCAGTCTCCTACAGAGTTAAGCACCACACCCCTGGAATGATTGTTTAGTTAGGTGCTGAGGAATTGTGGACATCCAAAGCTCCTGTTGGCAGGCTGGGGGACCACTTCTCCTTGAAGCCTCTTTGAAATGCAGACTTGTTCTCTCTGCGGACTATAGGCGTCTCAACTTGGAAGACAAACGCTTCAAACAGGCAGCAACTGCACTTGAGTTCCTAGCCTGCCTTCTGACACGTTCATTATATCGATTGCTGGCTGTTTGTTTGCCTTTGTGCCCACCTCTCTCTAATTGGCTTCTATTTGCTTTTCCTGCCCTCACAGCAACCTGGGCTCTGTCTGGAAACAGACTGCAGTTCAACATACCAGCAATGCTGTGTGAGAAGAGAAGCATGTCTGCTTCTGCAGGGAGTGGGCTGAGGATGGGCTTGCAAGTGGAGTCTGTAACTCCAAGTTCTTTCCTTCTGGAGGGTTTGGGGGTTCCTATGGGTCCAGGGGCTGCAATGTGCTTTGAGTGTGAGCAGTTAGCTAAGCTACTCACATGTGGCAAAATGAACCCAAACCTGTTCTGACTAAACCTGCTTAGGGTAGGTGAGATGCATGCTTTCAGAAGCATGTCCAACTTCTGGCTCTTATTCACACATGACCATGAGCACAGTCCAGTGCAAAACTGGAAAGTTACTTAAAATGTTGATATTTGTTTTGCAGTTGTTCAGAGTGCGTTTATGTATATGTAGGTAGGTGTGTGTGTATACGTTTCCACATGTATATGGAGGTCAGAGGACAGCCTCAAGTGTCATCATCAGGAAGGCCATCTACCTCCTTTGAGACAGGGACTCTTTTTGGTCTGAAGTGCACCAAGTAGGCTAAACTGGCTGGCTAGTAAGCCCCAGGGGTCCCCCTGCCTCTGCCTCCCTAGTTCTGGGACATCAAGTCCACGCCACTGCATCTGGGTATTTTCACAGAGGTTCTGGAGATCAAGCTGTCTCCCTCCCTCCCTCCCTCCCTCCCTCCCTCCCTCCCTCCCTCCCTCCCTCCCTCCCTCCCTTTTTTCTTCTCTCTCTCTCTCTCTCTTTCTTTCTTTCTTTTTTTTTGTAACTAAATGTGCTGTTCTCTGTTTGGAATATTTGTGTACACTGTGTGAAGATGTGTCCCTGTGATCAGTTTAATAAAGAGCTGAATGGCCAATAGCTAGACAGGAGCGAATAGGTAGGATTTCCGGGGAGAGAAAGAACACTGGGAAAAAGAAAGAAGGAGTTGCCAGGAAGACATGGAATAAGTTGGACATACAGTACAGAGGAGAGGTAACTAAGCCACGTGCTAGAAGTAGATTAATAGAAGCAGGTTAATTTGAGTTATAAGAGCTAGTTGGGGACAAGCCTAAGCTAAGGCCAAGCTTTCATAATTAATAACAAGCCTCCACATCATTATTTGGGGAATGGCAATGCAAAGATAGTCTGATAAGAAAGCTTGCTAGAGTTCTCTACTGCAAGCTTGGTAGATGGCAGGGTTATGTCACATTGTTGAGCATGGGACATGCCTGCTCCTAAGTCCTTGTTTGGACACTAAGGAACCTTTTGTGCTCCTTCTTCTCAATGTTTTGTCTGCAGAACGGTAATAGTAATGGTGGCAGATGTGTGTGGAGCTTCAGATGCATTGGGAACCAGCCAAGGTCAAGATCAGGAGCTGCCAGGGGCTGAGAAGGCCCAAGGCTAAGCCTGGCATGGAGGTTGTGCTCGGAATGGCCAATGGGGCTGCTCAGATGCTTTGAGATGATGGGTTCTACCGTGGGTCTTCCAGGTGGGAGCACTTTTCCAGGTGAAGTAGGAATTTTTAAACACTATTTGCAGCCTGAGTTAGTGACTATGTAAACAGATACGCAGTCAGCCACCCTGTGTCAAGTCCTGGTATACCATTGATGAGCTGGGTTACCTTTGACAAGTAACTTGATGATTCTGTGCTTTATTTCCTTATCTTTAAGATGTAGCAATGAAAGACAACACAAGGTGAGTCTCTCCATTCAAGAAATTGGAAGTCTGAAATACTTCAAAAATACCTTTTATCACCAATGGAACATCAGGGGTCCATATCCTATGATTCACCATGTCTTGCTTTCTTAACAATGAGAACAAATTCATAATAAATAGTGAAAATTTTTCACTAATAAATACATTTTTCATAGTAAACAGTGAATCGTTAAAAACATAAGGCATGCTTTCTCTCTCTTTCTCTCTCTCTCTCTCTCTCTCTCTCTATATATATATATATATATATATATATATATATGTATGTATGTATGTATGTATGTATAAATGCTTTCATTTTAGAAAAAAAAATACACCAACCAGTACATTTTGGTTTGAATGAGAAATGGTACCCATGGGCTCTGGTATTTGAATACTCTCTGCCCAGTAAGTGCTGCAGTTGGGGTGGATGGGGCCTTGCTGGAGGAAGTACATCAGTGGTGGCTGGCTTGGGAGTTACCAACTTGGTCTCACTTCCAGTTCACCATCTCTGCTTCACACTTGTGGGTGAAGATGTGGTCTCCCAGCTTCCAGCCGCCACACCTCCCCTGCCATTACCGACTCTTTCCCCTAGAGCTGTAATCCCAAACAGAATCTTTTCTTCTTCTTCTGTGAATTGCATTGGTCAGGGCATTTTATCACAACAATGAAGAGTAATGAATACATGTTAACTTGCCTTCTGTCTACAGCTGTCCCTGTCCCTCCCTTGCTGGATTTACATGATGCACAGGGACAGGCTAGGCTTCCTCTTGGTGGGTGGACCCCCATTCCTGGGGTGAGGTGGGCAGAAGCTGGTTGGCACATGGCTGGCGGGGTGCACTAGCTCCCACAGCAGGCCCAAACATGGCAATCTTGAGACAACTGCATGTAGTCCCTTTAGGTGCCAGTAGGCAAAGGAGGCTTAGGCTTGCTTTTAGATTCTTTGGAAACTGCCCCAGGCCAGAAAGATGTCTGCTGCACAATTAAGACATCAGTTCTGCCTGAACTTCATCCACAGAAACCTCCTGTCCAAGCCTGTGTATCTGTCTCCCCACCCCTGGGCAATACCCCTTTCCAGGTGGCTCCCAGCCTGGCTCAGGATGCTTCTAAGTAATTTCTGGGGTATTTCCTGGCCAGCTGTCCTTGTGAGATGTCCTTGCGAGATGTCCTTGCGAGACTCCAGCACCTCATTTCCTGCCCCCCCCCCCCCCCCCCCCGAGCTGTGGCTGGCTTAGGTACTCCCAGGCTTGCAGTCATTTGAATGTGATATTTGGATTCTCTTCCATGACCACAATGGCTTGCTTTTTATAACGGCAAAGCAAACAGAAGTAGATTAGAGACCTGCAGATCCATTGCACATTGAGAAAATCTTGTCTCCCCATGAAGACTAGGGGAAGAATGTTGTTTGGCGGACCAGGCCAAATTATCAGGAAGGACTAAAAAGATGCTGAAGTGGACGGTGTTTGAAGTGCTGTCCCGGGTGCTTATTACTGTTCTTCCTAGAAACCTATTGCCCCCATTATGCAGGCAAAGAAACTGAGGCTGAAGGGCTCTGTGACTTGGCCTTTCTGCACTTAAGATCCAGCTGTACATGTTGAATGTGAAGTCACAAAGTCACAAGGTGACTGCTGATAACAGTCGGGTAAAGACAATACGCAGAAACTGAAGAGGTGCAGGGGTGGAGGATGGGGGTGCGGGTGGAGGGAAGCATAACGGACAGCAGGTCCCAAGAGGGTCAGAAAGATGGCTCAGCAGGCAAAGATATTAGCCACTGGGGCCTGAGGTCCCAAGTTCTGTTCCTAATACCCCACACGGAAAGCCAGGCATGGTGCCCTGCCTCTGTAATCCAGCACTCCCACTGAGAGATGAGCACTTGGGAGCTGGCGGGACAGCTAGCTTGGAGTTCATGCTTCAGAAACATGGAGACAAACCCTGCTTCAACTGGGGGTGTTATGATATATTATGCGGGGACCCCCAATTGTGTCCCTCACGTGCAGGGAAGCATGCTAGCATGCTGGGCAGATGCAGCGGTGGGCTGGCGGGTGACCCACTCCAAGCGTGCATGGCCATGGCGGTGGGGCAGCTGGTGGACATTTGCAACCCAGACACTACATCTGCGAGGAAATGGTTTATTATAATAGAGAGACGAAGAGAAGACAGGAAAGAGGGAGAGAAGAGAGAGAGAGGGGGAGGAGAAGGGGGTCCAGGGGTGCACACCTCGTGGGAGTAGAAAGAAGCAGGGAGAAGGGGCGGAGTTTTTCCTTAAGAAGAGGCTTCTATGTCAGGATGCAGGACCGCTCCAAGGGGTGGGATTTTAAGGGATCAGATCAGAGTATTAACAGGTGGAAAGAGAAAGCCAAATCCAGAAACTTCTCTCCTTATCTCCACACACAGGTGGTGGTATGTGTGTGTCCACACTCACAGACACACACAGAATACATGTACACATATAGAAATTCTACCTGGTGTAGAATTCTAGGGGAGCCCCAGCCGCCTCTGGAGTTGTAAAAGAAGACTCAGAAAATGTGGGAAGGTCTGTCTCAGTCTTTCTGGCTCCATCATGGCCCCCACAGCCCTCTGGCATGGGAAAGCTGATTTCTCCTGGGGCCTCTTCTGAGATTTGGAGGCTGGTGGACCTTGGTCTGAGCCCACCTACCCATTTGCTACTTTTTAGATGGTTCTGTCACCCTTGAGGGTCCCAGCGCAGATACAGGGCTGACTCTGCTATTCCCTGTGTTGTTCCTGCCCCCTCCCCACGTCGCCTTAGTCAGAGCTCCAGTCTGCTCTCAGAAGTAGACACCCCCCTCCCACCCCCGCCAACCAGTGGCAGTGAATCCTGAAGAACCTTCTGGCCCAAGTCTCTTTCAGTCCTCGGGACCAAGGGCTCATGTTGCCTGTCACAACCATCCATGAGCAGAGAGGGGAATCTTCAAGTCGTACTTTATCCGGACAGCCCTGGTCAGAGAAGGTAATGGATGAGCACACTCACACTGTTCTCTCTCATCTCCAGCCTGCAGGCGTTACAGAGACAGAGGGAACAAAGGCAGGCAGTCTGTTCGGGAACACAGAGCTGCCCCTCTGGTCAGATGATCAGCCGCTGATGTAGCTGCCTCGCTGTCATCCCCTGAAGTCTTCCCTCATTCTCTGGGTGTCTGGGATGAGGCACTTGGAATACAGTCTAGTCACTGTCAACACTGTGCTGCTCACACCACCTGGGTTGAAAGTCACCTCAGAAAAAGCTAGCCATGAGCAGTGCTGTGTTAGGGTTCCCCAGAAAAACAGGACCAACAGGTGGGACACATAGTTAAAGGACATTTATTAGACTGGTTTGGGTAGTCTAACCATGATCACCTCACACTGGACAGGCTGGGGACCTACCAGTGCTTGCTCAGTTCACGAGGAGGCAAGTGTCTCAGAAGTTCCAATCTGGCACTGAGGTCCTGGAGAACCACTGGTCTTCAGTCTGTGTTGGAAGCCTGAAGCTGGGTCTGAATATCAGTGAAGGAATGTAGCAGCAGCAGCACCAGGATAGCTGAACTCACCAGCAATCGTGGAAGCAAGCAGGCATCAGACAAAACCCTTTCTCCCGTCATCATCATCTAGACTGCCACTGGAAGGCAGCACCCACATCTCTGGTGCACCCACATTTCTGGTGGCCCTTCCTACTTCAAATTATTTAATCAAGAAAATTCCTCACTACAGTGTCCAGCAGGCCAGCCTTTTAGTTCCAGATTCAGACAAGGTGACATCAGGACAAATGCTCACGTGTGTGCATGCTAAGCTGATAATGACAGGTAGGAGCAGATTCTTCTCCCAGCCCTGGCAATGTACAGACCCTGTTTCCAGCCTTCACACTTCGAGGTACTTTGCTATGCTTCATCCATCTCCCTGGTACACTTAGCTTTAGACTCCATCCCTTTATCCCAGAGCCGGGCCAGAGCTGAGTGAGCATCCTCTGAGAGGCCTCTGAATAGGTGTGAATCACAGATGCATGCTGCTGTTGCCCCGTTTCTGGATATCTCCATGATAGCTGGGCTCTCTCACTTTCCACCAGGGCTGGTGCCTGGTCTCAGCGATTCTTTGATGGATCCTGCTGTGGCTCTTTCTGCCTTTGGGAGTGAGTATGATGCAAACGGCTCCCATGTGACCTGTCTCAGAGGCATTCTGAGGATGGGAGTCATTCTGTTTACATTGGGTTAATTTATTCCACACCACTGGGGGGACATCAGGTGGTGCCATAGAGGTTTTTAATACATTTTTAGGGAAAAAAAAAAAGACTGACCATAAACTGACTGGTGCCCTTTTAAGAAAATCCTTTTAATCACAAACAGGAAAAAAAAAAAAAAAAAAGCTTTACAATAAAAATACAATTTTGGGAAGGCAATACTCAAGTTTTCCCACAAAGTGGAGTTTGCATCCTAAAGCCGGCGGGATTTGATAAGCTGATAGGCTGACGTTTACAGAACCCCATTGCTTTCGGCTTCTTGGCTAAAGGCGGCAAAAACGTTTGCTTGGAGGAGCTTCTGGTGTGCATTCATTTGCCCACCAAGCTTTCAGCGTTTCCTGAGCCACTGTGGGAGTAGAGGATTGATTGATGCATCCTCCTGGCTCCCCTGCTGCTGCTGAGAAGCTGTTAGGAGCTTGGGCGCATAGTGTCTCTCCAGCGCCCTCTCCTGGCACAGTAGTACCCCAGGCCTCCCCCCACCCCCACTTCCGTCCCCCCCCCCCATCCCCTCTTCAGACCAAAACTTCACAGGTCAGGTAAAACAGGGTGGATTTGCAGCTAGCCGAAGAGGCATAGACTGCTCGGGGGCACGCTTTGTACTGTACTCGGAACCATTTCTGTAGTATCCCACTTCTCACAGTTCTGGCACTCACTGAATACAACATTGATGTTAACGGGATGCTTGAATGAATGGATTTTTTTTTTTCCCGGTAGCCGTATTAGAGAACTCAATTTCCTCAGGTTTAAAATTATCTATACAATCCCCAGCGATATTTCTTCCTCCCCGAATCCCATCTTTGCACTAAAATTAAACCTAATGGAATTATCCCATTATATCTTCTCAACGTTGTACAACTGATCAATTTGATAAAAATCCACTAAAGAGTAGAGCAATTTGGTGGAAAAAATTAATTAAAGCAGTTTGAATTGATCAGGTGTTGATTAAATACCCCAGCTAAGCTTTGATCTGATAGCCAGGAAAAGACAAGATTGATATCGGGTGGAAGCCTGAAGCATTAACCAGAGGACTCCTGGCTCACAAGCCAGTGCTCAGCACCGCTACAGTGACGAGAAGGATGTGAATGTCGTAGGAAGAAGTGCTTTTGAGTTTGATATCAGGTGTTCAATTGCTGATCACAGCATGGTAATCAGTGGTGTTAGGAGTTAAGGCCCGACAGTGCTGAGGACAGGTTATTGAACTGGCTTTAGGTACTTTACCCAGTGGCCTGCGGAAGTCACTGCCTGCCCCCCTCCGCTGTGGTCTACAAGAACACCACCTGTCATGCTCAGCTCTGGTGGTGAGGAGAAAAGAAGCAGAAGGCAAAGGAAGAGACACATATGTGAGTGCAGAGGCCCATGGAGACCAAAGCTGTCAGTCTCCCCGGGTCTGAAATTAAACGCAGTTCTGAGCCCCCGGATGTGGTTGCTCGGGACTCACTTAGGGTCTTGAGACTCTTTTAAATAGTTCTTTTGCATCAGAAGTTGTTTCAAAAGGTAAGTGGCGTTTTTGTATGATAAAAGATTTACTTTATAATATTGAATAAATGAAGCAAGTTATAAAATACTTACAATGGAGAAAGGACTGTAGAAAATACAACAAGATCCTGTGCTTAGCATCATCAATATCATGAGGAGGTTTAGGATGTGTTTGGGTAGGTGATGAGAAGTGGGAAGAAACTGGAGAAGGAATTTCAAATTTCAGCCCCTTTGGCTCTATTTTAAAATATTCATTCATTTTTGTTTTTTAAAATAAAAAAATTTTATAATGTGTTAGACACAGATATTTTCAAACGAAGTGTATTTTTGTGGTTCTCCTTCTCCCCACATTCCTTAACCCCTATCTCTCCTTAGAGTCCCTCCCCAAGATCCATCTTCATTCCTCTCCTGTGTCCTCTTACCACTGCCAATCTTCCTTATCACCACAAACTACTTTTTTCTTGATCTCCTTCCTAAAATGGTATGCTTCACACACACACACACACACACACACACACTGGCTAGGGTCTACATACGGAGAAAAACTACGTTCTTTTCTTTGTGAGTCTGAATCTTCCTAGATGATCATGAGTCCACCAAGCAATGGGTGAAAGTGATGAGGACCCACAACCATCTCTCGATACCCGCGGCCATGCGGGCACCACAGTCTGAGACTGTTGGGAACTATTACTTAACATGGCACAGCACTTACATACAGCCTTCGTTCATACATTCTCCTGTGTACTTCAAACATCTGTAGACTATTTACACACCTAACTGAGTATGCATGCTGTGAACCAAACTGATGTCCCCAGAGAGAAAAAGGAAGCCTATGCTAAGGATTTACAAGTCCTGATTGGAAAATTATGATTATGGAGAGTTGGAATGTTGCAGATTATCTTGAATTATCTTTAGCCCTTTAATAACCTACCTGATGTTCCCACCAACATATTTGGGAGACATCTTAATTTATGACTTTCTTTTTTTGTTTGTTTGTTTTTTTGAGATAGGGTTTCTCTGTGTAGCTTTACACCTTTCCTGGAACTCGCTTTGGACCAGGCTGGCCTTGAACTCACAGAGATCCGCCTGCCTCTGCCTCCCGAGTGCTGGGATTAAAGGCATGTGCCACCACCACTCTGCAGACTTTCTTTTGTCCTGTGACTAGAAAAGTTCATGTAACTGCTTTAACAGAGAACCATGTTATTTAGGGTAACCTGAACCCACATTCCCAGGCCATGCTCACTCATATGTGGCTCAGAATAAACCCTCTCTTGTTCCCTTTGAGATGAGGGCTGTGCTTTGCGTAGACAATGCTATGTAAATATTTGTCACATTGTATAATTTAGGGAATAAAGGCAGACAAACATAAACAGCTGTGAAATGTTCCATTCAGATGCAAGTTTTCCTCAACCATTTTCAATACAGAGTTGATAGAATCTACTACGAATATGGAGCCTTCGAGTATGGAGGTGATTGACTGACTCCGTGTCCATTTTCTTAGTTAAGGCAGAACCCAGGAGAGTGGATAGCTGGTTTTAGGATCACACACATGGAATTCCCCCGTCAGCATCCTGGCATTCTTGCCTTCCCATCATACCTTTGTACATGGGATCCCTTCTTCTCTTTGTCTGTACAATTCCCACTTGGACTGGTCTTCACTTCCTGATAAGAATAGCTTCCAACCTTCTGAACTTTCAGACTCTCCTTGTTACCGTCTCATGGGAACCACACCTGTCCCAAACAGCACTGACCACTCTAGGGATTTTGCATCTACTTTTGATTATTTAGTCAATGTTTGTGTCCCTGACCAGGCAGGCTAAGAATTCTAAGATGTTGGGAGCCTGAAGTGGCATTTCCAGCAGATATTTTCTGTCTGCCTTTTGGATGAGTGAGTGAATGGCACGTGCTGATTAGGCATCTTGAGTTGACTAGAGCCTGGTGGGTTTTGATGTGTTCACTATATGTGAAAAGAAATAGTGGGGCTTGCTGAGGTAATACGGGACCCCCTGAGAGCTGTGTGTCGCTGCCCTGTCCCACAGAAAGGACAGAATGGTGACCATGCTTCACTGGCAAGTGCAGCAGAACACTCCCACCCAGTCTTCACATCTAGCACAGTCTCTCGATGCAGTTAGAGCTCAGGGAAGAGCGGCAGGGCTGGAAGTCTGGTCTCTAACATGTACGAGCTCAGCAAGCATGGTGCTGCCTGAACCAGCTGGGAATGCAGAGCTGCACAACAGGGCGAGCACATGCTCTGGATTTGGGGACAGCTGTGCAGAGGCTACACCTCCATCTACTGGGTGGATGACAAGGCATTTTATGCCACTATGTGCACATCTGCCTATACATGAAAATGCAAGAAAGAACAGGATCCTACAACCATTTCAAGTCTTTTTTTCTTTGTTTATGAGTCTCATACATAAGTACAATGTGTTATGACTTTATTCACCTCCCCTATCACTATGGCATCCTTCTTCCTTTCCTCCTGAACTTCTTCACCCAGCCCAGGTTCCTAGTGGTATATCAGCAGAGAAATGACACCTTTTCCTACTGAGTGCTTGTGGTTTTAACGGTCATGCCATATCTGGACGGTAGAGTTTAATGACACTTCTCATTGTCTTCTGAGTATTAGTTCCTCTCTGCTCTCTCTCTTCTGTGATGTCCCCTGGACTTTGGGAAGTAATTTCGGAAAGACAATAAGACACAGTGGACATGAAGATGGGATAGGGATTCTAGGTCTGAGAGGGATTTCAGTTTCGCTGATGGTTAAGGATGTTGAACACTTCGTTAAGTGATTCCCAGACATTCGAGATTCCTCCACTGAAAATTCTCTCTTTAGAACTGTACCCCACTTTTAAATTGGATTATTTGGTTTTTTATTTCTAGTTTATTGTCTCTTTATGTATTTTGGATATTAGTCCTCTATCGAATGTGGGTTTGGTGAAGATCGTTTCCCATTCTGTAGGCTACCATTTTGTCCAATTGATGGTGTCCTTTGCCTTACAGAAGCTTTTCAGTTTCATGAGGTCCCATTTATTAATTGTTGATCTTAGTACCTGAGTTATTGGTGTTCTGTTCAGAAAGTCTTCTCATGTGCTAGTGCATTCAAGGATGTTCCTCATTTTCTCTTCTATCAGGTTCAGTGTATCTGGTTTTATGTTGACGTCTTCAATCCACTTGGACTTGAGTTTTGTTCAGGGTGATAAACATGAATGTATTTGCGTTTCTCTACATGCAGATATCCACTTTGACCAGCACCATTTGTTGAAGATGCTGTCTTTTTTTCCAGTGTGTATCTCTGGCTTTAGATTTCAAGTCTCAAATGGAAAAAAATTCACAAGAGTTTACATCATACAACAAGCATTGGTCTTCCATACGTCTTCGTCGGTCCTTCCTCATCTCCAGGCCCCCATGACACCGAGGAGGAAAACATTACCTGCTTCAGAGTTGTGGACTCTCAAATAGGGTTATTATGTAAGTCCTACACTTGGAACTTGAGCTGCAGAATCATCATCATCCACAAGGGGGCAGTGCGGTAACAGCTTTGATTCAGGAATCTGACCTAATCAGCACCTTTGTGCACCTTTCAACTAGGCTTGAGGTGGGGAAAGTGGGTTGCGTTTGTGCGGAGAGCCTTGCTGTATCATGGTATAATGTCTGTTGTAAATGATATTTTAATGTCCAGGGTCTTACTCAGGAGAATCGGAAAGGGAAATTTAAAAACATTCATTTATACTCTTACGCAGAAATGAGACCCCTAAGAGCCGGATAAATGAGAGACAAAAAGCTTTTCCCGACTCTATTACAGCGGTCTTAGAAGAATTTATAACTTTTTTTCCTTGAAGATCGATTTCTGTTTCACCAAGTGTTCTGGAAAGTTCTGCTTCTGACTTTTGGTTTCTGTTTGGAGAGAGATTTCTGATAAGGACGTTATTTATCAAGCTCCGAGTTCTACCAGCCAGTATTTCTTAGTTGGGCCACACACTCTTCTGACTGAGCAGACAGGCCTGTTTATACTCAAGGGGCCAGGAGACACATTGCCCAGTTGATTGGGAAGTAGAACGACTCAGGTGCCTTTTGTTGGGAGCTGCTTTCATGAAGGGTCCCCAGCATAAGACTTTCCAAGCTGAACAGGTTTGACCAACAAACCGAAGGACTTGAAGATTGTTGAAGGGTCTTCTCACCGTCTCAGTGTCCTTCCTTAGAAGCGAGGTCGTCAGGAGTCGGGTGTCGGGTAGTTCTGCGCTTGCCCTCCACTGCTGCAGTGGGGGCCATTGCCAAACTAAACCATTTTAAAAGGCCACACTGACCATTTTGTCATTGTCTGAACTCAAGTGGTTTCTTTTGATCTTCTTGGCACTGGGGAGGACAACTGAGGCTGGAGGGTCCGTGTGCAAGGTGGTCCTTCACACTCATGGTGGTTGTCTCTCTTCTCCACATAGGGACTTGTTCTCAGTCTTGCCTAGTGTTCAGGCCCCTGATGCCATGGAGGTCACTGAGTACTGTAGTGTCCTGCTTTTGAAGCTGCTGACTTCCAAAAGATCAGGGTAGAAGCTGTGTGTCTAATTTATAGACCCAGAAATGATATATTGTCACTCACACCCTATTGACTAGCCAAGAACAGTTCTGTTTCTTCTTCAAAGGAGGAATAGGTAGAGAGTAATGGGGGCTGAATATGCTCAAATTCCATTTTATTTATTTATTTGGTTTTGAGACAAGGTCTCAAAATATATCCCTGCCTGACCTGGAACTATACGTGCAGACCAGGCTGGCCTTGAACTATACTTCACAAGCATTGGTATTAAAGGCATGCTTTACCTAGTAAAATACATTTTATACATGTATGAAAATATCATAATGAAACTTGTTATTATGTATAAATAACACATGCTAGCAACAACAACAATAACAAAAAACTCAAAAATAATTAGATGCCATCCTCTAATGGAAGGGGCATTGAAGAATTTGTAGCCTTCTTCAATTTACAACAGATCTTTAACACCTTTGGAGAATTCTCTGTGATTTGTTGGGGACCTGACTTCTACTGTCCAATGTATCCAGTTTCTCTGTAGCATCAATATCAGCCACCAGCTGGGTGGACTTTTTCTTGGGATTTATATTCACAACTAGACACATTTGCCATAAGCATCATCCACTCCATTAGTCCTTGCCATAGGCATGGTGCACACCCTAAAGGCAGCATATTGGGGACTTCTAATCTCTTATCTGTGAACCTGACTCTGGAAACTAGAGTGGAATACACACAGCAGATGTCAGCTTGTGTGTGTGCATGCTGTGTGCCTCTCTCTCTCTCTCCCTCTCCCCCCCTCTCTGTCTCTCTGTCTCTCTCTCTCTGTCTGTCTCTCTCTCTGTCTCTCTCTCTGTCTCTCTCTCTGTCTCTCTCTCTCTGTCTCTCTCTCTCTCTGTCTCTCTCTCTCTCTCTCTCTCTCTCTCTCTCTCTCTCTCTCTGTGTGTGTGTGTGTGTGTGTGTGTGTGTGTGTTGAATTTTCTGCTGCATAACAGTGCTGGGACATTTTTAGAAAAATGGGAATGAGAGAAAATGGGTGTGTGATGAGAAAATACAGAGATCCAATAAAAACTGTAACCTTCCTCTAGTCAGCATGTAATCTGGCTGGAAGAGGGGCTGTTGTGTTAAATGAAGGGAGGAAGGGTCTCCTTTGGCTCATGATTTCAGATTACTGTCTATTGTAGCAGGGAAGGGAGATGACCTCCCCATTTCTGCCATCCTGGTTATTGGGCATGGGAGAGAGAGCTGTGGGGACCCCAAATCGCTCTGATCTGCAGGATTTTGGAGGTGGGGTGATACAGAATGAAGTAAGTAGACTGTCTGATACACTCAAGCTGGATAAGTTTGTTCCTTGCCCATTGAAAATCAATACAGCCGGGCGGTGGTGGCGCACGCCTTTAATCCCAGCACTCGGGAGGCAGAGCCAGGCGGATCTCTGTGAGTTCGAGGCCAGCCTGGGCTACCAAGTGAGCTCCAGGAAAGGCGCAAAGCTACACAGAGAAACCCTGTCTCGAAAAACCAAAAAAAAAAAAAAAAAAAAAAAAAAAAAAAAAAGAAAATCAATACAGCACATCATTTTTGATTGACACACGCCCCCAATACAATGCTTGCCTAATGATGGCAGCTGGCTTTCTCAGGAGACAATTCAACTTAAAAATGCTGCTTAATGATTGTGGTTGCTAAGTCACAGTACAATTGGACTTGAAAATACACAAATTGGGTGTACATTTACAGTGCTTACATTGTTCCCAGGAGGCTTCTTTATTTCTTTGGATGCTTTCTTGATGGGCTGAGTCTCTAGATCAGTGGTTATCAACCTTCCTAATGCTGCAACCCTTTAATACCATTCCTCAGGCAGTGGTGCCTCCCAACCCTACTGTTAAGAGGTAGTAATGAAAATATATGATATGAAAGACATCTGATATGTGACTTAAAAGGGGTTGTGACCCACAGGTTGAGAATCAGTGCTCTAGATGATGCCGTTAAATATGTCGCTGTTGACACCCAAATGGACAAGTCAGTTCACCACACAAGGTTTCCATCCTGCCTCTCACCTTTAGCCATAATGAAGGGCCCTCACAAACCCCTCATTGTCCTCTTGTTGCATCTTACGTTTGTTATTTAATATTATGGGATGAAGGCTTCAGACCGATGAGTTCACCTGGATGAAGAATTTTACTGATTCTATAGCAATTAATTGGAACTTATGGTCATGTTGTCACTGAGATAGAAAGTGGCCCTTTAAATGCCACCCTCAGAGGCTATCTCTGTAGCCAAGCTAGGTGCATGGGTTGTTGGGAGGGCTTGACTTGATGGGGGAAAGCACTGTTTCCTCCCGTTTTATTCAAACAAGGGAGCATCTTCTTCTTCTGGAATGGAACTAGCTTTGAACTCTGTCCTAGCCCAGCATTATCACCCTGCAGGTTCCCACTGAAGCATCTGTAATTTTTCCCTTCCCTCCATTTTTACTCTCAGAGCTCCTAGACAACAAACAAACAAACAAACAAACAAAACAACAACAACAACTTCCAAGAGTCTTGGCAGGAAATCTGTGTGGGCTCATGAGCAACTTTGGTGACCAGCATGATGGAGGGTTTTGTGGAAGCTCCCTCCCTCTTGTGTTCTGCTATGGCTCCTGGTGGGTCTTTGTAGCACTGTCTCCTGATGCCAAGTACAGCTGTTCTGTCTGAAGCTGGATTGCTCTTCCTCCGCAGCCCAGCATGGACACTTTCTTGGTTCCTATCTTTGCTGAGGGAGGAGCAAACTGCTCTCATCTGCTCACATTAAACTTGGCACCCTGGAGACCCACTGCCATGTTGCTCCTGCCCCAGTGGTGACCAGGATGTGCTAGCTATTATAACCATGCTTATGGTCTGCCTCTCTTGGCATCAGTTAAGAGTGCCCAGAGTGAGCCCAGGTGAGGCAGAGCGGCAGGCCACTTGCTCCAAGGGGACAGACTTTACTATTATGACTATACTGTCCTTGCTGGGACATGGCTGTCCCTTGGAGTGGGCAGAGTTTGGATTCAAGCTGGGGTGTTCTGCTCCTCTTTCCTGATACACTTCTCAACAGTTCATGGACGAGATCCCCCTTGTTATATTATCTCTCTTTCACCCTCTTTCTTTTATTTCTTCAACAAATATGTAAGTGACTTGAACATACAAAGTTCTGGTCACAAGGAATATGGAAGGTGGCCCCAAATCTTTATTTATCTGGAAGATTCTATTAAAAACAAACAAGTGAGAATATTTCCCAGGCGCCAGTAAGGAAAAGAGGACAAGGGAGATTAGCATGTGCTAGCATGAGGAGGGACTCAAGATCGTGGCTATTTCCAAGAGGAAGACAGGAGGTATCTGGGGTAGAAGCATTTCAAGTAGAGAAACAACATGTGCAAAGGCCCTGGGGCAAGTGCAGGCTGGTGTGTCTGAAAAAGACCAAGAAGGCCAGTGTGTTAGCAAGACCCAGTAGAAGAAGTTGATAACAGCAAGTGACGGAATATGGGGCTACCGTGTAAATGTCTTGGAAATGATTCTGTGAATTCACTGTATTCTAGAATCCTCACAAAAGTCCTTGAAAGGACTCAGGAAATAGAATGACCAGACAGTGTGATTTGCCTGTGACAGTTCTAGTCTCTACTTATTAACTTCTTGTGAGAATTAATTAAAGATGCCTCTTCACTTCCCAAAGCACCCTGAGTGGGGTGGTGGAGGAGGAAACTGAGGTACAGAGAGGTAAATGATCCACCTAGGCGGTGGGGTAGGGAGCTGAGTACTAACCCAAGTCAGCCTGTGAATACCCAAGTCACTTCTTCTAGAGTTTTCGGCTTCAAATGCTTCCCGTTCACAGATAGACCCCAGGGAACCAAACTCCTCGGAGTGGTTTACTGTGTCTTTGATCACTCTCAAAACTCCTTTCTGAATGGCACTTAGACAATTCTGTAAACATTAAAGAAATGATGCTATGAGATGCTGGTCCTTTGAAGGGAGATTTCAGTTTTGGAAATAGCCTGCAGGGTTTTGGAGCCAGCTCCTGTGGGTTAGCTGGGAAGATAAGCTGGGCACACTTTCTACGAGTGAGGTCAAGGCTTGAGTTTGAATGATTTCTTCCCTTTCTGGGCAGTGGAACTTGATGATAAAAAACATTTCCAGAGAGCCATCCCATAAATGTTCTAAAGGTAACAGTGTCATTTGAATGGATCTGATTTCTCAAAGTTATTTGTCTTTGTGTCTCATTTTTCCGCTTGGTAGAGATGACATACTATGTCTAGACTTTTGTTGCTCAGCACATTTAGCTTGGAATGAGGGGGTGTCTTTCCTGGCTAGTAGACACGGCTGGCTTTGGATGAAGAACATGAATCAGCCCTTCCTGGGAGCTCAGGTTATGCGAGCTCAGGGTTCGGGCTTCCTTCCTGCTGGGTGACCCCAAGGGGCTCTGTTTTTGTGCTTCTTTGTACTTACCTTTGAAATCATGAAAACTCTTTTGAATGTATTTATTGGAATAGCCATCGTGCATTTAATACACAAAGCAATGCTGACTCTGTTTTCTTTACAGAAATTTGAAATAACACGTGGAACAAAGTAAACCAGTCACCACTCTGTTTTACAGTGAGGCAAAGGTTCATTGGTTCCTGGCCCCCTCTCCCATCCCCAGGCAGCCCTGTAGTATGGTAGTCTTGGAGGAACATCAGGCACCAACCTGCCTGCATTTGAACCCTGGGCTTAGCCAATAGATAAGCATAGGCAGGTACTTAGGCCTCTGGGTGCCTCAGTTTCCTGTAGCATTTTAAACTCTGTTTTTCCTCAGTTCTATAATCACATTTTCTTCTCCATTGTAGTTAAGTTTTTTCTCTGATTGCATCCTATTTTTATTTTTAAAATTTATTGGTTTATTCATTTATTTATTTGCATGTTTGTATGGTGGCTATTGTTATGTTAACTTGACACAAGCTAGAGTCATCTGAAAGGACAGAACCTCAACTGAAAAAAAAAAAATGCCTCCATAAGATCCAGCTGTAGGGCACTTTCTTAATTAATGATTGAAGGGACAGGGAGAGGGAGAGGGCACAGACCATTGTGGGTAGGGACACTCCTGGGCGGGTGGTCCTGGGTTTTGTAACAAAGCAGGCTGAGCAAGCCATGTGGATCAAGCCAGTAAGCAGCATCCCTCTGAGGCCTCTGCATCCACTCCTGTCTCCACGTTCCAGCCTTGCTTGAGTTCTTATCATGACTTTCTTCAGCGGTAGACTGTGATGTAGAAGTTTAAGCCGAATAAACCCTTTCCTCTCCAACTTGCTTTGCTCATGGTGTTTCATCATAGCATAGTAGCCCTGATTTGGGTAGATATCGGTACAAGGATGGTGGGGTATTGCTGGTGCAGACTTGACCACGTTGTTTTGGGAAGGATTGTGGAAGGACTTTGGAACTTTGGGTGAGAAAAGCCATTGAGTGTTCAAAGTTTGGTGAGTTGTTCTGTGGGGGACTATAAGAGTGTTGAGAGAAATACAGATAAGTAGAACAGCATGCATGTGTGTCTATGAGTGTACACACATACATGGGAATACTCTCATGTCATTGTGTGCCTGTGCAGGTCAGGGCACAAATGTCAGGAGTTAACTTAGTCCTTTCCTTCCACCATGTGGGTCATGGGGATCTAGCCCAAACTCAAGTTGTCAGGCTTTGGTGGCAATTGCTCCTGGCTGATTACTGTATTTTAAAATTATATATATATATATATATATATATATATATATATTTTATAATATATATAAAATAAATATATATAATATATAATTTATATATATATAAAATATATATAATATTTTAATTGTGCTGAAATGTGATTTTATTTGTATGTTAATAAATAAAGTTTGCCTGGAGATCAGAAGTCACATAGCAAACCATAAGCAGAAGTCCCATGGTGGTAGCACACTCCCCTAATACGATCACATGGCAAGCAGAGTCTCTGTGTGGTCAAGGAAGAACACAGCCAAGTGTGGTGACACAAGCCTTTAGTCCCAGTACCAACCATAGAGACCTGGAGGTCTGTATAGACAGGCAGTGATGAGGAAGTCATGTGGCTGGGCTTAGAGCCAATGAGAAAGCAGAACAGAAAGGCAATAAAAACACAAATCAGACAGGAAGAAGCTCTCTCTGGGGAAGCGACAGTGGCAAGGTGGTAAGATAAGGTAGTCGTGGTTCTCCGATCTTTTTGGCTCTGTATTTGGTTCTGTGTTTCTTATTTTCTAAGACTGTTTAGAATTTCATCTACAATATATAATTGCACTTAGAGCCCAGATGGAAAAACCAGGCAATCTCTACCTCAAGGTACTTAATTTATCACTTTCCCTCTTTTAAACAACAACTAGAAAACATATAGGTGGGCATATTTGTGTCTCCTTTAATTCCAGCTCTCAGGAGGCAGAGGCGAGGAGGTTGCTGCAGGTTCAAGGCCAGCCTGGCCTACACAATGAGTTTCAAGTCAGTGGTGGCTACATAGACTCCATCCATCTCAAAAACACAATACAGAAAATAATTTTAGACTCTGGATTAGAATGGGGAGATACTTTGGAAGAGATGTTTTCAGTTTACTACTTTTTAATCTTCAAAGATCTAAATCCATCCAACATCTACAATGTGCTCAAACACTCCCAAAGTCTTATTCACTGCAACCTTCATGGTGGTTGGAAAATTTCAGCTAAATCTTATCACCTCAGAGTCCCAAGTCTTGCCTGTCTCAGTGGTGCTCACTTTCAGTCTCAGTGCTGGGGAGGTAGAGGCCAAATGATCAGTTCAAATCCATCCTGGCTACATAATTATTATGAGGTCAGCCTGGGCTCTATGAAACCCTGTCTCAAAAACAAACAAGTGAGCATCCAAACATGCATGTAAACATCTCTGTTCCAAGAAGGAAGGTAGAGAAGGGAGAAATGACTCAATAACTCTCAAAAGTTTGGAAATCTAGAATGGCAAGTTCTCTGAGGTCCCAAGGCTCAGAGATATTTCTCTATAATAACCTGTGACTCTTCCCATTCACTCCCCAATTCCAACTCTACATTGGTTAATGTTCTCATTGTTACTATGACAAAATATCTGAGGAAAGCAGATTAAGGATGGAAGGGATTATTTTTGACCACTATCCGATGGGTTACAATTCATCCTGGTGAAGGAGTTAGGGCAATTGAGAACTGCTATTGCTGTGGCCACAGGAGCATGAGGAGGCTGGTCACAAGACATGCTCAGTAGGAAGCAGAGAGAAGAATGCCTTGCCCAGCTTATTTTCTCTCCTTTTTTTCATTGTGGGATCCCAGCACATGAGATGGTGCTGCCCATGTTCAGAGTGGCCCTTTCTGGCTGTGCTGGCTAGTTTTACGTCAACTTGACATAAGCTATAGTTACTAGAGAAGAAGAAACCTTAATTGAGAAAATACCCCCTTAAGATCGGGCTGTAGGAAAACCTGTAGGGCATTTTCTTAATTAGTGATTGATGTGGGAAGGCCAGCCCATTGTGGGTGGTGCCATCCATGGCCTGGTGATCCTGGGTGCTATAAGAAAGCAGGTTGAGCAAGCCATGGAAAGTGAGCCAGTAAGCAGCACCCCTTCACAGCCTCTGTGTCACCTTCTGCCTTCAGGTTCTTTTCCTGTTTGAGTTCCTGTCCTGACTTCTTTCAGTGATGAACAGTGATATGGAAGTGTAAGTCAAATAATCCCTTTCCTCCCTAACTTGCTTTTTGGTCATGATGTTTCATTGCAGCAATAGAAACCCTAAGTAAGATAGCAATAAATTAAGCTTCTCTTGAAACAGCCTCACAGACACACCTAGAACTGTGTCTCCCTAGTGATTCTAAATCCCGCCAAGTTGACCACAAGCATGAGCCATCACTGCAGCTTTTCAAAAACAAAAATCAACACATTTGAGTAGTTTTGTGAACCTGTTTCCCACTGTAGAATTCTGGAAGCCTTGTAGTCCTCTCACTGTACCGTCTTTCTTTCAAGCTAAGCTAGTTAAGGTTTGGGTGTTTCTTTGGGATTGTTGAGGGAACTTATGATCATGCCTGATTTCTTCAGTGTTAGCCAAAGGATTCCCATCATCCTTTTGACCTCGGTGTAGGTCATGGGTTCACAACAGTCGCTTTTAGAGTCTTGAACAGTCTGTATAGGCTGAGAAATTCCCAGATCATCAAGTCCTCTGTTTGCTTAAAGGAATCATTTGATGTCTTTCCTTTCATGTTTTACTATAAACAATAAGAAAAAGCAATGCTGCAGTTTTGAAATTTTGCTGAGAAGTCTCTCTGGCTGAACATTGAAGGTCAATATCGAGGAGCTATGCTTTCCGAGTAGCTTAGCATTCTGTCATGGCATAACAAAGGCTCCCCTTCTTCAGTTTCCAATACTCTGCTTCTTTCTTCAAAGACTTACCCACAATACCCTTAATGTGCACAACATTCTACCAACAATCTTATGTCAAACTAGGTTTTTGCAGTCAGGGTCTCACACTTCTTCCAGTCTCTGCTCACTATCCAATTCCCAAGCCCTTTTCATGTACGTGAGTTCCCAAATGTTGCTGTAACAAATGACTTGGAAGAAGATGAATTTCTTCACATACAGTTCTGGAAGACAGTTCAGACATAAATTCTCCACCACAGTCTAGGGTTGCACTTTCTCCAGAAGCTCAGAGACAGGGTGTCTCCTTTACCAATGTCTCTTCATGCTTCCAGTACCTGCTGGCCACTGTGGATTTTTACAGACAGCACTCCAGGCTCTGAGAACTCAGAAGTGGGGATGTGGATTAGTACCATGGTTCTGGAAAACTGCGAACAAAACCAAACCACTGCAGTCTATATGCATTTGTCCAATAACTACGAAGCCCCACTGCAGTCTGCATGCCCCTGTGCTCTCACTGTGAGGCCCCACTGCAGTCTGCATGCCCTTGTCCTCTGACTGTGAGGCCCCACTGCAGTCTGCATGCCCCTGTCCTCTGACTGTGAGGCTCCACTGCAGCCTGCATGCCCCTGTCTTCTCACTGTGAGGCCCCACTGCAGCCTGTATCCCCTTGTCCTCTGACTGAGGCACCACTGCAGTCTGCATGCCCCTGTCCTCTGTCTGTGAGGCCCCACTGCACCCGAATGCCTTTGTTCTCTCTGATATCCATGTAGGCCTTGGAAATCTAGTCCTCTGTTCCTCAGTACTGCTAAGTGGGGCCCAGTGGGGAGCGTTGCAAGTGTCACAAACATGGTGCTGAGCAAAAAAAAGGCCAACAGGGAGGAGGACACATGTTGTGGATTCCGTTTCCGTGAAGTTCAGAACCAGAAAGAACACAGAACAGACAAAGTTAGGGTCTTTCTAGAGGGCGTGGGGCTTATTACTGGTGGTTGGGGTCTAGACAAGGTGTTTCCAGGTTTGGAATGAGGGTAAAGATGGGCAACAGCAGCAAGGAAAGTGTTCAAAGGGAAGTGGTAGCACAGGTGGGAGAGGGCGGCGCCACGCAGAGCTACCGCAGGCCACAAGAGTGAAGGTGCTCCAGGATCCCAATCAGTGTTCGCGGCTTCCTTCTCCGCGGTTCAAGAGAAAGAGGAGTTTGGTTATTAAGGTATTCAGTGAAGGTGGTTCTTTGCTCTGATTGGTAGAATAGGTCATACACTCCTTTTCCTGCTTTGCATGCCCTTCCCATTATGCATCTGCATTTGATAATGTGCATGCCCAGTTATGCATGAGCATAAGATGGCAAGTAGGGGATTCTCCCTAAAAGTTCAATTGAGGACAGAGTTTTGCCTTGCTGTGCCCTAAACAAGTTCAGGCCAGACTGGCCTTACTGTTTCTTTGTACTTGGATATACTGGGAATTTGTTTGAATGTAAATTGCCTAAAGTTTGAATTTTTTAAAAACATTATTTGATAAACTTTATTATAAAAAACTTTCAAAATTTTTTTGGGAGAACTTACTCCAATATATACATACATACATACATACATACACACACACACATACACAAACACACACACACACACACACACACACACACACACACACACATATGGGTCAGGAGATGCTGCCAGCTGCCACTGCCATGAGGAATAAGATGTAAAGATACTGGTAAGGCTTATGGCAATCTATAGATTTATAGAAATGGGCTAATTTAAGATATAAGAACTAGATAGCAAGAAGCCTGCCACAGCCATACACTTTGTAAGTAATATAAGTCTCTGTGTGTTTACTTGGGTCTGAGCAACTGCAGGAGCTGGGTGGACATAGGAAGGAATACATCAGCTACATATATATATATATATATATATATATATATATATATATATATATGCAAGTGGAGGTCCAAGGCTGTGAGAAGCATTGTTTGGAGAAGATCAGTCCTGTGTGTGGTGTGTGTGTATGTGAGAGAGTGTGTATAGTGTGTGATTTTTTTTTGTGTATTGTATGTAGCATGTGAGTGTGCATATATGTGCATGCGTGTAGTGCATGAGGATGCATGTGTGTACATGTATGAATGTGTGTACATGTATATGTAGTATGTGTGAATGCATGCAGGTAAAGGAACTAGACTGACAAGTGCATTATTAGGGGAGGAGGACCCAAACCAAGTAGAGTCCCAGATTACTAAACTATTCCCTATGCTCGCCTACCTTGTGGAAGTGTAGAGAGAAAGAGGATTCTTGGCCCTGGGATGTATTCATTTCTTGATCTAGTTGCGGACACATGAGAATGTTCACTTTGTAAAACTTCATGAGGCTACTATATAATTAAATTGGCAAACATTTTATTTTATTTATTTTATATTTTGCTTGCTAGGCAGACATCAGAGTCAGCCTTTTCTGCTCAGTGCTGACTCTTTTCCCCCTTTTATTGAAAGTAGATTCTTTTCTCATACACTATATCCTGATTATAATTTCCCTTCCCTCTGCTCCTCCCAGTTCCTCCCCATCTTCCCTCCCCTCTGGATCCACTCCCTTTCTGTCTCTCATTAGAAAAGAATAGGCTTCTAAGAAATAACTGTGGTGGTATTGTGTTCCCCAAAATATTGTACAGGCTAATAAACTTATCTGGGGTCAGAGAAGAGAACAGCCACAATATTAAACATAGAGGTTAGGCAGTGGTAGCACACGCCTTTAATCCTAGCATTCCAGAGGCAGAAATCCCTCTGGATCTCTGTGAGTTCAAGGCCACATTGGAAACAGCCAGGCATGGTGACTCATGCCTTTAACCCCAGAAAGTGAGCCTTTAATCCCAGGGAGTGATGGCAGAAAGCAGAAAGGTATATAAGGTGTGATGACCAGAAACTAAAAGCTTTTAGCTGGTTAAGCTTTTAGGCTTTTGAGCAGCAGTTCAGCTGAGATTCATTTGGATGAGGACTCAGAGGCTTCCAGTCTGAGGAAACAGGATCAGCTGAGAAATTGGCAAGGTGAGGTGGCTGTGGCTTGTTCTTCTTCTCTGATCTTCCAGCATTCACCCCAATACCTGGCTCTGGGTTTGTTTTTATTAAATAGAGCCTTTAAGGTTCCTGCTACAGATAACATTGGTAAACATTTTAAAATCTATTCAATCAGAGCAGCACAGCCCAAGAGGGTAGGGTTGTGTGGATCAGAGACCTACCGTGTCAAGAACTGAGGTACTGATCACTTAACTTACAGTATTAGTTACCTTACCTTTCTCAATGCTGTGACAAAATACCCCAAAAGAAACAACTTAAGGGAGAAATGGTTGATTTTGGTTTAAATGTTCAGGTTTATAGAGCATCTTGGTGGGAGCAGGGGGCCATAGGAGCAGGGGGTGGCAGGAACAGGGAGGGTTGGAGGGGGCGGTGCAGAAACAAGGTATGTGTGTGGCAGGAACGGGGTGGGGAGAGGGGTGCTGGAGCAGGGGGTGTCAGGAATGGGGGGTAGAGGGGGTGGGGTGGGAGGGCAGGAGCAGAGGTGGCGGAGCAGGGGGCCACTGGTCACATTGTGTCTCTCAGCTTGCCTTTTCTTTTTCTTTAGTACAGACTACCAGCCCATGAGATGTTGCTGCCCATGTTTAGGGGGTTCTTCCACCTCAGTTAACCCAGTCTAAAAAACCTCCATGGACACGCCCAGAAGTGTATTTTCTAGATGATTCAAGATCAGCATTAACCATCATCCTGATGAGAAACCACATTCAGAAAATCTCAGCCGACTGAATGTGGGTCTTGCCATTTCATGTGCCTTGAGGATGTGTGGGTGTGTCCTGCCCTGCTCCCTCCTTCCCCGTAGCCTTAGCCTTTCTGTTTGCACCCTGAATAGTGACTGACAAAATTTGAAGCCTTTCAGCAGCTCTTCCCTACTTTGGGGTGTCCTGTCCAGTTCCTTTAGGTGTAGTTCAGTTCAGAGGACACCAGAACCAAAGCAGGGAGAGTAAATACTATCGAAGAGTGAAGAGCACCCACCATTCAGCTGTGGGGTGACAGGTGGGGGGGCACAGATTTTCCTTTGCCCTTTCTCAGTTGGCAGGAATCTCAATTCTTGAAATCCCATAAAGCAGCTATGAGCTTAGCTTCCGCCCCCAACCCCCGAAGTGTTGGAGAAGAGGGGGGTCTTCATCTTGATTTTGCCCTTTTGTGGTCTTTGTGTTAGAAAGCTTCACTGTGGGAGGCTCAGGAGGAGAGAGGGAGTAAGCTCCTTTCTCCTGACCTTCACATTATCATGCTATAAAAGCCCTTCACTCACAGGCATTTACTCCCCCATCTTCTTCCTTATCAGGGTAAAAAGCAAAGAGAGACACTGCTGAAAGTTCAAAGGCTCACACGGAATCTCAATGGGTGGAATCGCAGGATGCATTTAAAGAAGGAGCCTGGCTTGAGAATAGGGCTCCTGTACTGCGTGGGCTTTCTCCCATAGCCAATAACCTGCCAAAAAAGACTTCCTCCTGAACTAGTCCAGGGGTATAATGGCAGGGGAGCTGCCATGCACTTTGGGAAATAAAATAGATCTTGCATACTTTCAGCTATATCAGCTGCTTCTGTTTTCCTCCAAGACTAGTAGGTTTTGTGTATCAAAGTCATCTGCTTGACAGGAAGAAAAATTATGTGAAATAGTACTAGCAGTCTGTCATTTACACGCTTTGATTATCACTGACCTTAAGATAGATGTATGATCCCATGACACAAATATATTAAATGTAATATTTTAATTATATATTGTAGTATATGTAATTGCAACATGTTAATATTTGTTCAAGGAAGGGATCATTGTGAAGCCAGGACACCTATATTCAAATTATTAATCTTTGTGGATTTGGATCACTTTCATGGTTCCTTTTCTTCTCTTTTTCTGTCCAAGCTACATGATGCCTATTGTGCTCACATTGAAGGTCACTAGGGCAAATGAGTGCTTATTAGATGCTAGACGTTTTCCCTCTTTCTCTTTTGAGTAAATCTTAAACAATTGATGAACATCTAGATTCATGTGTTGGGGCCAGGAGAGTGGTGATCCATGCCTCTGTGTTCCCAGAGCTTCTAACTCCAATATAGGACAAGTCCCCAGAGTCACCTGTTAAAATAATATATCAGATTTCATTATTCTGAGGCTCACAAACTCTTTGTATGTTTCTTTTCATATTTAAAGTCCAAGCACATTACCAGGGTCCACTGACCTGGCTTCTGCCTGTTCTCCCATCTATAATGGTTAGAATGATTTTATCTCCTCCAAAATTCATGTTGAAGTTTAACCATCAATGTAACTGTGCTGGAGACAGAGTCCTCAGGAGCAGAGTAAGTCATGAGGGTAGAGTTTCTATGAATGGGATGGGATGGCAGCTCTTCATCTTCTTGTCCTTCTGCTGGCTGCCATGTGAGGAAGTGACCTTTTTTCTGCTGGGGATGCTATGAATGTGTTGCTCTGATTGATTGATAAATAAAATGCTGATTGGCCAGTAGCCAGGCAGGAAGTATAGGCGGGACAAGCAGAGAAGAGAATTCTGGGAACAGGAAGGCTCAGTCAGGAGTCGCTAGCCAGACACAGAGGAAGCGAGATGTAAAGTACAGGTAAGCCACAAACCATGTGGCAACTTATAGATTAATAGAAATTCATTAATTTATATTTTTGGTTGTGAGCCTAGCCTTTAACGGCTGAGCCATCTGTCTCGAAAAAAAAAAAAACCAAAAAAAAAAAAAAAAGAAATGCATTAATTTAAGATGTAAGAGCTAGTCAATAGTTAGCCTAAGCTAGTGGCTGAGCAATTTTAATTAATATGAGCTTCTGAATGATTATTTTATAAGTGGCTGCAGAACGGTGGGGGCCCGAGCAGGACTGGAGGAAACTCCAGCTTCAAATGGCACCCAACGGCTTGAGTTTCCACCTAAAACCTGAGAATATTTCATAAGCAACTCTAAACGGAGCCAAAAACAGCTTCCTAGTTGTATCTCAGGCTGGCAGTGAGATGCTTCAACATGTGGGCTTGAGCTACAACATGTTACACAGAGGTGTCTTCAAACTGCGTACTATGCTGTGTGGTGGATTTAGCCTTTGCTAGTAAAAAAAAAAAAGAGGTTTCTGGGCTACACACTGCTTGGATAGAAACAGACCCACTGCCTCCCAGAGTCAGCGGAAAGCATGGCTCCCAGCACTGTGGTGAATTATCTCCACCATGTTGAAAAGCTAAATTGGGCAGAGCTAACAGCCAAGATTTGTGCTTCAGTACTAGCTGCTGAAGTTTAAAGCAATAGATTCACAATAAGACAGATCATATGGAATAGTTTACAATGTATGTAAAAATGTACATAGGCTTGAAAGAGAAAAAACAACAAATATATATAGTTATATGCAGTTATATAAAGAAACAGATAGTTTTAAAAAGTAAAGTCTTTAAAGAGATAGTAAAGGTAATATAAAAAATAAGCCATGTAAAGATGGATATTACACAGAGAATCTGGATTGTGTTGTCTGTGATATTTTTAACTGCAGAGAGACACTTGATTGTAAAAGCAGATGAGTTAAACCAATATGTATATTTTAAAGGTACCTTGACTTCAAAATTTGGATCTAAGGATATGTTGCTTTGGAAAGGAGGCTCTGCTTTTGTTTCCACAGAAAACAAGAGGCTATGGATTTGTTCCAGATTAAGATACATCAGGTTTGACCAGCCAAGACCCCCTGAAAGGTCTCTGATGACACCATGTCCCAGATGACCCAACATCCAGAACAGTTTCAAGGCAACTGGCTCAGACAATACAGCCTCACAGACTGCTCCATAATCCTAAAATTTTCTTTATGTCTCCATAAGAATACAGTGCCCTCATCCAGCAGGAAGTAGTATGAGAAGCTATGCCCAAATTCCCAAAATACTGTTTATGAATGTTTATTTTTATTTAAATCAGGTTGATTATAATTGCAATATCTTTCTTAAAAAAGGGGGAGATATGATATATATATATATGATAGGATGAAAGGGTAGATTGTTGAATCTACATTTAAAGAGCAACCTGTTTAAAATGTTTTACATTGCTATGGATTTCAGTTTATTGATACAAGTTTAAACTTAATTTTGTTATACTGTATATATATATATATATATATATATATATATATATATATATATATATATTTCTACTCTCATTTGAGGTATTATGTTTATGTAACTCATTTAGATTGTAATGGATAATTAAAAAATACAGATTAATAATTAGTCTTCTATGATAGTCAAACTTGTAGCCATGTTAGTTAAGTTTTCTAGGCATACGTAGATATATTTCAGATAGATAGGTAATCTTCAAACACTTCAAAGACCTACAGAATATGGCATTTAAAATGTTTTAAAAATTTAGACTTTCTGGACAGTGAGACATGTCTGCTCCTGGCAGAACTGATTTACTTCAGAAAGGAGGATGGGCATTGAAGACACTCCATATGGAGTTTATCTTGTTCTTGGCAAAAATTAACCATTTGGCAAGAAACTGTTCTTGCCTAGACTGCTTGAAAAAAAAATGTATCTACTGGACATGTAGGACCGATAAGATGGTGACCACTGAACTTTGCTTGGCAAAATGGTCCTTCAGGTTCCTGCTACGCAGAGGAAACTGTCAGACATTCTACAAGACACAGAGAAAAGTGACTGAGAACTCTAGGCAAACTAGAGCAGTCTACCTCAAAGGTTGGTGACATCAGACACAGATAAATGATGTGCAAGAAGTGCAATTATGAACCAGCTTTGCCTATTGACATATCCTGCATTGCTGTTCATCATAATTTATTTTCTTTCTTTCTTTTTCTCTTTTCCTTCCTTCCTTCCTTCCTTCCTTCCTTCCTTCCTTCCTTCCTTCCTTCCTTCCTTCCTTCCTTTCTTTCTTTCTTTTTGTTTTTTGAGACAGGGTTTCTCTGTGTAGCTTTGCACCTTTCCTGGAACTCACTCCATAGCCCAGGCTGGCCTTGAACTCACAGAGATCCACCTGCCTCTGCCTCCCAAGTGCTGGGATTAAAGGTGTACACTACCACCACCCAGCTATAATTTAAATGGCTATACTGAGCTCACAGAAGGGACATCATGTCTTCATGTTGTCCTCATCATTTATCACTGGTAAGGACATGAACAGAATGACACAAAACAACCTGTCTTTAATATTTTGATCATTATGAGGGACAAAGACCAGCCAGTGGAGTTGAAATGGGCATTGGGCTGATAAGCCAGTCTGTAGACATATTGGTCCTTGCCTCCAGGGGGCCCTGGGATATAATAAGAAAGCCCTGGCCAGGTCAGAAAATCCAAAGATGAGGACAGTTCCAAAGTCAGAGTGCCTCCAACCAGTGGAAGCCAATTAAACCTTGTTCACACATTTTTTTTCTTATAGAACATATAGAAGCCAAACATTTAAAACCCAGCAGACCAAAGAAAAACAAAGCTTCATAAAGAGTGACCTGTGCTTATCGAACCATGAGTTACAAGTAGTTCAGATATTCCTATGATGAACAGAAACATCCTTCCAGACTCTGTGCCTGGTGTTGCCTCACTTTTTTTTTTTAAAATTTTTAATTTTTTTTTTCCTGAGACAGGGTTTCTCTATGTAGCTTTGCACCTTTCCTGGAACTCACTCTGTAGCTCAGGCTGGCCTCAAACTCACAGAGATCCGCCTGCCTCTGCCTCCTGAGTGCTGGGATTAAAGGTATGCACCCACCACCACCACCTGGCTAGTCCCACTGTTTTTATTTCTAGCCAGAGAGCAGCTGTGCAGCATAGGCTCCCTACTTCCCAGTTCAGGTCTGGAAGCGTTTCTACCGCATTCATTCATTCATTGAAACAAATAATTTATGCACTCATTCATTGAGTATAGAAGAATATCTAGGGAAGGGAAGGCTGGTCAACAGTTTTGATGGCTTACTAGAGTGTGTTTGTGTGTTTAGAAGTGTAGCTCACTTCTGAATAACAAATAAGAGAGGATGCAGGTAAGATTTGCTTGTAGAGTTGGGAAGTGCTTTAGTTCTGTGGTTTATAAATATGCATGGACATTGTAGAGTCTAGAGTGCTTGGGACTCGGGAGAAGAAATAGGAAGGGGCTGGGAATGTTGAGTAGCTTTCTGAGAGGTAGAAGTTGGGGGAGATGAGTGACACTTATTGTGGTTTTATTTGAAACATGTTCCATTATGTTCCGTCTTGTCACATGGCCTAAGCAACCCTGGGTCATTCATAATTGTTTTTGGCTATGTAAGTGGTTGTGCTTCTCTGACTAGTCTCAAGTCTCACTGTGTCAGTTTGGGTTGATGAGGCAGAGATCCAGGGAAAACACCCAAGTAGAGACTTCTACATATGAAGTTCCTGTGTGACGCTATGTGTAAGGATTGCCTTTTTCATATGGTATTCTTAGCCTTGATGTTAAAAATCTCAGAAAACTACTGAGCTATTTGGAGGGGACTGATAGGAGCCAAATGTCTTATGTCTCCTACAGAATTAGTTACTTGTGTGTTATAGTGATCACAGCTGATAGAAACAATTTAGGGAGGACACACTTATTTTGGCTCACAGTTTCAACCCATCATGGTGGGGGAAGACATTGTCAAGCTCATGATGAGGATGGACTGTGGTGCAGGCATACAATATAATGACCAGAAATAAAGAACCAGACAGGAGCCATGGCAAGGTTATCACCTTCAGAGTCTTTCCTTAGTATCCGACTTCCTTAGGCCATTTCATAGAGGGTTAGCCATTTATCAAGGCAGGCTCCTGCAGGGGCCAGAGTCTTATGTTAATGCACAAAGAAGTATTCGTTCTTTTATGTTTAGCTAAAACTTTATGGTGCAAGCTGAGCATGCTCAGAAGCATTCTTCTCTATCACTTTAATCTCCATGACTTTAAGTGAGCATGCTTAGGAATGGAAAGATCCCTCTATGAATATTTATAGGCTTCCTGAATAAAATCTCCATGATAATTTTATTCCAGGAGGGCTTTGTTTTGGAATTGGCATCCATGCTCTTCTTGCCTGCTCCAGGTAACACATCTGTCTCTGTTATATTTTAGCTGTGTTAATTTTTGGCTTTGAACCCTTCACCAAGATAGGAACCTGTTGTCCCCAGGTGAAAAGGTTTAACCACTTCTTTCAATTGTGCCACTAGTTGGAGAACAAACAAAAGCCTTTAGGGAATTTTTCAGGTACAAACATATTCACAGGTTCAAATCATTGTCCACTATCACTTAGATAGGCTTCCTCAGTCATCTACAAGCTAAAACTATGACAGTGGTCTTCCAGGTTGTTGAGCTCATTAATGAACTCTTAAAGGTCAGCAGTTCAGCTAGGGGCTTGCACATGGCCCTTTTCATTTACACATGAAACAGTTGTGAGATGAATCACAGGAAGCCATATATGTAAAACAGAATGGTCAGCCTGAAAAACATACACAAATGAGCAAGATGAAATGGACTCAGTAGGTTATATTTCTATATTAATTTTTGTATATGTAATAAAAGGAAAATGACTAAGGAAAAGAGGGTATAAATTTGAGATTCTGTAGGTGCATATGAGAGGAGTTGGAGGGAAGAGAGGGAAGGGGAATGATGTAAATATAAGACACATATTATTAAAAATTCAATATATCATCGTACTTTGTGTATAAAATAAAAAGTCTGGTCTTCTGCAAAGGCTGTAAAAACACAAGAGCCTTTCCTGACATAACTCTCAGGGGTTTCTTTGGCTCAAGAAAGAGTCACTGCAGCTTTGGTGACCAGCGCATAGTACATGGTATCCCTTAATGAAAATGGGAAGACGTGTTTGGAAACAGCCATTTACTTTAGGGCTTCTTGTTTAAAGCAATTAAAGCTTGACTTTAAATCACTACATTAAGACATCACAAATACGAGACTTGTGATGTTTATTAGGTTTTATTATTTCGTTTTTCCCATCTGAAGAAGGGTTCAGAACCATTTCCTATTCCTTTTTCTATCAAGGGTTCTCTAAGATGACTCAGAGGCCTTAGAGAATTGCACAGAATAGCCACCTGAAGAGAAAAGCTTGCTTCCTTCACTGATGCGAAGCATCCTGGTACTAATGTTTCTGTTTCTTCCTTTTCCTGTTTGCTCAGTTAACAGAGATGAGAATCTTCCATAATCAGCCAGAGTTAGCCACAACTAATATTTTGGTGTCTTTCGTTCCTGAATTAATTTAGAGTTCTGGGAACAGAAACAGAATCTATAGTATTGGGTTTCACAGTGCATATTTTAAAACTTGATTTAAAATAATACTTTTTAGTATAGTGTACATACAGTGCATGTATATGTGGGCATGTGTGCCGCAGCCTGCATGTGTGGAGGTCACAAGACAACTGTGCAGCCTCAGTTCTTGTTAATCCCACTGGGTGAGAATAAGACCACTACCACAATTGAGCCAAAATTGAAACAAGCTTGATTTTATTGGGGTGCACCTAAGAGTGGGCCAACGATTGCCTCCTAAGTTGAGTTAAAGAGAGTAGCCCCAGTCTATTTCTTGGGACCCTTTTAAGGAGTAAAATCACAAGTAATTGCAAGCAATTTTACAGAAGAGGGACAATGGAGCAATAAGGAAGCACACACACACACACACACACACACACACACACACACACACACACAAATCTCAAAAAGCACCATGTGGTCACCATGTGATTACGGTGTCTGGAAGGGTTGGGGAGGGTCAAGGTGTTCTCAAAAATGAGTCAAGGTCATGAGTTGGGGGAAGTCAGGCTCCAGGAAACAGACTTAAAAACAGCAGCAACTCAGCACTTACAGAAAATGGAAACTATTTTTAATAATACAGCATAATGGCTCCTGGTTCAAAATGGAGTCAGGCAAGTTCATCTCCTTCCACTTTTATGTGATTCTGGGCATTAATCACAGGTTGCCAGTCTCATACAGCAAATACCTTTGCTTCCTGAGCTATCTTACTGGCCTAGACCTTGGGTTTTTTTGCATTAAATTATATCTTGAATACTTTGTTGTAGTATTAAATATTATTCAATGTAATTTTCCATAGGTTTGATTTGTTTATATTTTTAATCAGTAAGAGCATACCATGGACTGATTAGTTGACATTTAACATTCCAACCTTTAGCTGACATAAATAATGCCACCATGAATATACTGAGAGAGAAATTTCCATAGATATGTCAACAGAAATATGAATAAAGAATAAAGATAAATTAACCTGCTATCTTAGTTAGCTCTCATTGTCAACTGGACACAGTCTGGAGTCATGCTAGTGGAACGCCTAGAGTGAGGACTTGCCTAGTTCAGAGATTGGCCTGTGGGTGTGTCTATGGGGGATTGCCTCGATAAGTGATGAGAAAGGACCCACCCCACTAGGGGCAGTACTATTTTCTATGCAGATGATTAGGGGCTATTTAGAAAAGGTAACAGCATAAACCATCAAGCAAGCCAACAAGCATCATACCTTCATGGTTTTTGCTTTGAGTCCTTGCCCTGACTTTCCCCAGTGCTGGTCTGTGACTTATAAACTGAAATAAACACTTTCTTCCCCTGAGTCGCTTTGAGTCATGGTATTTGTCACAGCAACAAAAGGAAATTAGAAGACTCACCTTGCTTCCTACTCCAAACGTCAGTCTGGAAACAATGTCTCAGTGTAACAGCTATGACTGCTTCATCAAATCCACACTTACACTCCATAGCCTCTTAAACTTCTCATTTGATGTGAAAACACTATCCTCTCCATTTCTCTCCTCTTTTTCCTGTTGTCTGTCTTCTTCCAGCCTCTAAGGATACCCTACAGCAAAGCCATCAAGGAGCTCCCCTGCCTGCTGCTTCTGCCTGAACTCAGACAATGGGGAGCCCAGCCAGAGTGGAGGGGTAGGGAGAAAGGATCCTGTCTCACCCCTACCCCTGTGGTCACCTGTGAACAGACTTTCTGGTCTTTTCACAGTAGCTCACTTTTCACACCTCTCCTTCCTTTTATTTCTGGGACCCAGCCCTTGCTTTGTTTTGCCTTTCTTTGTTGCTAGGCACTAGAAGAGCTGTGCTGTTCCAGAACAGGTGTCTGCACAGCTCCTTAAGGTTTCAAATGGATCCCTTCAGTAAAATTCCATCCTTGAGTTGTTGTGAACATTGCATGCATTTCTGGATGGGACCCTAACTCATCAACATGTCAGTACTTGCAACCGGCTTTATAGGTTTTCATCTTGTTTTATGTGCCATGGTGTTTAGACCCAGGGAGTTACTCTGACCTTTCCCAGTTCCTGTGGGTTAACACTGACAGAAGGTACAAAGAATTGGGGGTTTTATTGCTAAGGATTTTTTTTGGAAAGGTCTTTGTTAGCTTTAAATCTGACTTTCTATTTAAGCAACACCTATTGTTTTGCTTGGTCATGAGTAACAAAGTCTTCCAGATACTGCCATTGTTTTGTGTGGCTAGAACATTGGGCAATGGCAGACTTGATTATCAGGCAGGAGTGAGTCACAGCCCTATCTCCTGACTCTATGATTCTGAGCAGATTATTTCTTCTCAGAATGCCTCATTGTGGGAGATTCATTTCATGCATCAACTGAGCCATTCTATGGATCTTAAACTTGTGGGTTTTCTTTTCTTGTGTGTGTGTGCGCGCACGCGTGCGTGCGTGCGTGCGTGCGTGCGTGCGTGTGTGTGTGTGTGTGTGTGTGTGTGTGTGTGCATGTGCTGGGGGATGTTAGAGCATGAGCTACTGTTACCACTGAGCTGTTCCACAGCCCCTGTATTGGTATCGCCACTGAGAGTGTTGTCAAGCAGCAAATTTCCAGTGAAGTGAGCACCAGTGGACTCAGTCAACTAAATCTTCTTCACTACTATGAGTGATTTTTATGCTGTCTGTGGTGGTGTGAAAGAAAATGGCCCCCAAAGGAAATGATGCTATGAGGAGATGTGGATTTGTTGGAGTGGGTGTGGCCTTGTTGGAGGAAGAATGTCACCGTGGAGGAGGGGGCTTTGAGGTCTCATATATGCTCAAGCCAATCCAGCGTTTTAGTTCACTTCCTGTTGCCTGCAAGTTAAGATGTAGGACTCTCCGCTTGGCTCCTTCTACAACTCCATGTCTGACTGCACACCACCATGTCACACCATGATGATAAAGGACTAAACCTCTGAAAATGTAAACCACCCCAATGAAATGTTTTTCCTTTGTAAGAGTTGTCATGGTCATGGTGTCTCTTCACAGCAATAGAAACCTTAACTAAGACACCATCCATGAAGGACCTGATAGAATGGAAAGGCAGAAGAAGCTGGAATCTATCTTTTTGCTTCCTTCCACTTGCTGGGACACTGGACTTCTTCTGTTGGACTTGCAATCACATCTCTGTCGCTTCTGGTTTCTAGGCTTTTGGAGTTACACTAGAATTAAACCAGCAGTTTTCCTAGATCTTTAGCTTGGATATGGCACATCAGCACAATCATGTAAGTTAATTTCTAAAATATAAATCCCTTTCTGATAAAGGAAAAGGATGGAGAGAAAGTAAGAGCATGCACAAGGCATCCCAACTTATGATAAGATTATGGTGAAATCAATCTACTCCAAGCTGACAGCTTTATAAGTATATACATATAATATACCAATAAACCAATCATCATAGCTTATCCTAGTTCACTTTACCATGTTCAAGATGCCCAGATAGCCTACAGGTGGGCAAAAATCAGCTAACACAAACTTTTTTTTTCATATACAGGTGTCAACTATCTCTCTGTAATGTATTAAATACCATAATGACAATTAAATAGAGGATGGTCCAAACCATCATAAACTGAAACACTCCTAAGATGAGATGCCATAAGTCAGACACTCTAGAGTCTTCGAAATGGGAGCAGTAACAGCAGTTGGCTTGGCAGTTGCTATGAGATAATTTTTACTTGTATTCTTCACTCTTGTTTGAGAGGCTTAAGTTTGGTAAAGCATGTAGAAGGAGAGTACTCAAACATGGTATATTACAATAATAATGACCACATTATCTTTATTATCTCTCCTTTAGGCAGGTCATTGTGTCTTCTAAAGGGAGAGGCCAATATGGGTTTTTTTCTTTGTAATGCAAGAGTCTATGGCAGGGTATTCATTTTGACCCTGTACCTATAGTATTTTAACACTTCATGTAAACTCTCTTTTTATTTTATTTCAAATAGTAAGATAAAATGGTATAATTTTAAAAGACTTAAGAAATTTCTTCCAACAAAAATAAGACAATAGAAGCCCTCTTTTGAAAGAAATTCTTCATTACATATTTAATGTGTGTGTGTGTGTGTGTGTGTGTGTGTGTGTGTGTGTGTGTGTGTGTGTGTGTAGGGATGGGGGATGCACACTACAGCGCACTTGTAGAGGTGAGAGGACTTTCTGGAGTTGGTTCTTTCCTTTTCCCATGTGGTTCCTGGGGATAAGTCAGATTGTCAGGCTTGGCAGCAGGCACCACCATCTACCAAGCCATTTTGCTTATTTCAATTCTCTTGATAGTATTTCTTCTTAAACTGAGTGAAGAGTCACAAATCATTTACGTGGCTGCTCATATGTGTTTAGATGAGTCACTCATTCTGTGTCTGGGACTTCTAATATTCCCAGCCACAGACTAATGTTTGCCTGGAAATGTCAAGTGGTATGATACTTAATCTTTATGAAGCACCTGATTCATTCAGTGAATAGATCTTTATCTTCTGAATAACTGGTTCAGGGTTTCTCAGCCACAGCAGCATTTCCACATTTGTTGGTCCTTCTCTACAGAGAGGGCATGTCCTGTACAGTATAGAATGTCTAGCTCCATATTGATTTTGTCCTAGGTACTGTGGTACATCCCCAGATGTGACCATCAAAAATTTATAAAAACATTGGCAAATATCCTTTAGAAATCATCACTGCTATGACATAAGACCAGGACTTGAAATATCTGCATACCTTTTCATTGCTCCCCATGGAGCCTGGTTTGGGCCAAATGAGGACTTGAGTGCTTTTTAGTTTGCTAGTGGTTTGCTAGTGGTGTACAAAAGTTCTTAGACTCTACTGCAGTTGGACATATTGTAGGCATGATCTAATGACCTGGGAAACAGAGTAAATCTTTTCAGCCCCTACTCTGATCACACTGGGGCTGGATTTTGGTTGGCTGACTTACTTCTGACTCCCTGAACATCTTTGATTCCCACTTTATTCATGGTCTAAGGATTCTTGAGGACCATGCTAGGGAGTGAATTTCTATGAGCAATCTTACCCCACTGTCATTCTTTATTGGCAGAGCTAAGACCAGGAAGGTCAAGTGGGCAGGGGACTGTCTTTTTCTGCTTCCTCATAAATACTAATTATTTATGGATAGAATCAGCACAGAGGAGATGCTCAGTAAATATGGCTGACTATGTGAAGAGTTTTAAGACTACCCTCACGGTTTATCACTAGCTAGAAGGAACCATAGAACTCAGGTAAGTTATTATACTCATGGTTATGGTTACTGCACAGAAAAAAGACAAGGAATAAAGTGTGTGGAAGGAAAAGGTGCATAGAACAGAATGCTGGAGAGACTGGGAACAAGCTGCTAGTGGTCTTCATTCAATAGTATCACATGGACCACACTTAATTCTCCTAGTAATAATATATGACAATATGCATAGAATACTGCCAGCCAAGGAAGCTCACACAAGCTTTGATGACTGGAGTTTTTACTGGGGTCAAACATTATAGCATGGGTTGCCTAAGCAACTCACTTTAATTTCTTGAACTGTAGCTTTCACTTCCATCCCTAGGGGTCAAGCTGGTACAGCATGGTTCAGGGCCCCAAACAAACAAAAGCAAGATTTTGCTATGTGCTCTGGGATGTTCTGTATGGCAAATGTGTTGCTCTGATTGGTCAATAAATAAAACACTGATTGGCCCGTGGCTAGGCAGGAAGTATAGGGGGGACTAACAGAAAGGAGAAAAGAAAGAACAGGAGGGCAGAAGGAGTCATTGCCAGCCGCCACCAGGACAAGCAGAATGTGAAGACGCCGGTAAGCCACAAGCCATGTGATAAGGTATAGATTTATGGAAATGGATTAATTTAAGATATAAGAACAGTTAGTAAGAAGCCTGCCATGGCCATACAGTTTGTAAGCAATATAAGTCTCTGTGTTTACTTGGTTGTGTCTGAGTGGCTGTGGGACTGGCGGGTGACAAAGATTTGTCCTGACTGTGGGCAAGGCAGGAAAACTCTAGCTACAACTATGAATTGCATGGTAAACATGAACTATGCAGCATGGCCCAAGACCCCAGTGCTATACAAGTACTAGTGGGCAGGAGCATCCAGGAACGTAATGGTCTACTCTCAGAAGCAACCACAGGGAAGTCCTGTCTTTCAAATGTGCAGGATTTGAGCATGAGCCTGATGAGTCTGTTGTATAGGCTGAGAAGGTCAGAATATTTGCATACTTTCTTCCTTCATGAATCCTGAATTATTAAGATAATACCAGGCACAAACTAAATGCTTGCTTTAGAGTTTTCCATATCAATAGACCCAGCAGTATAAGATGCATGTATGTGTTTATTGGTGCATGCTCACCTGTCCTAGAGAAATGGGTCCTGGAAGTAAGACTGGGGCTACATGAGAATGAAGAATGGAAAGACAGAAACACATACAGAATAGCTGCAATAGGATGGCCTATGCACACTCTGATGGAGTAGCAGCAATTGTAGAACAATGCAGAACCTCAGTGAGTTTATTATGTACAGCACAGGAGGAAGGGTTAGATGTCTCAGGAATCTCTGTAGGTGAGAAGTCTCAGAACTCAGTTAAGCTATTATGGTCATGGAAATGGGAAAACCAAGACTCATAAAGGCCACTTTATACTCATTGCCACCTGGTAGAGGCCTTTGGTGGTTAGAGCATCTTCTTGCTCTCAGGCCTGAGGCCCATGTATAACCATTTAATGCTTCTGTTTTATCCCAGCCCCACTGACCCCTTCTACCTTCCTCATCTTCTGGAGCATGCTCCTTCCTATCTCAGAGCAACTCCTTTCTTGGGCTGTGGAATAGATTTTTACAGAGATAATATCTACTTCTTTTCTTAGAACCAAGTCGATAATGGCAAGAATGTTTTTCTTGTCCCTTAGAAAAAAAAATAGGAATCAAATAAAAACAGTAATTTTCTGTATAACTAAATCAGACAGTTTATCCCCCAGGCTATTGATACAGGAGAATCTGGAGGAAAAAAAAAGTTAGAAAATATCCTCAGCTGTGTTAACTCACAGTGAATAAGACAACGACATATTCCAATGGATACCTGAAATTAATTCAATATTTCATGTAAGGGCACAAGAGTTCAAAACAAATGTGGTCCCCAGGTCCCGAAATGAAACTCCAACAATTTCCTCTTTTTTTACTGGAGGAAACACTTCACTGTGAAGTTATTGTTATTGCCTTGCTGTTTATTTATTTATTTATTTTTTATAAAGGAATACTCAACTATTGTGTGTTATTGCTTCTAAAACCTGCAGGTTAAGAATCTCAGGAATATGCCAGCCACTAGAACTTCTCCCAACATTAAAAAAAATTAAATGTAAAATTATTTCAGCACAATTGAAACAGATGATGTCAAGTGATCTATCAGAATCATATTTTATGTCAAAAAATTCTTTTTGGCAATCAGTCAGCCATGTGAGGGGTTGCCATAGATAGAGTGTAGCATGATGGGAAGGGACTTGGGCTTTGGGACTTCAGGGCAGTGGTGGCTGACCTTGCAACAGTGGTTGGGAAGATTATGAGAAAGATGAAGACATCTTTTTGCTCATGCCTGCTTTTTGCATATCTTCTACAGATTATGAACCTTTATTATTCCCTAGACTCTTCCTAGTGATGTCTTGACTCTGAGTCTTTATGTTTGGACATCTCCCAGAGCAAGCATGGCCAGCTCTTTTATATCCTTCAGGTCAGAGGTCAAGTTGGCATGTCACAGAGGCTTCACAGCTGCTCTCTGTCACAGTGGTGTTTGATTTCCCTTCCAATCACTGTTCCAGTTTGAATTATGTTTATTTATCTGTTGCCTTTCAGGCCTCCTCTTTCACCCTGGTATCCATAGCTTTTGGTATGTCCAACACATACAAATGAATAAACCAAGAGATGGAAGTGCTGGGAAGTACTTCCCGAGAACTTACCAGAATATAGCTGTGATAATGGAGGAACTCTGTGAACTCTATGACTTACTAGATTCCATGTTGAGTTTTCCATGAGCAATAAGTTCAGTCAGTGATGGCTCTATGGCCAGGCAGAGACTGAGGACAAACTTTTTCCTCCATAGAGACAATAATGGTTCCAGACTGCCAGAGGGCTGGTGTTGTTGGATATTTGTACACTGTGTGAAGATGTGTTGCTGTGATTGGTGTAATAAAAAACTGAATGGCCAATAGCTAGGCATGAGGTATAGGTGGGATTTCCGGGGAGAGAAAGGAAGAGGAGGAGGAATCTAGGTACACAGGAGAAACCAGGAGATACAGAAAGGAAACAGAAGGTGCAAAGAGAAGAGAGGCAATGCCACATGTGTCAGGATGTAGATTAATAGAAATAGGTTAATTTAAGGTATAAGAACTAGTTAGGAACAAGTCTAAGCTATAGGAAGAGCTTTCATAATTAATAAGAAGTCTCCATGTCATTATTTGGGAGCTGGCTGGCTGAACAGAGAAAGATTTTTTACAGGCTGGCCAATTTTATGTTGTGACTCCTGCAGACATTGATCATCAGCAGAAGAGAAAGAACTGTGAATTGATAAGAAGTTTTAGGTCCCGGGTCTGGAAGTGATGTTTATCACTCTGCTTTATTACCTCTTCTTTTCTTTTTGGGGCCAAGTGTGGTAAACATGACCTAAGGTGGTTACAGATGTGGACACCTGCTTCCCAGTGACTGTGTCATGATGGCAGATGATGGCAGAGAACTACCACTTATGCTGTTACCTACACTGAGGAGCTCTGGGAGGACAGAATTTGGCTCTTATTACCAACCTGAGCTGAAGATCTAGCATGGTAAATATCTGAATGAATAACCAACCATCTCTTGATCCCCAAATTGTGTTAGAGGCACCAGTCCAGATGAGAAATTTAAAGCAGTATGGAGACAAAGTAGGAACTGTACAAAGACTTAAAACAATCAAGGAGATTCCCTCTCTCTTCCTCTCATTCTGTCTCTGCCTGCCTGCCTCTGTTTCTATCTCGATCTCTGTCTCTTGTAGTTGGTTGTTTTTCTTCCACTCTTTTAGCTTATTTTTTAGCTGGGGTATGTGTGTGTGACACCCAGCTCCCAAAAAAATCACACATGAATTCTTATTATTACTTATGAATGCCTGGTCTTAGTTTGGTTTATTTCTAGCAAGCTTTTCTGAAATTATCCCATCTACCTTTTGCCTCTGGGCTTTTACCTTTCTCTATTTCTGTATGTCTTATTTTCACCCTTATTCTGTGGCTGGCTGTGTGGCTGTGTGGCTGTGTGGCTGGCCACTTCTTTTCTTGACCTTGATCACTTCTGCTTCTTGATCCCTCTTTTTCTTCTTCTATTTATTCTTTCTGCCTGCCAGCCCTGCCTAGCCTTTCTCCTGCCTTGCTATTGGCCGTTCAGCTCTTCATTAGACCAATCAGGTGTTTTAGACAGACACAGTAACACAGCTTCACAGAGTTAAACAAATGCAATGTAAAAGAATGCAACACATCTTTGCATCATTAAACAAACATTCCACAGCATAAACAAATGTAACACATCTTAAAATAACATTCCACAACAGTCTCTCTCTGTGTATAGGTGCCTGTATATGTATGAGAACAGGGGTACCTGTGCACATGTGTGTGTTGAATGTGGAGGCCAGAGGACAAACCTGAGTGTTGTTTCTCAGGAGCCGTCCTCTTGGTTGAGACAGGGTCTCTCACCTGCAGAGATCTCACTAAGTAGGCTAAACTTTTTGGTCAGTAAGGTCCAAGGACCTACCTGTCTCTGCCTCCTCAGGGCTGAGATCACAAGCGTGTGCCACCATTTCAGAATGTGATCTTCCATCTTCCTGTTTCTTGCCAGAGACAGAGGTGAATCTTTAGTTTGCTTTTCTCTCGACCCCATGTTCTGCTCCTCTGAGTATACTCTATGGAAATGGAGATGCGACTTGAACCACTAGGATGTTGGAAACTCTCTCAGCTCTCCAATTTGGGTGGCTTTGGATTGAGAGCACTCTTTGGAGTCCTCCTCATGCTCTTGAGTGAAGGTTTGATGCTTTGGTGGACTACGGACTTGTGTCCTATCACAGGAGGTTAACCCATAGAGGACAGGCTCATATAGCTTGTCCTAAAGAGGCTGACATTGTAAGAGGGGCCATGCTGGTGGAACTCTTACCTGAAGAAAGCAGGATTGTAGGAAACATTTGTTGTAGGAGACTGAGTTGTTTTGACCACTTGAGATATTTTAGAAAGTTTGTGTTTTGTTTGAAAGAGAATATCAGTTAACATTCTGGAACATTCCTGTGTATGTATGTGTGTGTGTGTGTGTGTGTGTGTGTGTGTGTGTGTGTGTGTGTGTGTGTGTTTATCCTTGTTCCTGATGCTCAGGACACAGACCAGGAAAAAAAAAGAAAGAAAGCACGCACCTTCTCACAACATGCACCATCCTTTTTTCATCCCCCCCCCCCTCCTCTTCCTTTTGGGTCCATTGCCATGACAGATGGATACTGCTTGGCTCTTACTGTTTCCCTTTAAGTCAACAATACGCACACTGTCACTTTGTCCTACAATTTACTGAGTGCTTCCACCCAGTAAGCTTTAGGAACCTTTTGAAAACTAAGTGTTATGTGATGGTGTTATGGGCCGAGAAACAACCTGTCAGATGATATCATCATTACTTTTAATTTTCATCATTCTTTCATTTTTTTCTCATCATAAAACCCTTCCAAGGTAACTGCAAGCAGGTATGATACTGTAATATGTCCCAAGCCTTGAATGATGGTTGGAAACAGGGGTTAGGTGAACTGCCTATGTCCTAGAGGTATATGGACGGTAGCTTTATCTTTTATCTTGATTGTGTATGGATGTGTGAGTAGTCGGGCTCTGTGTGAAATGTGACAACAGGGAAGCTCTCTTTTCTCTGTGACACATATTTCAAAGGGATTTTATGGAGATGGTGGCCCCGTACCTGAGAGTGTCATAACTCATGGTGCTGTAACAGACTACCAGCTTAGGAGAGGCTGCCTTCAGTTAGTAGCATTCTGTCCCTGTTCCCAGTATCTGTACCACCGACCCACCCACTCCATTTCAACATCCCACAAAATCATCTCACTCTGGCATCAACTTCAAAGTCTCATTTATTAATAAATAGCCACCAAATGAATCAGAGATGAGAGTGCATGTGTGCCACCCTGTGGCAAAACTCCTGGAGCATCTGCCGCTTCCAGCAAGTTCTAAAGCCCTCAGGTGCCTGTTAGAATAGTACCCCACTTCTCAATCCCCAGTTCTAGGCTGGTGGCTTAAACAGAAAATATTTACTTTCCCCAGTTCTGGAGGCTTGAATTTCAAATGTGTGGCAGGCCTGCATCAGGGAGGCCTGCTTTCTGATTGCAGAAGGACATCTTTCTCATGTCCAGAGAGAAAGAGACCTGCTTGGATCTCTTCATAGGAGGGCACTTATCCTACTGTATGGACCCTGTCTTTTTGCCTTGATCTCAAAGGCCTCACATTATTGAGATTAGGCTTAAACACATTGACATCAGGTACAAATGTTCAGTTCGTAGAGCACAAAGAAAAGGCATCCTCTTCCAGCGTATACCAGTGTAGGTTTAACTGAAGCTTCTCAATATAATTTGGGATCAAATTCAAGCCCCCCTGATTGCACAAGTGTTTTAAACCACTGAGCCAGTTCTGTTCTGTAGTCACTGTTATACACATTCTAATCTATATATTTTTGTAGGCATTTTTTTTCTTAAGTGTTACCCAGGAGTGCATGTTTATGGCAACAAGTGACAAACTGTTTTCTAGAGGGACTGGGACAATTTGTAGGGAAGTGTGGGAGAGTTCTGTTAGCTAGCATCTTCATCAATACTTGGCATTATAGTCATTAATTTTTATCATCCTAGTGGGTATGTGGTGATTTTTGTTCATGATGCTAATATTTCTTGATCATAATGACCTTGGTCACATGTTCACATTTACTTATTATCCATTGAGTATAGTATTTTGGCAATTTTTTATTCTTTTCTTTATTTATTTTATTTCCCCTACTTATAAGTATATATATGTGGGTGTGGTTATGTTTATACATATACATACATATATAGAGAGAGTTTATGAAGATTAGATGTATTTTGCTCCTTATGTAAGCATAAGCACCTCACAGCTTGCCCTTTCCTTTCTTGCTGTTATATCATATGCACATGTATGCACTTAGTGTCTTTGGTTCACGATGTCTAGGTTGTAAGACATTGTATCTATTCCCGTTGCACTGACAGCGGCAGTTTGTTCATTTCATAGTTGCATAATATCCCATCGTTCTTAATTCTAACGCTGTATGCCACTTGCAAATCACTCTCCTGAATTGTGACTGGTTTGTGGATCTTACATCCACACAGTTCGATGTCCAGTAACAGGAACATGACGATATTATTATCTCAAAGTTTGATTGTCTTTACTTTCTCATTTGCATTATGGTGAGTCAGACAACTATAGCTAGCAAGAAAGACAACTCGATTTTGTAAGTCAAGTTATATTGGAACATAGCCACAGCCATTCATCTGCAGACTAGCTATGCCTGTTTCCATGTTATAACCATCAAATTTAGTCATCTCATGTCACCTGGGAAGCCTAAAGTATTTTCCAATTGTCCCTTTGCAGTAAAAGTTTGTTGGTTCTTGATTTGGATCCATATCCTACTTGCTTGAAATGAATGCATTTTCCTATTTCCAAAGGGGCTTTTCACTTCCTAGTGGGACTCACTTCTTCTTTGTAGAAATATTTATTCAGCAACTACCACATGTCAGACCTTGTATGATAGAAGTGTGCTTCATGCTCTATGGGATTTTTCAGCTTGGCAGCCTTGCCCTCGTTGCATGGATTTTGTCATGCCAGCAAAACTGAGTGTAACTTATTCAGCAGACATGAACTGAATAAAACCTAGAGTACACTGTATGAAGACACAGACTTTACGTGAGGACTAGGGTCTCATCAAGAAGGCTATAGGTTCGCGAGGGCCAAGGGATTCTTGATACAGGAGCATGAACACGCAGAGAGAAAGCTTGCCAGCACCCAGGAGAGTGAGAAAAATACCTTTTTTTGGCTCATGAACTATAACCAAGACACACATGGCCAAAATAAATCCCAACTTTCATATTTAGAAGAGGCTGTGAACTGCCTTGGCTTTGTTCTCAGTTAGCCTTGTCACATGCCCACCTGGGAGGGCTGTGAACACTGGTCAATTTGCTCATTAAATTAGTCATCATGATAATTATAGAGTCTCAGAAATAAATACTAATTGGTTCAAATAGAGAGCTGCTCCAAGGATCTATTGAAATGCAACTAGAGTAGGGTGGTTAATTCTGCACACACATTTAAAGGAAGTATATATATATATATATGCACACACATATGCACATATGTAATTTACCTTATATTTATATATCGTCTCCCCTTAGGACTCTTAATAATTTTCTATGACTCCACAATGAATGCTCAGTATCTCTTCCCCCACTGTTTTACAACTCCTCTGTCTTGGCCAGGTGGCAGTGGCACACGCCTTTAATCCCAGCACTTGGGAGGCAGAGCCAGGTGGATCTCTGTGAGTTCGAGGCCAGCCTGGTATACAGAGTGAGATCCAGCACAGGCACCAAAACTACACAGAGAAACCCTGTCTCAAAAAACCAAACCAAAAAAACAAAAACAAAAAAAACCAAAAAAACCCAAAACAAAAAACAACAAACAAACAAACAAACAAACAAACAAAACACCCCCCAACAACCATACATACAAAACAGCTCTCTGTCTTGAGACTAGGTGGTATGATATCTGAAGTATCTATGCATAGGAGACATCTGCCCTCTCTCAGGACATTGTAAAGCATGACAAGTTTGAGAGAGACACTTGTTAGAAGACTGCAATTAACAAAATTAAAACACTCATAATGTCATTCCAAAAGGGTGGATGGGCATGAAATGCTTTCTAAAACTCTAGCCAATAGCAAGTCGGCCGAAGCCTATGCATTATATATTGTGGTGATGCAGAACATTCCATGTACTGAAATGAATACTGAGTGACAATGTAAAATGCCACCTGCTGCATTAGAAATGCCAATCTCCTGGGCTGCTGGTATTGCTAATATTTCATTTTTGTCCTGTGTCCTGGAGTCTCTACAGTTTTGCTTAAATAACCAGGCTGCCTTTTGTTGTTTGCTTTGTAATGACCATGACTCTGAAGAACTGCTTATTTCTGCTGCAGACTCTTTTTTTTTCTCATTCTTTTCTTCTTAAAAAAGAAAAGCAAAACCTCAAAAATCTAGGCTTCTCTTGCATAACTCAGCTATGGGTAGTGTGAGACCCAAGCTTTATCTGAACATCATAGGATTTCTTTTTCAGAAGGGCTTTGGGTCGAGTGACTTCTTGGGATGAATGGTGTTTAATGTCAGCTTGATTAAAGTCACTGGAAGCACACACCCTTGGGTGTGTCTGTGAGAGCATTTGAAGACATGTTTAACTGAGGAAAGAAGAATTGTTCTGAATATGGGCAAGCCCATGAGCCCAAGAGAACAAGCTGAGCATCATGTATTCCCCTCTGCTTCCTGAATCTGGACAGCTGTCTCATAAGCCAACATCTGGGCTTTCCTGCTGTGATACACTGTATCCCTTCCTAAGCCATAAGGACAAATAGACCCCTGATTCCTTAATTTGCTTTTGTTGGGTTTATTTTTGCCACCACAATAATAAAGGAGACAATATAAACATTATATGAAGTACTGATGTATGTTTAGAAGGACTAATCATTTGAAAGCCATCCCATTGTTTTCTCTATTCCCTTTAATTCTGTAAAGTTTTTTGATTATTGAGACTGGAGGGATGACTCAGTCATTAAGAGCACTGGCTGCTCTTCCAAAGGACCAGGTTTGGTCCCCAGAATCCACATTATGGCTTACAACCATCTATAACTCCAGTCCAAGGGATCTGATGCCTTCTTCTAGCCCCTTTGAACACTACAGATACATGCTACATAGACATACATTCAGGCAAACACACACACACACACACACACACATACCACCACCACCACCACCACCACCACCACCACCACCACCACCACTAACAATAAGGATATTTAATAATAATAATAATAATAATAATAATAATAATAATAATAATTTAAAATTGATTGTATTTCTAGTGGGGAAGTGTTTCAAACAGGAACTTGGCACTCTTTTCTTGAAAAGTACAAAATTCAGTTTGGGGAAGGATGATTGATTATCACCTCTAGGCCACGGACTGCATTTCAGGCATTTAGAACAGAGGTGGCACATTTTCTGTCAAGGGACACCCTATTAGTTCTCATTGCTATGCAAAAATACCCAACAAAGGCAACTTCAGGAAAGAAGGACTGATGCAATTTAAAAAAAATTTTTTTTTGTTGACTCACAGTTTCAAGGTACAGTCCTTGATGACCTGGCTGCTGGTCACAGCATGTCTGCAGAGCAATGAAAACGGCGATTAGCTATTCCTCCCCCTTTGATTCAGTTTCAGACCCCAGCCCATGGCATGGAGCTGCCCCCATTAATGGTGGGCTTTCCTACCTTAACAACCCCAGAGATTTGTCTCCCAGGTGATGCTACATTTTGTCAACCTGACAGTCTATTAACTACCCAAAACACTAAGTAAATATTTTAGAACTTGTCATTGCTCAGCTCTGTCTCTGTATCAGAAGAAGAGCCAAAGCCATGGCCACTGTAGAATCAAATTGCATCACTATGCTTCGAGGAAACCTTTATTTTTACAGCACTTGCAATTGGCTCATGGGCACAGTTTTCCTAGCTCAGATGCTCTCTGTTGAGTGATAGGGGTCCTAGGATGCTACAGCACAGGCTGTTACAAACCATGGCCCTTGCCCATGGTAGGTGGTCAGATCCCTTCCTTTTCCTTTCTGTCAGAGCAGGGGAACTCACCTCTCTTTGTATTATGGGCCTTCGCATGAGATTTGATTTCACTTGAGCAAAACACTTTGCAACTTGTTTAGATGATTGCACGCCCCTCCATTTTCCTCCAGCTTTACATTGGAGGAATGAAGGCAATGGAGCAGATTTTTTTACCCTAAATATGAATGCAGGGCTGCTGCACACCATGGACTTTCAGACTGTCTGCCTAACTGCTTTCCTGGGTTTCCATGCCATAGAAATTCAAAATTCTCATGGGAGGAAAAGCTTAGATCTTTTTAAAAAAAATGACAATCACTTATCTATATGAACAATGAGTAAATAGAAACCATGATTTCAGGAGATTTTCTATTTCTCTGGAGTGGAAGATAGCTGTAAGATGTGTTTTACAGCAGAGTTTGAACCATGCTTGATTACCGTGTGTGTGTGTGTGTGTGTGTGTGTGTGTGTGTGTGTGTGTGTGTGTATGTGTGTGTTGCATGTGTATGATGTGTATGTGGGTGTGTATTATAGTATCCAACCTGGGCTGATGGAACAAACAGACTAATTCTGTAGTGTAATGTTTTGGAAGCTGTAGATAGCTAGTGCTTATTTCATTACTTCGTGTAGATCTAACCACCCATTATGGTTCCCTGTAGTCTCTGTTTGCCTCGAATATAAGTGTGATGAATTTTAAGTTATACTTAAAAACCCATGGTGCTTCTGGCCTAGGTAGAAGAAATTGCTAAGTTACCCAGCAGGGAAAGCCTGTGAGACAGAAAGCAGAGATTGTGTTAGTTGAATGTGCCCAGTTCTGCTCTCTGAGGGACCTGGTGACCCAAGTCAATGGTGCTCTCATCGGGGAAGATGTTCAGGTACCCAGCTTCTCTTAGGACTCTGGGTTTGCCACCACTACAGTGCCCATTATGGAAATTTTTGCTAAACCTTCCAGGGAAGCGAAGGCTCAAACTAATTTTCAATTTGTATTTTTCCTCTGAAGGTAACATAATGAGATCTCAAATAAAGGTCATTTCAGGAAAGAAGCAGAAATGTTTTACTCACTTACAGCAAATAGTCTTCCTAAATTTGAGAATATTCTCATACATCCTGTTAGTTTGGAGAGAGGATGGAGGTAAACAACTCAATAGGAAATTCTATTCTGAACAGTTATAAATCACTTCCCTATAAAAGACTATTGATTTATATTTAAGTATAGAATATTTTCTACTTCTTTGTTTCTGGTGTAGACTGTGTGGTATTTTAGTACCATCTAATGATTATATTGTGATTTTTAAAGAAAATTTCCCTTTGTATTATTTACATAGAAGACTGCAGTCAAGTCAACATGTAAAAGATAAGATGGGATTCTACCTTGTGTGTGCTTAGATGTGTACATATGTGATATGGTAAATGCATGTTTCTATTTGTGTGTATCTATGTACACACACACACAGACAAACATTCACATGCTGTGTATATGTGTGAGTATGTGGTTGTAATGCATGTATATTTTTTCAATGAAGTAACAGTCATTGCCCTGATCTGTGATTGATTCTACTGAGGCATTTAAAAGTTTTATTTGCCTTAAGGAAGCAGTGTCATTGCTGTAGGAGTAATGATGGAGCCTGTCAAAGAAATGTACATTTTTTCCTGATAGCTTTTGCATATGGCCTACCCATCGTTAGTTTGCAATGTAGAAGAACTGTGATTGCATTCAAGAAGGAAATGGAAACAGAAGAAATCATATCACCTATGTGTCCTGACGACTTACACAATGTTTGGTTGTTTTCACTCTTCTCTTGGATTTCAAGTCCTGTAGCTACAGTCCTTTATTTCAGAGTCCTGGGGAACCAGGTGAACTAGGAATGTTCCCACTCTCCGCCTCACAATTGACTGAGACATCTCAGGGCAACTTGGGGGACAGGTAATTTAACTGGAGATAAGGAAGCATGGTGGCTAGTTCTTTTTAAAAAGATTTATTTATTTTTATGTGTATGGTGTTCTGATTATATGTATGTATATGCATCAGGTGCATGCCTAGTACTCTTGGAGGCAAGAATAGGGCATTGGATCTTCTATAATTGAGTTATTAAAGAATGTGAACCACCATGTTGGTATTGGGAATTGACCCCAGGTCCCCTGCAAGAGCCCCAAGTACCCTTAACTGCTGATTCATCTCTTCAGCACTAGGATACTTAGTTTTAATTGCCAACTCAACACAATGAATGTACAAGTAGCTGAGAAGGGGTTCTCGGTGAGGGATTGTCTAGACCAGGTTGGTCTATGAGTGTGTCTGTTGGGAATTATGTTGATTGTCTTAATTGGTGTAGGAAGACCCAGCCTGACAGTAAGTGGTTCCATTCCAGAGCTTGGGATCTTGCCTGTGCAGGAGTAGAGAAATCAAGCAGAGACCTAGCAGACAGGCACTGGTTTCTCTGTGTTCCTGGCTGCAAGTGTGATGTGACCAGCTGTCTTAAGTCCCTGTCATCCTGCTTCTTTGCTGCAGTGAACTGTCACCTGGGATTACCAGCTGAAATGAACTCTTTACCCTCTTAGCAGCTTTTGCCAGGGTAGTTTATCACTGTGATAGAAGTGAGACTAGAGCAGGAAATAGATGTTTGCCCAACTGACAGAGGTTCCGTGAAGCTGCAGCATGGAGTTGGCAGCAGGCACTGAGTGGCAGGCACTGAGGTTAAAAAGAGGCTTTAGTCAGATTGTGAAGGAACTTGAAAGTTGATCTCCAGAGCTGAGCCTTTGCTTGTTGGGACAGCCAGTGCAGTAGAATGCCTACCCAGAGTACCTGCTAGAGTCCTAATTCAATGTCTTCAGATCCCAAGACAATGAAACAAATCATCAATTATAATCAAGCAAGAAGTGAGCTCAGCCTAGCCACGGGGCAGTCACCAAATAGCATGTCTGTTCTGTCCCTAATTTGGTGACTTGTCTCATTGTTGAAATCAAATCCCTAACAAAGGGAACTTGAGGAGGGAAGGATCTGTTTGGCTAAACAGTTGCAGGGTGTGGTCCGTTATGGTGGAAAGAGTGTAAGGTAGCTGGTCTCATTGGAGCCACAGCCAGGAAGCTCATGTTCCCCTTTTCAGTCCAGGACCCCAGCCATGGGATGGCTCTGCCACAGTTAGTGTGGGCCTTCCAATCTCAGTTAAACCAATCTAGAAACTCCAGCATGCCCAGAGGTCTGCTAGGTGATTCTAGGTTCTATTAAGTTAACAACCAATTTTAATCATTGACCTCCCTTAATCTGTCACATTATTATTAGTTATGAGGAGAGCAGGGATGTGAGAGAGCACTCTGCCCTGCCTCATCCCTGCTTCATACCTGCAGGGTCTTCAGCACTGTGGTAGCCTGCACCAACCCTATAGTTTAAGTGTGGTTTGTTCCACAGAGGCTCATACACTAGCAGATTGGTCTCCAGTGTGGTTCTGTTAAGAAGTTTTGAAATGGGCCTATGATGCCATCTTCTATGTTGTGACATAGCTATGGGGACCCCTATTGCACTGGTGCTGTACCCCTGAAGGACTATAAGTAATGAAGTATGAGTAATGAAGTAACCGGCCTCAGGTATCTTGTAATGGCAACAGAAAACTGACAAACAACTGGGGAAGGAATAGGAAGAAGTCTATCTAGAATTTCATAGGAAATGGATACTTTCACTCAAACATGACTGAACCTGAAAGACCAACCTGATAATAATCCAAAGTGACTGACAGTTCATACAGACTTCTGTAACAGCGAGGGGATTTTCACCCAGGAAGCAGCCCACATTCTAGTAATTTACTGTGGATAGTTGCTGGAGATTTCTGGAAAAGACAAATCCAGTTATATTTAGATGCTTATCCAGGGATCCTGGTTAGGACCCGTTCACACTGAGGCTCCTTCCTAAATAAGTTAAAGTGCACGCCAGTAAGAAATTGTAACAGTGAAAATGGAAAGGAGATTTATAGGAAAGGATAAATGTTCACATTTCTATATTCTCAGGAAATTGCTGTCTAAGAGCTAAATGAAGATTGTTTTTAAAAACTGAGATAATATGGTTACTTATTATTATGCAGAATCTTCTGCAGTTGACTCAATTTCATAGTGTAATAATGTGATTTTTGTTTTCTTAAGAACTTAATAATTAAAAAAAAATTCTTTCCCCATCGAGTTGAAATGAATGCTTTTAGTCTTATTAGATTTTTCCTATTAAAACTGGAAAGAACTCCTCCACGGCCCCCCTTTCCCAAACCTGATGAACATTTCAAGAACATCTCTCTGTGGAAAAGCCTGTAATGGCTGCAATCTATCAAGATGTTCATTTGGATTATTACTGAGAAGCATTGTTGATTAATCAAAAAAGAAAGAAGAATAGGAACGAACAAAGAATGGCAAGCGAAGCCTGTGTTTGCCAAGCTCAGGGTTGAAATGTCAGGTTAGAGCCTTTCAGACCATGTCAGAGCAGGACTGTAGTGGTGAGGGCCAGCCGTGCCCTTTGAAGAGAACCTTGTGGTGGGGAGCAAGGAGAGAGTTACAGGGGGTTGTCTATGGGGGATCTGCCTCATGTGGACTTACTTTTTACAAAGGGAAGAGAAGAGAAAATAAGACAGAGGAAGGGGGAAGAGAGAGGGGGAGGAAGAGGAAGGGAGGAGGAAGGAGGGGGAGATGGAACAGTGGAGGGGGAACAGATGGAAGGAGGGGGAGTGGGACAGTAAGAGAGAGGAGGGAAGGGGAGAGAGAAAGGGAGGAAGGAAAAGAGAGAGAGACAAAGAAGGAGAGAAGAGGGATAAGGAAGGGGAGAAAGGGAAGAAGGGAGGGGGAGGGAAAGAAAAGGAGAAAGAAGTGAATGAGAAAGTAAGAAGGGAGAAAAAGAGAGACGGAGGGAGGGAGAGAGAAATGGAAGGATTGGAAGGGGATAGAGAATTACATAGCTTCTTGTCAGAAGCTGTGTTTAGACCCTTATTCAACACATGTGAGCACACACACAACACTCATTTTTCTTTTTCTTTTCTGTTTTAGTTTTTGCAAAGGGGGATTTTCTTATGATCACTCATGAAAAATAAAACCGAATCCTTCGTCTTGTATGGGCTTTCTGGTGACTGCAAAAGCCTGTGGTTATTAGAATCGAAGCGGTACAGGCTTTGTCTTAAATCACCGGAACACTGCCCCGGTGATACAGTCCCAGGAGAGGACTGTTCCTTCGAGCAGCCATCGCTTGGCTTTTAAAAAAAAACCTCACACGATATTAATCTCGATTCTGTTGTCATCTAATTTTGAACAAAGGCATTAAGACCAAACTGTTAAACGCATCAATCAGCACACAGGAAACTGTGCTGACATCCGCTATGAACTTCACAGTTGATTAGCAGCCTTGATTAAACAGTGCCGCAGATGATAGGGAAACAGAATTCCCAGGGCTCGGTCTCTGTGGAGTTGAGAAGAGAGCAGTGGGAAATGGGAGAGAGTTGAGTGACTCGTGGGGAACTCGGGGCCCTCTGAAACAGAGATCCCAGGAGTAGATGTGCAGATCTGAGTGTTGGTTGGGGTAGAGTGGTGAGAAAAAAAGCCTCGGATGTCTTTAGAAAAGCAGAAAAAATGAACAGTTCTGGGTCAGCTTTGGTAGCTGTGGTCACCTGTGCATGACCTGCATAAGATCAGGCCAGTCACAAGCCCAGGGGGCCTCCAGGGGCTCCTCAGGTCACCCGCAGCTGAGAAGCTAATGGTAGTTGGCTGCTGGGGGAAGGAGGTTCATTTCCTTTTGGGAATGTGGCCACTGGTATGTTGTCTATGCTCCAGCTGAGGACCCTGCACATGTGTATATGGATAGCACTAATTTGCTTCAGGAATATATATAAAACTTGAAGTTGGGAGGTTGGGAGCAGGACATACTGGGGGAGGTCCAGGGAAAGTGAGGGGGGAAATGTGGGGATATGATCATGATCATATTACATTCCATACATGTGCAAAGTTCTCTAAGAATAAATTTAAAACATATTTAAAAAAGAAAAGTAGAAAAGTAAAACTTTATATTAAAAACCATCGACAGCATAACACACACACACACACACACACACACACACACACACACACACACACCAACAACCCACAAAATAAAACAGTGACATGACACCTGAACACTGACATTAGCCAACTGGTGCTTTTTTGGACAGTGCCATATAAATAATACCAAAATGTTCTGTTCTTTTTTTTTTTTTTTAAACTGTAATTTTCCTGAGAGATTGGAAGAATGGGAGGAGGTAAGCTGATGACATTTTGATTGCAGTCCCCACTTGAAAAGGCTTTGTGGAAGGTTGTGCTTAACAACGTTAAGGGATAAAAAAGGGTGCCAAACATATCTGCCACCTTGATCTGCACTTCCCAAAAAGAAAATGCCAAGACTTTTGCTGTGGCTCATAGCCTGAGCTTCTAGGAGTGTCTGCAGCACTTTTGCCTATTATTATCAGCTAACCTGCTCGGAGATGGGTGGGTATTTATGAACTCTTGCTCTTTTCTCTGGTGCTCCTGGGCCTCCTTAGCACCTCTAGTGTTTTCCACAGTCGGTACCTCCCTCTTCAGTTGAGGGACTCCCTCTTCTAAGTGTGCATCTTATTTTCTATTCCGTATCATACCTCCATTCATTTTGGGTTTTAATACTTTACCAAGCATTTTGAGGGTCACAGTTTTTATTTCATAGACTAATTGAACATTTAATAAATGCAATGAGTATGTATTAGTAGATGTATGGAAATATGATGGTAGATGGATAAGAATGGCTAGATGGATGAATAGATAGTGAGAAGGATGGTAAAATATGTTTGTATGTATGTATGATATGCATGGATGGGTGAATGGATGAGTGGATAGATGTGAGAAGGGTGGTAAATGCATGGATGAATGAAGATATGAATGGGTGGGTGAGTGAATGGATAGTGGGATGGATGGTTGGTTTGTATGGGTAGATGAATAGATCTATGACAATATAGATGGATGAATGGATAGTGTAGATGTAACCAACCGTCTTATTAAATAAGAAACACAGAAACAATGTAAAAGAGAAAGCCGAGAGGTCAGAGCTCAGAGCTAAAATCTCACCCTTCCTCCTGCTGTCCCAGCTTCGCGAAAAGAGCCTACTTCCTGTCGGTTCATATTTTTAAAGTATGTTGTTCTGCATTCTCATTGGTTGTAAACCCAAACACATGACTGCCTCGTCACTGTCTGAATGTACAGCCCCCTAGGTCTTAAAGGCATATGTCTCCAATGCTGGCTGTATCCCTGAACACACAGAGATCTTATGGGATTAAAGGCGTGTGCCACCACCGCCACACTCTTGCTATGGCTCTAATAGCTCTGACCCCCAGACAACTTTATTTATTAACATACAATCAAATTAATATTTCAGTACAAATCAAAATAATATTTCAATACAATTAGATTACCACCACATTTCCCCTTTTCTATTTTAATAAGAAAAAAAGCAAAAGGTTATGACTAACAAAAGAAAAACTATATACAAAAGTACAATAACTATATACAATATATACAAGTAATAAATACCTAAACAGGTATTTGACGAATCAGAGAAAATAATTCCATTATCTATCCTATTTTGATAATTCCAAGATGTATCTAATGTACTTTCTATCCTAATTAATTTTCAACTATAACTAACTAATCTTCAACCATAACTAACTAATCTTCAACTCCCTCAGAGACCCAAGAAGGGAATAATATTAGCTAACAAAAATAAAAACAGGAAGTGCATGCAAGCAACTTCCAAAAAAATTTTGTGAGTTGACAGAAACAGCCAGCTGCCTGGGCAGTCACCTGAGGTTTCTCCGCAGTGTTGGGGCATCATCTTCAGCCTATAGGCTTAGTGTATCTGACAGACTCATTTGTGAAGTAGGATGTACACAAGGTCAACAGTTCAACCTCACATTGGGTGAGAGCAGTCCACGTACCAGAAACACCTGAATTCCACTAGTGTCCTGTCATGATTCAGGATTTTAAATTCTGGAAATTGTTGACAGTTTTTTAATTCAGCTGTCCATTCTTCTTGGCTGTGTATATATGGCTTCATCTCAGCATCCCCTTCTTCTCCACATCCCTCTATTAAATGCCAGTCTACTTTTGAGAGGCATGAGCTTTCAGCTGCTGTTCCATTGTACAACAGAATCCATCGGCCCTCTGCCTGTTAAGCTGCCTTTGAAGAAAAGGGCACCGTACCTTTTCCGGATGCGAAGGCCACTTCAGGGATGGGGCCATATTGTCCTGGCCTCAGAAGATGCCTTTTGATAAAGCCATAACCACACTTGTTTTGGCAAGAATCAGTAGTCCCTTGTTTCGTGATCTGTCTGTCCATTTTGTCCTGTTGATTCGAGGATACTTTGTTGTCCAGTGGCTAACTTTTGCCAGAATGAAAGTTGACTCCATATGCAGTTTCTTCAATGCCCATATTTTTTCTAAAGTAGATTGGTACTGCCAGGAGCCGACATGTCTCAAAAAAGAAAAATTTTCTAAGTTATTAAAACATTTTAAATGCCATATTCTGTAGATCTCTGAAGGGTTTGAAGATGACCTGTCTAAAACATCTCTGCTCAATTTTTTAAAACATATCCAATATGACTACAAGTTCTATGATAATGTCTAACTACTAGCTTTCATTTCTTTATATCCTAATAGTTGATAATAATAACATTCAAGGATCAGAAATTTGCATTACATTGTTAAATGGATGGAATAAATACAATTAGAAATATACATATAGCATTTTCTAACAATATCAGTTTCAAATTTGTGTACAATATAAAACAATTCAATCCAATGTAAAGTATTTAAAACTAGTAATTGTCTTTCTCTTTTCTTTCTTTTTTTTTTCTTTCTTTCTTTCTTTCCTTCTTTCTTTCTTTCTTTCTTTTTTTTTTTTTTTAAACAAGAACCTTAAATCTAATCTCCTTTGCTTAGCCTTTTTCCTAACCCTTGACAATAACTTGTAACCAACCCCCCTAAATACTGAAAATTATCCCAGACCCAAAACCCATTAAAAAGACCAAAAAACCACCCGCCCCACACCACCTCTTTGGGAATGTGGGCGTCGTATTCTTAAAATTGCTTCCTGCTGGGTATGGGCGAAGTTTTCTTTATCCTGAAAGAAAAATTTTAGGTTAATTGTCAAATTCTAGGAGAGGTAACTATATCCTTCATTATCCAGTCTGTGTATAATGCCAAAGTTGAGGGTTTATCTCAAGTCCTTATTCAAGTAGTCTTTGAGACTGGATCATCTCAGCTAGTCATCTCAAAATTGCTCTGAGCACCTTGTAGTTCAAAGCTGATCTGTGGATGATGTTTGTCAGCTTAATGATATTATTATTGTCCACGTGGAATTGTTGTTGTTGTGGGGCCCCATCTTCTTTCTGGAGACTTCAGTTGATATTAGGCCTGGCCGTGATTTCCTGCAGAAAACTGATAAGAGACTCGAACACAAAAACATATATATGCAGCTAGCCTTTTTTCTAGAATTAGTTAGTACTCTATGTGACCATTCATATCTTAACAAAGTTTAAAATGTATATATATATATTAATCTTGTAAATTTTGATATAAAATTTATACTTTGAGAAAAGTTTAAAGAATCAGAATAGAATCAAAGAGTTGAGATTAGTAATAGAATAGTCCCTTAATTAATTTTGCTTTTGTCCTGTACCATAGCAGAAGATGGCTCTTATTCTGGCATGATACAGGGAGTTTGCATTTTCCTTTTAACAACATGCTTGATTTTAAAGAAGGAGAGAGCCATTCTCCAACTCCAAAGTCAGCTTTAAATTTTAATTGAACTGGGACTGTTAGAAGACCAATAGTGTTAAATCTTTAGAGAAAAGCAGAAACAAACATTTAGGAAGACATAAAATTTTTTTTTTTTAGATAATATATACCCATACACCGTTTCACTCTGTTTCTTGGGATAGATGATTTGTCCCTTTTCTTCAGTTGTCTCATTTGTCCAGTGTTCTTCAGATTCCTTAACCTTCATTCTCCTAAAAGACAAAAACAAAAACTTTTCCCCAAGACTAATTTTGGGGATGTTCCTTTTTGGCAAGTTATTATCTGATGAAATGAAAAGGCATGTTTTATTGATACAAGTTAGTTTAAATTGGATGTTCATGCTGGTTGATGAACTATCACCTCCTCTAATTAAGAGGTCTCTCTTGTTCAAATTGAACCTTTATCAATTTTGATGGTACCCACAGCTTATCTTCTCCTGTAGAAACAAAAGCAAAACCACGTCCCCAATGTAATACATACCCTGGTTTCCATTCTGAGGTCAGCACATCCTTAAAGTATATAGGCTGATTTAATTCTGTAGTTTTTTCTATTATCCAATGTCTCTCTGCAGCTGTTGTTCCTTTCTCATTGGCATTCAGAAAATTCAAAGTTAGAAGAGCATTATGCAGTCTATTTCTGGGGGTTTTTGTTACCCATTTCTGTTTATTTAGCATATCCTTTAGAGTTCTGTTTGATCTTTCTATAACTGCTTGACCTGTAGGATTATGTGGTATGCCTGTAATATGCTTTATATTGTAATAAGCAAAAAACTGTTTCATTTTAACAGAGACATATGATGGAGCATTGTCAGTTTTGATTTGTGCAGGTATACCCATGATGGCCATAACTTCTAGCAAATGAGTGATTACAGAATCAGCTTTTTCAGAACTCAAAGCAGTTGCCCATTGAAATCCTGAATAAGTATCGATAGTGTGGTGTACATATTTCAATTTTCCAAATTCTGCAAAGTGAAACACGTCCATCTGCCAGATTTCATTTCTCTGAGTACCCTTTGGGTTACATCCTGCTGGTAATGGCGTCTGATTGTAGAAGGAACAAGTAGGACATTTCTTTACTATTTCTTTGGCTTGTTGCCAGGTTATGGAAAAATCCTTTTTTAAACCTTTACTATTAACGTGATGTTTTTTATGAAATTCTGAGGCCTCCAGCACATTTCCTATCAATAATTTATCAATTTCATCATTGCCTTGTGCTAGAGGGCCTGGCAGACCAGTATGGGATCGAATGTGAGTTATATATAAAGGATGATTCCTTTTCCTGATTGTATCTTGTAATTGAATAAATAGTGAAGTTAATTCTGAAGCATCAGGGATAAATTCTGCAGTCTCAATATGTAACACCACTCTTTCAGCATACTGAGAGTCAGTTACTATGTTGAGAGGTTCTGAAAAATCCATTAATACCAACAGAATAGCATACAATTCTGATTTTTGAACTGAATTATACGGACTTTGAACCACTTTACTTAAATTTTCTGATTTGTAACCTGCCTTTCCTTCTTTGTTGGCATCTGTATAAAATGTACGAACTCCAGATATGGGTTTTTGCCGTACAATTCGAGGCAAGATCCAATCAGCTCTCTTTATAAGATCAATTCTATTGCTTTTGGGATATTTGCTGTTAATTTCTCCCAAAAAATTACTGCAAGCTCTTTGCCAAGGTTCACTTTCTGTCCATAATTTTTCAATGTCCTCCTTAGTTAATGGTACGACAATTTCTGCTGGGTCTATGCCTGCTAATTGACGAAGTCTCATTTTTCCTTTGTAAATCAAGTCAGAGATTTTTTCCACATAAGTTTTTAATTTTTTATTTGGTTTATTTGGTAAAAATATCCATTCCAATATAATATCTTCCCTCTGCATTAATATTCCAGTAGGGGAATGCCTAGAAGGTAAGATAACCAAAATGCAATCCAGCTTTGGATCAATACGATTCACGTGTCCTTCATGCACTTTCTTTTCTACCAAGGCTAATTCTTTCTCAGCTTCAGGTGATAATTCTCTTGGACTATTTAAGTCCTTGTCACCTTCTAAGGTTTTGAACAAATTAGTCAGTTCATCATTTTTTACCCCAACAATAGTTCGTAGATGAGAAATATCTCCAAATAATCTTTGAAAGTCATTAAGAGTCTGTAGTCTATCTCTCCGAATTTGCACCTTTTGGGGTCTAATTTTTTGTAGCTCTATTTTATATCCTAAATAATTAATAGAATCTCCTCTTTGTATCTTTTCAGGAGCAATTTGTAATCCCCAGTGAGGCAAAATTTTCTTTACTTCTTCAAACATTATTTCTAAAGTATCTGCATTTGAGTCAGCTAGTAAAATATCGTCCATATAATGATAAATTATAGATTTAGGAAATTTTTTACGTATCACTTCCAATGGCTGTTGTACAAAATATTGGCACAGAGTTGGGCTATTCAACATTCCCTGTGGGAGGACCCTCCATTGAAATCTTTTAACCGGTTGAGAATTATTATAAGTAGGCACTGTAAAAGCAAATCTTTCTCTGTCTTTTTCTTGTAAGGGTATTGAAAAGAAACAGTCTTTTAAATCAATAACTATGAGAGGCCATCCTTTTGGTAACAGAGTAGGCAAAGGCATCCCAGATTGTAGAGAACCCATTGGCTGAATTACTTTGTTAATTGCCCTAAGGTCTGTTACCATTCTCCATTTACCAGATTTCTTTTTAATAACAAATACAGGAGAATTCCAAGGGCTGGTTGATTCTTCAATATGCTGAGCATTTAACTGTTCTTCTACCAGCTCTTCTAAAGCCTGGAGTTTCTCTGTTGTTAAAGGCCATTGCTGGACCCATACAGGCTTGTCTGTTAACCATTTTAAAGGTAGAGCTGTTGGTGTCTTTGGAAGATCATCAGTTATTGTGCCCTGTTCTTGTATAATATGGATGGCTGGTGACCACTCATTAGAACAATATCTTCTAATATTTCTCTCAGTAACATGTGCTAGTTTATGATTTGTTTCTGAGATTGGAGGGATGTTAATCTGAGTATTCCATTGTTGCAACAAGTCTCGACCCCACAGGTTCATAGTTATGTTAGCCACATATGGTTTTAATTTTCCTCTCTGTCCTTCTGGACCTATACATTCGAGCCATCTTGCACTCTGTTTCACCTGAGATAATGTCCCAATTCCTAACAGTTGAACGTTTACCTCCTGAAGAGGCCAAGTTGGATGCCAAAATTCTGGTGCAATTATGGTAACGTCCGCACCTGTGTCTACCAGACCAGACAACAAAACACCATTTATTTTTATCGTTAATTTTGGTCTTTGTTCATTAATAGAAGTTTGCCAAAAAATTTTCTTTATGTTTTCTCCTGAATTTTCTATTCTCTCTGTTTCATCATTCTGACCAGCATGATTTATTCCAATAGGCATTTGGTTATTTAATCGCTCTCCAGAGCAGGCATTTCCTCTATGGCTGCCGGAAAGGTTTGAACTGGATTTGCACTGGGGGCCTGCCTGAGGCCCCTCTGGGAGTTTCCCGAAGACTGAGGCAAAGGATTACCCTGTCTGTCCTTTGTTGATCTACATTCGTTGGTCCAGTGTTTTCCCTTACCACACCTTCTGCATACTCCAGAAGGAAGGGGCATTCTGTTGCCATTGTTCCTTGAAGAAACATTGTTTCTGGAAATGACCTGTCTACAGTCCCTTTTCAAATGTCCTTGCTTTCCACATCCAAAACATCTAACACTCCTCAAACTTTTTGAAATTACTTCTCCTACCCATGTATCATCATGCTCATCAGCTTCAACATTAATTGTTTCTCTAATCCAATCTTCCATAGGTGCAGATCTTGCCCTTAATGGCCTGATTATTCTTTTGCATGCTGCATTCGCATTCTCAAAGGCCAAAGATTCAATTATTGCCTTACCAGCTTCTGAATCCGAGACCGTTCTCTTTACTGCTGAAGCCAGTCTTTGTAAAAAATCTGTAAAAGACTCTTTTGGGCCTTGCTTCACCTTTGTAAATGACTCAGATTTTTTTCCTGGTTCCTCAACTTTGTCCCATGCATTCAAGGCTGCCGTTCGACATAAAATTAGGGTTTGGACATCATATAAACATTGTGCTTGTGCTGAAGCATATTGGCCTTCGCCCATAAGCTGATCCTGGCAAACTTGTACTCCTTTATCCCTCCATTGTTTTTCTATGTTTTTAGCCTCCTCCTTAAACCAAGTCAGAAATTGAAGTCTCTGGCTGGGTTCCAGAACACCTTGTGCGAGGTCCCGCCAGTCCTGTGGTACTATCCTATTATATGTTGACCAAGTGTTTAACATTTGCTTTACATATGGGGAATGCATGCCATAAGATACTATTGCCTCCTTAAACCTTTTTAAATCCAACATTTCAATTGGAGCCCAAGTATTTTGTGTAGCCATTTGATCAGGCATCTGCTGTACTGTTACAGGATAAATTAAGGGTGACTGTGTGAAAACAGGCTTTCTTTCTGCAACCTTATGATCCCGACTTGAAACAACTTCACTGTTAATTTCTTCTGTCTGAATTTTTACAGGTTTAACAAGTTCTTCTAACGCTGTTATCCTGGCACTTAAATTGACTATCTTTTTAAATATTAAAATGTGGATTATTATAGTGATGAGGTGCATAATTCCACCAATACTAATATTATATAGTTGTTCCATTGCCAGACTGCCTAAAATTTCGAACAAAAACCAATTTTCTTCCAATGTACACATAAAACCCATTTGTTTTTTAATGTGGAAAAAAATTCTCTTTTAGATAGTTTCCTTTAAAATATCTGATATATTATGACTTACCAAATCTGTGTAGAACAGTAGAAATCCGAGGGGATTTTCAAAGCAGCCACCTAGTGTCCCAGGTGTAAATCCAGAGAGAGAGAGAGAGAGAGAGAGAGAGAGAGAGAGAGAGAGAGGAAAGAGAGAACGCACAAGAAAGCGTAGCCGGCTAAAGCTTAAATGCAGCCACGTGTTCCCTCTTGTGCCGAGTCAAGGCTTGGGTCTGGCTTCCTTAAGCTCCGACCACGTGCGTTTACAGGCAGGGCCCTGTTCAGCAGGGCAGGTCTGAGTTGTTTGTAGCACCGGCTTTAGGCAAGCTGCTCACAGACCTAGGCCCGGGCTAGAAGTTGCTACCCGGACTAGGACGCCAGCAGCTCGGACTAAGAAGCCGATCGCCGCCGGCCGCCGTGTGCCGCCGCTGCCGCCGCCGCCGCCGCGGGCCGCCTGCCGCCCTTGCGGGAAAGCGGACCTGCCGCCAAGCCAAGCAGTTTTTAATGGATTCTTGTCACGTTGGGCGCCAGATGTAGATGTAACCAACCGTCTTATTAAATAAGAAACACAGAAACAATGTAAAAGAGAAAGCCGAGAGGTCAGAGCTCAGAGCTAAAATCTCACCCTTCCTCCTGCTGTCCCAGCTTCGCGAAAAGAGCCTACTTCCTGTCGGTTCATATTTTTAAAGTATGTTGTTCTGCCTTCTCATTGGTTGTAAACCCAAACACATGACTGCCTCGTCACTGTCTGAATGTACAGCCCCCTAGGTCTTAAAGGCATATGTCTCCAATGCTGGCTGTATCCCTGAACACACAGAGATCTTATGGGATTAAAGGCGTGTGCCACCACCGCCACACTCTTGCTATGGCTCTAATAGCTCTGACCCCCAGACAACTTTATTTATTAACATACAATCAAATTAATATTTCAGTACAAATCAAAATAATATTTCAATACAATTAGATTACCACCACAGGATAGACTGATGATGAATGAATGAGTAGGAGATTGAATGGACGGTTGGAAGGATGGTAAGATGGATGGGAGGTGGTTTAGTGACTGGCTGGATGAATGGATGGTAAGAAAGAGTTGGCTTGATGGATGGGTAAATGAATGGATGGATTGATGAATATAGTGAATGAATAGATGAATAGATCAATAAAAATAGAAAAGTAATTATTTTTTAATGATACTTTGTGTAAGACTAATAGAGACTTTGCCATTTTTCTATAGACCTTTAAATGGCTCAATGGGTAATGGTATTGCTTAAAATTAAACACGTTTCCTTTATGGTTTGTTATCTTCCCTTGAGCCTACCTTCTATTTTTCATCAAGGTTCAGGTATAGTAGTTGCTACAACTCCATGTGCACACTGATTAGCAGAGCATAGGAGGGGCAGTTTTATTTTAAACTTATAACTTTAAAAGAAATTACATCTTGAGTTGTCACATACAAATTTTATGGGACAGTATTGATGAATTGTTAATAATATAACAGCCAAAAAATGTTTCTTATGCTCTCTATTTCTTTTATTTTGTCTTCATGACTTTCCTTCACATTTATGCTCGAGTATTGAAAAAAATTAACTGTATCCCCTTTAATAGAAAAAATGAGAAAGTAGTTAAAATTTACCCCTAAAGCTACAGAAATAAAAATGATGCATCTTCCAAGTCACCTCTGTAGGTGTTCTTTGAAATTAAATGGACTGTCTTAAACACAGAATACTAAACTTTATGCCAAATCCCTATCTATGTACAAATGTGGTATTGTTTTTGCTGTTGCAATGTTCTGTTTCTCTGGAAAACCACCCTTAAAACATATCATACTTCAGTAGTTTAATACTGTGTCTGTAAGCTATACATCCGGTGGCTAGTTTGGATAACTACAGATGTTAATATATTATTTTTACATTGATCAGAAATGTGTATGTATGTATGTGTGTATGTATGTGTGAGGGAGAGAGGAGAGGGAGAGGATGAGGGGAGAGGAAGTGGAAGAGAGGAGAGGGAGAAGAGGAGGGGGAGTGGAAGTGAGAGCAAGATGGAGAGGGACTAATAAAGCAGTAGGCATGCTTATATATTTTAGAAGCAGGAAATGGAAGAATTAAATGAGAAGGTAAAACAGTAAAAGAATGAGTATGGAGCCTTTCACAACTACATTTCATATACATAGCATATTTGAAGTGATTTCTGTGATCCATGCAATCTGGGAGCAAAGCGGTGTTAGACATTGTTCAGAATAATGCTAGGCTCTGCCACAGTAGCAAACCTTGACATTTGAGTGCTGTAATACATCAAATGTGAGTCTCTCACTCTGGCAACATTTCCCTTTGTGTCAGTGATTGTGCCCAGAATTAGATTTTTAATCACTTGGGAAGGAAGAGAGAGCCTGAGAAGACAGAACAGCTCTTACATGCATCCATACAGAAGCGCCATGTGCCATGCCCATTTACAGTTCATGCCTGTGAGTAATCACATGGATTTAAAATCCAAGCTCAAAGAAAGCTTGGAAATATAAGGAAGCCCATGAAATATTTGGCAGACTCTTGTTGTTTGTACCACATGTTTTATAGTTCACGCCATGGTTCTTCCTTCAACCTGGAACTTTTACATGACTTGGGAGGGTATCCTAGTCTTTCATGATCCACAGCTTTGGTATAGCAACATTTTGAGGCTCTCGTACCTAGGAAAAATACCTCATTCTAAATATTCATCTCCCACCCACACCTCATAGGGAAGGGGTGTGTATAGGAATGGTTTTGCTCATTATTATCATTTTTTATAAGAACCATTATGTACTTGGTTTTTAAATTTATTTTTAATCTAGCAAAGATTGGAAAGACTTGTGGCTATGAAAATATCCTTTCCATGTGGTATAGAAAATAGAGGGACTTGACCAGTTTCTATTTTAGCTAGAAGGGAGAGTCAAAGGACTATTACAATCTGTTAAAATATGCCATACTACAACCATTAATAAATGAATGCTCCACCTATCCCTAATCCTTTCCATTGATCATTAATTCATATTCATCCATCCATCTATCCAACAATCCACCCATCCATTCACCCATATTTAGTTGTACTAGACCAAGTCAGGGACCTTTAAGGTCAAAGTCTCTTTGGAGACTCTTTGGGCTACAAATGTAGCTTAGTAATTAGGACATTTGTCTAGCACACGTAAAGTCCCAAGTTCAATCCCTAGAACTGAAAAACAAGTCTCTTAGACTGCAGTAGCCTTTTCTGATTTGTCAAACATCTTGTACAAATGTTTTGTTCATGTTTTTGTTAACATTTTAAAGTACATCTATCCCCCTAGATTTTTGGCTTCTTAAACTTCCATTCTCCTCTGGATTCCCACCATCATGCCAATACCTGACTCAGGAAACACCACAAACATATTTGGGGCATGTGATTAAATGATGCTCTTTGTGTGGACCTGGCAGTCCAGCTGGGATTGGAGTTGAGGTTGTAGCTATAGGTTCTCTTCCCAGCTGTGTTCCCCCCACAGTTCCTTCCATGCAGAGGGCTCCTGAGCTTAGACAGTGGGTGATCTTGTTGACCTTATCCATTGTCAGTATCAAGGCAGTTACATAAGTTTGCTTAAATAATCCTATTTGATTGAAAATTACCTCTAGTCCTTTGTGAACTTTTCAGCCAACCTGTGGATATCTTGTCTGCTGGACCTGGAATCTGAGAACCTAAAAGAATGGGGTGGACTACAGTCTAATGCTGTAGATAACATAATTCAATTTTAGTGTACTTTTATGCATGAATATAACAAAGAATGCAATGACCCAAGGAAGGTTGTTTGAGTTCAGAAAACATGATAAAAAATGCTAAAAATGTCAGTAAGCATATGCTAAATATTAAGAGAGCAGCCCTTTCCCAGAACTTTCTCAGGACAGACCAATTTAAGCACAGTGCTTGGTACATACTATAGATGATATATGGGAAAGCATGAAAGTGTGGCAGAAAGCCATATTCAGATTCAGGGTACACTGACCAGATTGGGTTCTATTGCTATGATCTGACATCCAACAAGAATAAACATGTCTTATAAATTGAATGTAAATGTTTGTCACAAGAGGCACAAAATCACACCCAGGAACAACCCAGAGAACAAAATGCATCTGAGGTAAAAGGCCCTCTGCCTTTTTTGCTGGAGCCTCTCTCTCAGTTTCTCAAGGCATTGTTCACTATATATCATTCTTTTGACTGTGTTCCAACAGCCTTGTTAGGTATCATTTATTGTCTTAGAAGATATCGCTCATTTCTGGCTGCTTCATGGGCCTCTCTTCTTCTGGGGACACTTCCTAAACACAGACTTACTCTTCAGCTACCCCTTGGCTGCCTTTCTCACCCACACCACCAAGCTCCTTCTTTATCGTGATGCTAACTCTCGCCTCCACCTTCGTACTCAGGAATTCCAGTCCCTTGTTGTCAGGCTCTCCAGGGAATCCTCAGCAGGATGTGCTGCCTGCATCCCCACTCTGTTCCTTGTTCACTATCTTCTCACATTGACATTAGAGTCCCCTCGCCTACTGTTGCTTCTCTTCCATGCCTCCTGGTCTCAGAGTTCTATCATGTCTTCTGTTCCCTTTCCCTGTCTGATACTTTTCCTGGTGGCTGTCCCTTAATGGTCATTGGATCATTACCAGACCTTCCAACCCCTTGCTTATATGTCTTTATGATTTAGCTCACCTTAGAATTTTCATTTACTTTTGACTTTCCTTCTGCTTCCTAAAGAATCTACCTAATAGCATTTCTAAAGCATACACTCACACTAACATAGTAATGTTGACTCCCCCACGCACCCTCTACACAACCTCTAATGTCTTACCATTTGGAAGGCTCTGACTATCTCCTTGCACTCTGACCTGTACTCTGCAGGCTTCAGGCACACTGTGTGACTCTCTTCTTGTCCCAGTTCTGGAACACACCATTGTTTTCATGTACAGAATGTTCTTCAGAGATTTCTAGCTACTCTTCATATAGCAATTCAAATACTTTGTCTTATTTCTGAAGTGGAGGTCATTTTCTTCTTCCTGAACCCCAACTCAGGGGTGGCAATTAGGTTTCATCTCAGGAATGAAACATGATTGTTTAAGAAAAACTGCCTGCTAGATCTGGCGGGGGTGGGGGAACAGGTCAGGCAGTAAAATGCTTGCGGGCTTTAATTTGGTCCCTACTATGCTCATAACAGAGAGTTGGATGCGGTAACACTTGCTTCCAATGCAAGCATGAGAAAAGCTGGGACAAGCACATCATTGGAACTTGCTGGGCAGTCAGCTCAGCTACTTGGTGAATTCCAGGCCAGGAAAAGACCCTGTTTTAGAAAGACAGACAATATCTGAGGAACAAAACCCAGGTTGTCCTCTAGCTTCCATGCTTCCATGCACGCATACAAATACAAGCATGCATATCCACAAACACACACACACACACACACACACACACACACACACACACACACACACGAATAGCTACCTGCAGAGTTGTCTTGAGAGCACAGAGGCTGCATTGGCTCAAAGGTAAACATTTCTATGGCTATTGGTCTTATCTGCCTAGAGCGTGGGGAAATGGGATGGAGCCATTCATGTTGTTTAGCTATGTTCTGTGACATGCTTTGTTGGATGCATGGCATTTCACCTGAACTAATTGGTGAGTTCTCAAAGGTAGAAGTTGTATCCTGCTGAATTCTATGCTCAGCACCTCAAGTTTACCTGCAGTGTCCTGAAATCACCAGACACTCCAAAACTGTTTGTTAAATAAATCCCTGAATGCTTAACAGTGTTGTTTAGTTTATCCAAGATTGAAGACCTCTGGGCCTGGCTGTGATCACATTGATCGGGCCTCGGGTGTTACATCCCCAAATCTACTTTAAGTATCAGTTTGTTAAGGAATCCGACTGTGCCAGCATGAGAACTTCTTCTATACCAGTCACCTTTAGTGATAAATGAGACCAGGCACCTCTGGATGAATGGATAGCAACCCAAGCCCCACTATTGCCTTTAACAGAATTAGCTTTCAAGCAGCATTGATGAATTCTTCTCTTAGGCTTACTTTCACAGGCTAGCAAAGCAACTTGTCAGATGTTAAATCCTTTAGCCAAGTCAAAATCCAAAGGCTCGCTTAAAACACATTCCCAATAATGCCAGAGGCTGACCTTATTGATTTGGTGGTCTTCAAAACGTCCCAAACATTTAGACAATTAAAGATTGTTCAACCAAGCATGAAACGACACCTAGCCCACATGTTTTTCCTCCCCACATAAGCATCTCAAGTAGTTCAATTATTCTTATGAGTTGATTTTTAAAAGCTTTCCTATCCTGGTGCTCATCTCAATGCTTTCCATTTGGTAAGGAATTAAGAACTGAAGAATACTGAGGTCTCACCAGGCTAGACCAAAATCAAGGATCACAGCCCTGGGATCCTACAGTCCATATTTTTGTGATATCATAAGAATGCATTTAATCTCCTAGTGGCATCATGACATCATTATCTCATAGGATTGGTGGACCCTGAAATTTTCTTTAGTGAAACCATAATATTTTTACCTGGGGTTGGCTAAGCCTCTTTCTGTTTGTCAAAAAATGTAGCCACTACAAGTCATGAGGGGATTTAATGAGGCCATGTAATCATTTGGGTATTAATTGTTTCCTATGGGCACATGAGTTTTAATATTTGGTTTCTCAGCTGGTTGTGCTCTTGTGGGAGTTTGTGGAACCTTCAGGAAGTAGGGCTTGTACAGAAGGAGCAGGCCCATAGGGTTTGCTTATGCATGATGTCCAGCTAAGTTCTGGCCTGACCCCTCTTTACTTTCTGGTCCCCTGAGAGATATGCTATACTCTCCCATGGCCATGGCTCTGTCTGATGGTACACATTCCCTGCCATGACCCTCCTCAAACCCTGCACCAAAATACATCCTCTGTAAGTTGTTTTTCTCAGGTGTTGGGTCACATCAACTAGAAAAGTAACAGAGAGAGGACCTATTGCCAAAATGTCTAGAGAGGGTTGTGTTCAGTCCAGGGCAGAAATGATGTCCTCCTGGCTCCATTTCTTTCTCTTCATCCTCCCACTCTGTGTCCTCTGTTTTGGCTGCATTTCAGAGTTCCCTCTCTTGGAAGGAAGATGGCTACAGCCTCTCCAGTCTGAACTGCTCTAAAAGCAGAACTTCCTGAAAGATCCCATTGTAAGCCCTGAAGCTTATTCTTGATTGTGGATAAACTTGATTGTTTATCTCATCAGCAATTACTATGGCAGAAGATTGGAGGAGCTGATTGACTAGTGTGGGCCACATGTCCCAGTGTTGGAAATGTGACAGTGGCCTTATTTGATTGTAACAGGCTGTAGACCTTAGCACAACTGATACCAGGATGGAAATGCCATTCAGGCCTTGGAACCCAGAACATAGGCAGCAACACCTGCCAAAATGAGAACAGAAATCCAATCCATCAAAGTCTATAGTTCTGTGGAAAGTTCCTAAATGTACTAAGCTTGCTTTTTGGCTTTTGTGGTTCTACTTCTAGTAACTATTCTTTCTAACTGAAAAACATTATTATCTCATTATGCCATGAGATAATGATGTCATGATGCCACTAGGAGATTAAATGCATTCTTATGACATCACAGAGATATGGATTGTAGGATCCCAGGGCTGTGATCCTTGATCTTGGTCTAGTTTGATGAGACCTCAATGTTCTACAGTTCTTGATTCTTTGAGGTATGTCAACCCAGGATGTGTTTTTTGTGCTTAAATTCTCACCCTGAGAAAGGCTCAGGACTGTACTCAGGTAAAAAACACCCAATATAGTCACTGGCCAGCTAACAAAGACTTCCTGTTGGCTTGAACCCATGTCCAAGTGGTCTTCTCTGGGAGATACCTCAGAACATACTGAGGAGGCAACGAGAGAGTTCCCTTAAAAGAATTCAGGCAGGGGAGATGGGTCAGTAGGCAAAAGTGCTCATGGTGCAAGTATGAACCCCTGAGTTCAGATCTTTAGGACCCACATAAAATGTGGGTCCAGCAAACATCAGTCTTTGACTTCCACATGCCCACAGATCCACAAGCATTCCCTTTCCCCACAAGATAAAGAACAATTAGTATCTACTACCAAACAGGTAATATGTTTAGTTTTTTTAAATTTTCTGTTAAGTATTGCCATTGGAATTTTAATGGGGAATGTATTGGATGTATAGACCGCTTTTGATAGGACATCCACTTCCACACTATTAGTTCTGTTAATCCATGAGCATGGGACCTATCTCTATCTTCTAGTATCCTTTTCAGTTTCCCCCTTCAGTGTTTGATAATTTTCATTGTAGAGGTTCTTTTTGCCTCTTTGGTTAACTTTATTTCTAGGGAAACTTTTGAGCCTATTGTGAACCAGGTTGTTCTTAAAACAAAACAAAACAAAACAAAACAAAACAAAACAAAACAAAACAAAACAAAACAAAACAAAACAACAACCTGAAAGTATAGTTATAACATGATCCAGCAATACCACCCTGGGCACATGCCCAAAGGACTCTAAGTCTGCACAACCCAGAGACACCTGCACATCATGGACTTATGCAATTTTTACAGTAGCCAAGTTATGGAGTCAGCCTGGGTGTCCTTCAACAGATGAATGGATAAATAAAAAGTGCTATATGTATGCCACGTAGTTTTTATTCAAGTCAGAGAACAAAGATACATTATTTATAGGAAAATGGGTAGAACTTGAGGTCATAATGCTAAGCAAATTATGCCAAACTCAGACATATATCATGTGTTCTATGTTTCACCTAGATTTTCTACACATATGTCACACACACACACACACACACACACACACACACACACACACACGATAAAAATTAGAAGGGGGACTATTTGGAAGACAAAAGCTCATGAGGTGAGGATGAGAATGCAAGGAAGGTGAATATGCACAAAGTGCATGACATACTTGAGTAAGAATGTCATTATAAAAGCCAACCCTTTGTATAGTGAATATATAATCTTTTCTGAGGGGACTAGAAAGGATGCTGGGCAGACATAAATTAATGATTGCTCTTGGCAACACAATTATACTTTAAACTCCCCAAAGGCAGGCATTCTGGCTTATTAACTTTTGAACACTCCCATCCAGCCTTTAACAAATGACACACTAAATGTTCAAGAGCCAGTTGTTGATTGAATTGGTCCATGAACAAAAGGCAACAAGATGAGCAAATTTGCAGTTGTTCAACAATATTAAAAATATCTGGTTTTACACTTGATGAATTTTAAAATTCAGACCAAACTAGCTTAGCATGTCATGAGGGCAAAGGAAAATATTAAAGACATGATTTGCTCCTACAAGGACATTTTGCTATGCAGCCAAAATGAAGAGAAGTGATGTGCCTGAAGTGCAGACAAAGGAGAGTGTGTTCTTCCAGGACAAATGCAATGAAAAGGGAGCTTGATTGACAGCTTCGTACTAGTACTAACATCTTGAAGGTTGAGAGGCATATTTATTTCATATATCCCAGAGCAGTGTCATCAGAAGAATAAATACTCTCTGTTCCCAATTCAAATACTTTGAGTCAATGAAGGGGATTGTTTTCAGTCACAGGGGAAGCCCTAGTAAGCATGACTTGGTTTCTATATAAGATCACAATTTCCCCTAACCCCGATCCTAAGGCTTTCCTCCACTGAGATCCTTTAGTTAATACCAGTATCTAATGGTGTCAATGTCTTGTGTCTTGCCTCTTTACCATCTCATTATGCTCTGGCTTGTCCCCCTACTTCTTCACTCCCTGTCTTCCTTGCTGTGTGTTTGTATGTGTGAGTTTGTGTAGATGCCACATGTCTACATTGGATGTCTTCCCTTTTTGCTCCTCTGCCTTTTTTTGTAAGATAAATTCTCTCATTGAGTCTGGTGCTTACCAGTTCCCTAAACTGGTAGGCTGGTAAACCGTAGGAAAGATCTTGTCTTTGCCTCCCCAGCTGTGGGAATCACAGATGTGCACTGCTGTACCTGGTTTTTTTAAATGTTACTGGGGATCTGAATTCAGGTTTTCACCTTTGATTGAACCATCTATCCAGGGTCCCTTGGCCTGACTTCTGAATTCCGTCTCTCTGCTCAGGGCTCAGTCTTGGCTACATGATATGTATATATGTCTAGCAGGCTAGGAGAACAAAATAATTACAACCCTAGAGACAGTCCCTCAGTTTGTACCAGATTGGTTTTGATAGAGAGAACTTCAAGAAGACTTTTGCTCCCTTTTGGTGGGAAGATTGAGAAATACATGCTCAATGTGTATTCCAAAGACTCATCAGAATCATCTATTGTACCCATTCTGGTAACTGGCTTGATTGTATAGAGTACAATGACTTTCTTCCCTTTCCTGCTTTCCAGTTGCATGGGATGAGCTTGCATGTAAATTGCTTACCCTTAAGCTCTTCTCAGTTGCTGCTGGTTGGGGATAATAAACTATGGCAGCTTTTGAAGGGTGGGAAAGCTACTCACAGTCCTCAGAGTGGTGACTACCACAGAGCCTCAAATCATAAAGGGCAGCTTGGACAGTGAGGATCAGGAGCACAAACTCCACCTTCCTTGTGAGTGGAGCTTGGCTGCTGTGAACATGGTCTGTGAGATCTCAATGTAGGTTTAATGGTGATTTAAGCACTGATAAAGGACTGATTTCCCATCTAGCATGAGAACATGTAGCAACCATAGTTGTCAGTCACCACCCTGAATATGGTATCTCAATGTTTGGAAGGAACCAAAGCACTTAGATTCTTCACACATGGTTGTGTCTCAGGAACATCTTTTTCTCTGTGAAGTGCCAGATATAATAAATATGTTAGATTTATGGGCCATATAGTCTGCATTAAAGCAATTGAACTTCATTTTTGTAACATAAGAGAAACTTTAGACAATGCCTAAACATATAAACATACCCTTATTCCAATAAAACTTTATTTATAAAAACAAAACACGAGGGCTAGATTTGGCCTTGAACTCTAGGTCACTGACCCTTGCTTAATAAGTGGACACAAAAGGTCACTTGTGCTCTCTCCCCAGTCCATAGTTCTGTGATTTCTGTGCGCACCTTCTGACACTCTTTACTTGGCATGGGAGTCTTTGGCAGACTATGCAGAAGAGAAGTGGGAAAATGAGGCAAAATAAGGTAGAACATAGGAATCTGAGCCTTGGAGAGTAAAGGAAGACACAGCACGAGGAGAAACAGCTTTAGAGATGAAGGCAGGAGAGAGAAAAACACTAAATTCTCACCAATATTGTGGGGCAACTAAAAATGGAAGGAATGGGTTTAAGAAATGCCATAAAATTTGACTTCATAATATTTGGCTTTATAGCCTATGTTGGGGTCTCATTGAATAAATGTATGTTTTCCATTATGTTTGTATGACACATTTAAAGCACATTAAGGCAGCCATAGCTATCAGAGAAGAAGGAAACAGTAGAAAAGCTCTGGCTTCAAAGTGAGCACATCCATTTCAAGGAAGGCTGCCTGTCGTCAAGGCAGGAAAAGATCTACAGCAGGTGTTCATCCCAGCTTTTGTCTAATGCATTGTTCTTCCAAGAGCAACATTAATAGATGTTTTCCTTCATTCATCTCTGTAGCAGGAATCTTAAAAGTTCTTATTAATAAAATCAAACCCGAGGCCGGTTATTGGGGTGAATACTGGAAGGTCAGAAAGACAGAACAAGTCACAGCTATCTCACCTCACCAGTTCCTCAGCTGGTCCTGTTTCCTCAGACTGGAAGCTTCTGTGTCCTCATCCAGAATGAATCTCAGCTGAACTGTGCTGCTCGAAAGCCTGAAGTTTAACCAGCCACATGCTTAACCAGCCAAATGCCTCTAGTTTCTGGTGCTCACGCCTTATATATCTTTCTGCTTTCTACCACCACTCCCTGGGATTAAAGGCTGGCTTCCTGGGATTAAAGGCGTGAGTCACCATGCTTGGCTATTTCCAATGTGGCCTTGAACTCACAGAGATCCAGAGGGATTTCTGTCTCTGGAATGCTAGGATTAAAGGCGTGTGCTATCACTGCCTAACTAGTGGCTTGTCTGTTCTCTGACCCCAGGTAAGTTTATTAAGGTACACAATATTTTGGGGAACACAATACCACCATACATCTCCTACTGAAGGGACACCCTCTACCTTCACTTTACTCTGTATTCATTTGCCTTTGAGATCCAGGCTGTTGGCTGACATTCCTAGTCTTTAAAAAAAGAATATCTGTTTTGTTGAAGGTGAGAAAATGAAATGGATTTTAAAAAATTATAGCATCCTCTTTATGCTTTTGGCTTAGAAACTGTGGGATATTAGTGATATTTGATGGTATTTTAAGTATTAGTTTGTGGGGGTGGGGTGGGTGAAAGAGAATCATGGGAAAAGAGCTATCTTGGACTCACGGTTGTGAAGTTGTCTGTTATGATAACCCACCTGAGCTGGCTGGCACCTTGGCTGTGTTCTGACTTTAAACCTTGTACCCTGTGACTTCCAAAAGGGAGAAATCTTCTTCACACCATTGTACCATCCACTGATCAAGTTGTGGTCATTGGGATCACCTCTACCCAGGGATTTGTAACCTGAGGTTTTTTTTTTTCCCCCCACATGGTGTCAGGGTGAGATGTCAGACTCTTTATTTTATTTTTTTTAAATGGTACTTTTTTTCTTTAAAGATTTATTAATTTATTATGTATGCAGTATTCTTCCTGCATGTGTCCCAGCAGGCCAGAAGAGGGCACCAGATCTCATCACAGGTGGTTGTGAGCCACCATGTGGTTGCTGGGAATTGAACTCAGGACCTATGGAAAAGCAGTCAGTGCTCTTAACCACTGAGACATCTCGCCAGCCCATGATGTCAGACTCTTTAAACTGTGTATCATCACATAGAAACTACCTGTTGTGAGATGAGCCACATTTTTATAAACAGTCGAGAAAGACAAGATGCTGCTAATCAAAACCCAACACCCTGTTCATCCAGCCTGTAGGGTGTTAAGCAAGGAAAAAGCCAGAGTGAAGCCATTGCCTGCCAAGACTCCTTCCTTCCTTCCTTCCTTCCTTCCTTCCTTCCTTCCTTCCTTCCTTCCTTCCTTCCTTCCTTCCTTCCTTCCCTCCCTCCCTCCCTCCCTCCCTCCCCTCCCTCCCTCCCTCCCTCCCTCCCTCCCTCCCTCCCTCCCTCCCTTCCCTCCCTCCCTCCCCTCCCTACCTCCCTCCCTCCCCTCCCTCCCTCCCTCCCTCCCTCCCTTCCTCCCTCCCTCCTTCCCTCCCTTCCTTCTTTCTTCCCTCCCTCCTCTCTTCCTCTCTTCTTCCCTATCTTTTTTTCTGTCTTCCTTGAATTTGTATAAATTATATACTGTGAGAATAAGGTCCCTGGAAGGGGGTTTTTACTATGTTGTGTCTGTTTCCTGAGATTCACGGGACACTCTTCAGGGCTCATTTCAGCTCTCCATTCTTCTGCCTTCAATGAATTCAGAGGTTAGAGTGTTTCTTGTTTAGTCTACTCTGCTCTGAAGAAAAACTGGAGAGAAGCAGATGAACTCTTTCTGCTGTACTGACTTTTATGTCTACTGTTACATAATGGGATATCACAAGCTACTTCCAAATCCAGCAGAAATGCTGAGGATGTGGTTTTCCTGAACATGTTTCTATCACATACTGTAGGTAGAGTTTTACTGTCTGGCACGGGCCTTGCTTTAGAACTCACAGGCAGCATCTTTTCACTGTGTCTTCATATGGTGGAGGAGACTAGCAAACTGGATTTATGAGGACACTCATTCTAGAAGATGTCTGTCCTTGTGACCTCATTATCTTTCCAAGGCCCTGCCTTCAATACTACATGAAGTTGAGGGGAAATAAATGTTCAGACCATGGCATCTTTCCAGAATCCAGAATCCAAATTTCTTTCTTCTTGTTGTATGGCATGATTTCTGAGGAGATATGAACAAATGTCTATTCAGTCCAGATAGGGAACCAATGAAAGATCAAAGTACAGACACCATTAAACTCCAACTTAGCTAATTAGTAAGTTTTATTGGAGTTTCATATAGGAAGATGGGTGAGAGGCTACTTAGAGGAGTAGAAATGACTCAAAGGTGGCTGTATCACTGACACCTACTCCAGCATGGGTGACAGCTAATGGAAATTGCACAGCCTGCAGGCAGTTCAACTCTCAGTGTTGGAGAGTATCCTTTACAGATATTTCAGTTAGCCTGAACCTCTTTTGGGAAGTTCAATTGATCTCTTCCTCTAGGCAGCTTGGCTTTCCTCTGTTTCTTCCAAGCTGCTTGGATGGTCTGAGGCTCTTCTAGGCAACTTGACTGGTTTGAGTCTTCTGGGTAGCTTGATTTATCTGAGAGTGACTCTCTGCAGTCTTTTTTTTTCTATATTCTTGGAGGTGGGGGGCTAGTGAATCTGGTTGATTTCAAGGACTTCTTGTGACTATTTTGAATTGTTTACTTCTTGGGCTTAAGTAACTTCTCTGCATGGTGGAATGTTCCACTTCTTTTTAGAGCAGCATGTTTTTTTTCCCTCCTTATAAATATCCTATGTTTTAATGAGCCTCCTTCCAAGATGGACAGTTTTATCTCAGGAAATTGCTATCCAACACGTCTAGAGACAAACACCAATGTAGATCGGTTCCTTCTGCACACTGGGTGGAATTCCATTTCAACTCCATGCACAGAGTATGCATGGAATATAGTCTAACTAAACTTCAGAGAATCACATTTCTTGACCCATAAGGATAGGTTAATGTATGAGCATGTGACCTAAGGTAGTCCATTTGGAGAAGATGAGGCCTTTCCTAGAATCAGCTGAACAACAGGTTCCATCTTCCTATTGAACTTAGGCAAGGAAGGCTACTATGGTGGCAGCCATCTTATCATGACTGGATGACCAGAAGTATAGGAGTGCAAAAAATAGGGGGAGCAGACCAAGGGTGAGAGAAACTGGACATCTGACTATAGAATGAGAACTGAACCTAGCTGTGTCTGAAACCAGAACTGGCTGCTTCTCATATTGATCCCAAACATCTCATTCATTCCACTGTGTTTCCTGGGGTTTTCTTGTAGCAAACTGAAATGCTGGTGTGCTCCAGTGGCAGCTAGTAAATATTACCACTGGGACACAAACTTGTTTGGTGCTATTTTTCAGTGTTTGAAATTGTTTTAAAATCATCCCCAGAAACTATTCATTCCAAATAGGAAGTATTTATCTGGATGATATTGTGCTGTCCCTTAAACATGTGTTGTCCTGGCTTCTTATTTATACCCTAGGAGTGTGTTGGTTTCCTTTCACACCTCCCAGCCATTGGCAATTATCTTTGCTTGTTTTTGTTTTGCTTTGTTTTAGCAAATATATTGGAAGTATAATTGACATATCATAAATATGCATGCATTTAAAGAGAACAGCTTTGTACAACTACAGAATTATAACCATAATTAAGACAATGAGCACATACATTACACAGAAGAGCTCCCATATATGCCTGTATGCCATATATGTTTACTCCCCTCTCTTCCAAGATCCTGCTCCCAGAAATCACTGTTTTGCTTCTGTTACTCTCCTGTGTATTTTATAGAATTTATATAAATGAAATAGTATATTATGTGCTTTTTTTTGCCGGGGGGCGGTGTTCATATTGTAAACATTTAGAACTCATTATTCTTTATTACTATGCAGTACCCCATTCTGTAGGCATACCTATAGCATGAATCTTAAAAGTTCTTATTAATAAAAACTGGAGCAAGGTATTGGGGTGAATGCTGGAAGATCGGAGAACCAGAACAAGCCACAGCTACCTCACCTCTCCAGATTCTCAGCTGATCCTGTTTTCTCAGACTGGATGCCTCTGAGTCCTCATCCAGAATGAATCTCAGCTGAACTGCTGCTTGAAAGCCTGTAAGCTTAACCAGCCAAATTCTTCTAGCTCTGGTCCTCACGCCTTATATAACTTTCTGCTTTCTACCATCACTCTCTGGGATTAAAGGTTCACTTTCTGGGATTAAAGGCATGAGTCACCATGCTTGGCTGTATCCTTGAACACATGGATTTCTGCCTCTGGAATGCTAGGATTAAAGGCATGTGCTACCACTACCTATCCTTTATGTTTAATATTGTAGCTGTTCTGTCTCTAACCCCAGAAAAGTTTATTAGGGTGCACAATATTTTGGGAAACACAATACCACCACACATACCACAATGGGTTCATCTTTTCATGTGTTGATGAACATTTGACTTGATTTAATTTCTACAAATAAAGCCACTATATAATTATCCATTAGTGAGTCGTTATATGCCTAAAAACATTTCTTTCTTTTAGAACAATATATAGGTGATTATCTGGATTCTGTTACAAGCAAATGCTAAATTAAAACAAATAAAATAAACAAAAAACAAACTATCCAACTGACTTCCAGAATGATTGTACCATTTTCAGTCCAACTAGCTATATGAGAGTTCCAGTTCCTCCATGTTCTTGTAAATACTTATAGTCAGTATTTGTTTTGAAAGAAAATGGTCCCCAAAGGGAGTGGTACTGTTAGGAGGTGTGGCTTTGTTGGAGCAGATGTGGAGTAGGTGTGGTAGACAGTTCACTTCCTGTTGCCTGTGGATCAAGATGTAGAACTCTCAGCTCCTTCTCCAGCACCATATCTGCCTGCATGCCCCATGTCCAGCCATGATAGTAATGGACTAAACCTCTGAACCTGTAAGTCAACCCAATTAAATATTTTCTTTCATAAGAGTTGCTGTGGTCATGGTGTCTTTTCACAGCAGCAGACACCCTAGCTGAGACAGTCTTTTAATTTAACCTTTTCCACTGGCTGTGCCAAGGTACATTACTGTGATTTTAGCCTTCATACCTTTAATGCTCAATGATACCTAATATCTTTTCATGTACATATTTAACATCCACATATTTTCCTGAAATGTCATGTAAAGTTATTTATTTACACACTTCTTTATTGAGAAAGAGTCACACGTAGTTCAGGTGGGTGTCAAACTCACTATGTTGAGGGATGAGCTTGAACTTCTATCTTCTTGTGTGTCCACTTTCTTTGTGTTGGGATTCCAGGCATGTGACACCATGCTAATGCATGTGTTCCTGGGGATTGAACATAGTACTTGACAAGAAATTGAGGTGTATGTTTAGCTCCTCCTTCTTTTTGAGACAGGGATTCATGTAGCTCAGGTTGGCTTCAAACTTGCTAGGTACCAGAGGACGACCTTGAACTTCACAGTATATATATATATATATATATATATATATATATATATAATATATATATATAATATATAATATATATATAATATATATAATATATAATATAATATATAATATTATATATAATATATAATATATATTATATATATATATATATATATATAACTGAATTTTGAGATTTTTTTCAAATATATTCTAGAATCACATTTTTATCATTTGTGTAATTTACAAATATTTCCTCCCAGTCTATGGCCTGTTTTTCTTTAAAATCCAGAATTTTAAATTTTGATAAAACCCAATTTATCTACTTAATTTTAAATTTAAATGTTATTCAGTTCTTAAAAAATTATTTTATGTTTGACAATGTTTGGCTCACATGTTTGTCTGGGTACCTCCTGTGTGCCTGCTGTCTGTGGAGGCAAGAACAGGGTGTCAGACTCCCTTGAAATGGGAGTTGAGACAGTGAGCCACCATGTGGGTGGTTGCAAATGAATCTGGGTTCTCTGCAAGAGCAACCGGTGCCTTTACCTGCTGAGTCATCTCTCCAACTCCTTGGATTATCTTTATATTGTCATTTTTTAAAAATGTCAAAAACAAGCAGTTTTGTTTCTAAAGAATTTCCTCTATTTTGTTCTAGAATTTTGATGCCTTTAAAATTTACATTTAGGTCTGTGATAGACACATAGTGAAAATGCAATTCAGTGTATAAATGATGGTGTTTTCAGCAAATGGTACTAGAAAAATTGAATATTCCTACATCAGAGAGAAAATGAGAGGACTTTTTTCTGTAATTCTATGGATGTTGAGTGGAATACTCCATACATAGAAATACCATTTAGATAGAGTTGGTTGACATTATTCTTCAACCTTTCTGTATTCCATACTGACTTTCTGACTACTTATTCTATCAATTATTGAGAAATACTAAAACATCTGAGTTTGTTTTCGGATTGCTGTGTTTCTCCTTGCGATTCTATCAGTTTGATATATGTATTCATTTCTCTTACTAGGTGCATAAACACATAGAATTGCTATCTTCTTTAAGAAATGGCTTTTGTCATCTTCCATCATGATAGGATGAGTTTTGTTTCCCATGTTATTTTTTCCACTGTAATTTAACATTCTGATATTAATAGAGATGTGCTATATTTCTTTCAATTGGGAATAACACTGTATATAGTTTTTGTCTTTTTGATTTTAATATATTTGTATCAGTACATAAATTTGGCAAGAGTATATCTTTACTATAGGTAATAAATGGCTTTGTCTTCACTTTTTGTTTAATTTGATAATGCCTACATGTAAATTCACAGGTTAGGCCACTTACATTTATTGTCTTGCTATTTGCTTTCTATTTATCTCATATTGTCCTTACCTCACTTCCTACATTCTTATGAATTAACTGCATATGCTTTATGGTTGTGTTTCATATCCTTTCCTGGATTCCCATCTGCTGCTATATTTAATCATAATTATCATTTGCTTCTGAGTTTGCATCACACTCCATTCACTCAATACAGTCTACACTCGGATGACTGATTTGGGGGCTGAAGAAGTGGTAGAAGAGAGGGCATACTGCTCCTGCAGTGGATCCCTGCTTGGTTCCCAGGGCCCTCATTGAACACCCCACAATCATCTATAACTCCAGCTCTAGAGGATCCTTCTTTTGGCCTCTGTGGACACCCACCTTCACATGTACACATACTGCCACACAGCCTTTGTGATACCACCCTTCACTTCTCCTGCCCTGACCTCTGTACTACTTCTACCATACATCTTTTTACAGTTCTCCATGCATTACTCTTATTTAAACAATACTTCAAATGAGGCTATTTAAATCAAAGAAAATGTAACACATTTGCCCATATGATCACCATTCCTGGTGCTCTTTATGTTTTATTTGTTGTTACATTTTCACCCACTGGTGTTCTTTGTTCTGCCCGAACAACTTTCTTTGAAATTTACTGCAATGCTGACCTGCCAGTGATAAATTCTTTCATTTCTTAAAAAAGAACCTAAACGTGTTTATATTTCTTGTACTTCTTCAATGCATATTTACAATAAACACGAAATTTTCAGCTGACAATTCTTTTAGGACTTTGAAGATGTCCCTCCACGTTCTTCACTGTGGTCTTTCCAAGAAGGAATTTCCTATCATCCTCATCTTTATTGCCCTGTGTAACAAGTCCCTGCTTTTAGTGGTCTTCTTTTTACTAATTGTAGCATGAATCTTAAAAGGTCTTATTAATAAAACAAACCTGGAGCTGGGTATTGGAGTGAACACTGGAAGATCAGAGAAACAAAACAGGCCACAGCAACCTCACCTCACCAACTTCTCAGCTGATCCTGTTTCCTCAGACTGGAGTCTTCATATAGAATGAATCTCAGCTGAACTGCTGCTCAAAAGCCTAAAAGCTTAACCAGCTCCAGTTCCTGGTTTTCACGCCTTATATACCTTTCTGCTTTTTGCCATTACTTCCTGGGCTTAAAGGCATGAGTCACCATGCCTGGCTGTTTCCAGTGTGGCTTTGAACTCGCAGAGATCCAAAAGGATCTCTGCCTCCAGAAGGGTAGGATTAAAGGTGTTAGTGACACCATTTTCTGGCCTCTATGTCTGTCTTGTGGCTGTTCTCCTCTCTGGCCCCAGATAAATTTATTAGAGTGCATGATATATTGGGGAACACAATATCACCACAACTAATTTTGGGCGAACTGACACTGATGTGATTTGCTATTTTTCTTCTATCTTTCATGTGCTGTTTTACTTATTTTCTTGAAACTGTGGGTATATATTTGTCATCAAATTTGAACAAACTCTTTTCATCTTTTTTTTTCTTCCAGTTTCTCTATAGTCCCCCCATTTCAGAGACTTTCTGAAAATTGCCTCACAACTCATGGTCTCTCAGTTCTTGGTGTCCACTCTCTGTGTGTGTTGTTCTTGATAATTTTCGCTGCCATGTCTTTAGGGTGCTAGTGTTTACCTAAGCAAAGGCTAACTGGCTGTCAGAGTCTATCAGTGCATACTTCGTCTCAGATACGGCTTTACTGAACATGTGGGAAGAGGTTATGGTGATGATATCAAATCTTCTATTGGACAATTCTCATAACTACATCAGCACTAGGAGAGGTTTGAGTGACTTATTTTTTCTTCACAATAGCTGAATATTTTTCTTTTGGCATTCTTAATATTGTTTGGTCAATGTCAGCTATTGTGACCTTCATCTTGTTGGGTGCTCGATATTTTTGTACTCTTACATTATATAGCCTTTTCGGGTTAAGTTATTAGGAGACTGATTTGGGTTTGGGCTTTTGCATGTTTCTCGTAAGATTTATTAGTCTCTAAACTCTCTCAGAAGAACTCTCTGGAACAGTCCTGGGGCTCACCATGTTCATTTCCAGTCTTTCAGATCCCCTTCTCTTCATTGCCTTCACTCTTTTAGGAAAGCTGACTGTCGTCGTCTCCTGTCTCCTGCTCTCCTGCTCTGCCCTTTGTGCTCCCTGGCTATTTCAGGTCTAAGGTTACATCTAGTTCTTGCCTCTTCAACCCAGCTGGAAACAAAATTGGAGTCCCTACTTTTCAATAAGTTTTATTCATCATTCAGCACTGTGATTGCTATTCCCATTTATCAAGGATGAGATTGGGGTACTTTCTTACACTGAACGTTTTTTCCCCCCACAGAGGTCAACACAATTGGGGAAGTGAGCTTATAAAGGAGGGACAACCACAAAGCCAGTTGCTGGTGGCCTGCCAGCCACTTGTCTTTTCTTTGTGAAGATGGTAAACCTTGATCAAAGCAAAACAACACCCACCTTCCACATCTTCCTAGAACACCAGCTTCTTTGTTATTATTTTTGAAATCATGTATTTTCAATTAAAGTAGGAATACATCAATTTTAACATCTTTGGAGATTACTCTGCAGACAGTTCAACAATGGGAAAGTAAGATAGACTTCCATCCTGTAAGATATATCATGGGGAAATAAAAAACCTCTATCCAGTCTTGTTTGTGTAATGTTGCCATGCAACCTGTTGTCATCCCAGAGAAGGATTCAAGGAGCTGCTTGGAATCCTAAACAGGAGCATGAACCTTCCAGTTCCAAGTCAACCATCGCTAGAGAGTGCCTGTCTGTAGACCTTCACAGTGTTGGCCACAATGTGAAGATAAAATACTCTGACTCATCTATTCTTCTGGGTTACTAGGAAAATCAGTCAAAATCATAGAGATGGGGTTAGTAGACAAAGCAAGCCAAATAGAAGAGTAAATTATTGAAGAGTCTCTTCCTTGGATCACTGAGTTACGAATGTCATTTTACCTTCATAAAGACAGCTTTAGTTGAGGGTGGCAGATACTCTCTCTGCTTAGTCTCCCTCCCTTCCTCTCTCTGTCTTTGTCTCTTTTCTTTTGCTCTCCTTCACCGCCTCCCTCTGTCCCTCCCTTCCTCCCTCCTCCCTTTCTCTCTGGCTCTCTTCCTCCCTCCCTCCCCCCTCTCTCTGTGTCTTTGTTTCTTTCTCCCTCACTGCCTCTCTTCCTCTTTCCTCCCTCTCTCTGTCTCTCTTTCTCCTTCCCTCCCTCCACCCCCTCTCTTCTCATGAATGTGAATGAGAATATGTGTACTACAGTGTGAATGTGGATGTCAGAAGACAACCTTACATTTCACCTGGATTCCTACAAGACCTGTTCCTTGTTTTTCTGCTGTACATGCCAGGACATCTGGCCACAAGCTTCTGGGGATTCTTCCATCTCCATCTCCTTACTCTACTGTATCAGCTTTTATGCTGATTCTGGGGTCCTGAATTCAGGTCCTCTTGCTTGATCAGAAAGTGCCTTTGTCTACTGTGCCTCTCCCCAGTAAAAATAATCAGAGTGATCTTAACAGTAGAAAGTCTGAGAGTATCATGGAAAGACCAGGGGCTTGGGAGTTGCACCAAAATAAGTTCTATAAGACATAGATACTTTTATCCAAATAATTATCTTTTATCCAAAAGATCATCTTTAATCCTAGCCTTCTTAGCACCAACCACAAGGGAATCTTTGCTGCGGAGTTAACCTGAGCAACCACCCTATTCCTTTAAGAAATAGTTTGACCCAGCTTTCTGAGACCCTCTGGTGATACACAGTTGTTTTCTGGGAAAAACTCCTTGGTTTTCAGATGTTTCTTTATCTCCGTGAAGTCTGGATTTTGCACTGTTGATAAACAGCTTATCAAATTGTAGGTCAGTTATTCCTTAAAACCTCTAAGTTCTTTACTTCAAGCCTCTCAGAAGGTTAGGAAGAAACTGAATTTATCTTAACATCTCAAAACATCTGATGTGGAGACTATTTGAAATTTTTTTATAGTTTTATTTCTTAAAACCCTGATAGGTAACTCATCTTATTTCAAGAAATCTTTAAACAGTGCAAAACGGGATAATTAAAATAAATTTGGGACTGGAGAGACAGCTCAGTAGTTAAGAAAGTCTGCTGCCTTTGCAGAGGACTTCGGGTCCCAGCACCTATCTCTGGGGGCTCATAACTGCCTGTAACTGTAGCTCCTGAGAGGATCTGATGCTGTCTTCTGGCCTCCACAGGTACATGTGCAACCCCCCACCCCAAACCCACACAAATAAAAAAAAATGAAATTCTTCCAGCTTCTCAAACACGTTCTTTGCTTACTCTTTCACTGACCACAGTGAATTCTTGAGGGCTGCATTGCTCCAGCCTGTTTGTTCAGGAGGGTGCTTCAAGATGCACATGATTCGCATCCTAAGAAAGGAGGAAGTAGGACTTAGATCTGCTTGCTATTCCACAACCTGCTTTCTTTGCCATTTTAAATACCTTACATTTTGTCTCCTCCTCCTCCTCCTCCTCCTCCTCCTCCTCCTCCTCCTCCTCCTCCTCCTCCTCCTCCTTCTCCTCCTCCTCCTTCTCCTCCTCCTCCTTCTCCTCCTCCAATATCTCCTCTGGCAGAACAACTTAAGGAAGGAAGAGTTTATTTTTGTACCATGGTTTGAAGATACAGTCCATCCTATTAGGGAAGGCAAGGTGAGGCCTCATGTAGTATCATATAGTATACACAGTCAGGAAGCAGACAGGTGAGTGCTGGTGCCACTCAGTTCTTTCCTTCCCTCCCTCCTTCCCTCCCTCCCTCCCTCCCTTCCTCCCTCCCTCCCTCCCTCCCTCCCTCCCTCCCTCCCTCCCTCCCTTCCTCCCTCCCTCCCTCCCTCCCTCCCTCCCTCCTTCCCTCCTTTTCCCCTTTCCTCCCTCCCTCCCTTCCCTCCTGCCTTCCTCCTCCTTCCTCCCTCCCTCCCTTCCCTCCTGCCTTCCTCCTCCTTCCTCCCTCCCTCCCTTCCTTCTTCTTTCTTCTCTCTCTCTCTCTTCTTCCTCCTCCTCCCCCTCCTCCTTCTTCAGTTTGGGCCCTCAGCTTGTGGAATGGCACCAGCTACAAGTAGGGTAGGTCTTCCCTTCTCAGTCAGTCCAATCTAGAATGTTTCTTACAGATTGCCCAAAGGTTTGCCTTCTAGATGACTATAGATTTTTTTTTCAAATTGTCAGTGTGTTCCAACACATATTTCCCCATTGAAGGGTACATTTTCAAGTTTTTACTATTAAGTACAAGACTGTAAGAAAGTATTGTGGAGACTTTAAAATCTATTAGAAGTACTGTTTTATATGCTAATTAGAATCACTTTGTTTATTACCTCTTTTTAACAATATGAAAAAAAACTTTAAATTTTAAAACAATCCATTTGGAGACACTTGGCTTTCACAACTGTTTCTAAAGCAAACATCTTACAGCACAATTTGAAAACATTTTGGGTATTAAACTAGTTTATTTTCTAAACTTGCTGATGGGTTACAAAAATTTTGAGCAAAGATTTTATAATGGGGTGAAGTGTTTCAAAAAATATTCCAACTATTTTGAAGCACTTGAGAAAGTATCAAGCTTTAAAATGCATTTATGAAACATTTAAATAAAAGTGATTACAAATTGCAGACAAAGTGTATCATGTTCATTAAATAGCTCTATCTTTGCAAATGTTTCTCTTCCCGGATCTTGTCTTCTAAGTTTAGAAAATACATTGAAAATATGGTAATTTTCTAAATCAAAAGAATATGGACAATTTCTTTTCATTATGCCATTTCTTTTGCCCCTCCCCTATCTGGAACTAAATTTCCCATCCCTTCTTTCACTGAATAGCCATTTACTAAGTGCCTACTGTGTGGCAATAACTATTCCTCTTGCTGGAAGCACAGCAAGAAACAAGAAGCCAGAGTTTTTTTTTTTTTTTTTTAAGCTGAGGAATTTGTGTTCTACTGGGAAGACAGTAAAACATATAATGCTAATGTGTTAAAAGCTTGGTCTTCAGCTGTGATGGTTAATTTTAACTGTTATCTTGACACAATCCAGAATCACCTAGAAAATGTCTTAAAGAGGTATTGTCTATATTAGGTTGGTTTGTGGGTCTGTCTGTGGGGAACGATCTGAGTTAACTTAATTCATGTGGGAAGACTCAGCTCACTGTGGGTAGCACCATTCCCTAGCCAAAAGGTTCTGAACTATGTAAGAGTGGAGAAATTGAGCTGAGCATATGTATGTATTCATTTATTTCTGTTCTTGACTATGGATGTACTATGACTAGCTATTTGAAGTTTCTGCCTTCAATTCCTCTCAATGATGAATTGAAATCTAGAATTGTAAGCTGAAATAAATTCTTTCCTCCATAAGTTGCTTTATGTCAGGTTTATTATCACAGCAACATAAAAGAAACACCAGCTGATGGTGATTCTGGAATGTGTGAGAACCTTTAGGACAAATACCCTAGTGGGAAGGAGTTGGGGTGGGAGAGTGCCTTTCTAATGGATATCAGATACTTAGCCGTTCCTTCATGATTTTTTTTCTTGGAAATTATGAGGTGAATGGTTTTCCCCATCAGTTCTTCTTCCACCAGGATAGTCTCCTTTGCCACAGGTCCAAAAGCAAGGGAGGTATGTGAATTCAGGCTATAACCTCTGAATTCCAATCAGAATGAATATTTTTACTTTCTTAGACAACTTGAGCATTCTGTCACTATATGAAAAGTTGACTGATGCAGCTCATGATTTATTCTGAGGAGAAATAACATAAAGCAAGGGAAAACAAACTACAGGAAACATTTGGGGACAGAAATTTCCATTTAAGATAGTCACAACAGAACTTTGAATACACAACTTTTGAGTAGATGGCTTTTTTGGGGAAAAGGGAATCCTAGATTAAGAAGTAGAAGATGCAAAAGTCCTGAGACACGGATGTAGCATGCCTGGGGTGTTTCAGACTGTACTGGGAGACACTGCTATGAGGCATTGTGGATAAAGTACTGTGAAGAAGAGGGGGAGCAGTTGGAGAGGAGGTCATGACATAGTGGGGATGGAATAAATCATATGGAACCTTCCAGGCCATTGTAGGCTTACTCTTAAGTAGAACAGTAGGCTGGTCGTCCCTTTGGACATTGGCTGAATCATCTGTCTTATGTTTTTTCTTTTTTCTTTTGTTTTTAATCCATTCTAACCACACTTTCCCCTCCTCCTACTCCTCTAAGTCCCCTCCTCCCATCTCTCCCAGATCCACTCATCCTCCATTTCCCTTTAGAAAAGATCAGGCCTCCCAAGGATATCAGCCGAACATGGCACAACAAGATACAATAAGTCTAAGTACAAGCCCTCATATGAGGGCTGGGCGATACAACCCAGTAGGAGGAAAAGTTTCCCAAAAGCAGGTGAAAGAGTAAACAGAGGCAACCCCATTTCCACTGTTAGGTGTCCCACAAAAACATCAATCTAACAACCATAACATATATACTGAGGACCCAGCACATTCATGCAGGCTCTGATTGCTGCTTTAGTCTCTGTGATCCCTTATGAGGCCTGCTTAGTTGATTCTGTGGGCCAGATTCTCCTGGTGTCCATGACCCCTCTGGCTCCTACAATTCTTCCTCCCCCCTTCCACACAGTTCCCTGAGCTCCAAGGGGAGGGACCTGGTTTTGATCTCCAATTTGGGCTCTCTCTCTGCCTAATATTTGGCTGTGGCAGACTTTCATTTAAGCAGGCTCACTCTGGCTGCCTGTTCTAGAAGATGCATGTGGTTGAGGGTCAGACTCTGGGGATAAATTGGGGGTACAAAGCTGTAAATCAGATGTGAAATGATAGTAATGCAGTTAAGGTGGAGAGTAAGGTTCCATTCTGAATCAAGTGAAGAAATACTTAGACCTTTGACTGTGGACTGATTAGGAGTCATGAACAAAGGAAAGGAGTCATGGGCTTTAGCCTAACAGTTGCTCTGCTTCATAGTGAACTATGAGATAATGTGCTGAGAGGACCCCAGGATGACTAGGTTTGGAAGTGGGCATTGGAAATTGGCTTGGGCATCTATATCTGCAGTGTCTCTGGATAGCCAAGTGGAGACTTCAGTGGACAGCTGAATATACAAGTCTGAGTTTAGAAGCCAGGCCAAAACTGGAAATGCTGATCTGGTAGCTGTCAGCCTATAGAAGAGATTTAATGCCACCAGGGTGTTTTAGATCACCAGGCATGAATGCTAATGTGAAGGAAAAGATACCCAGTGACTGAGCTTTGTGGTATGTCACCATTTTGAACTTAGAAAAGCGACAAGGAATCCAGAAAAGAAGGCAGAACTTCATCAGAGAACGAGTATGTTGGTTCCTGTTTGTCAGGCAAGGAAGTGTTCTCAGAAGTGGAGAGGAGACACACATTCTCTCCTCCCGCCTCTCTCAACACTTTTTATTGCTCTAATATTAGTAGCAATCTACATTTCTACATTTAGCAAGATTCATTGGCTTTTATCTCTGTGTTGGAAGTTAGAAACTCAGATTCTTTTTGTGATGACTTACAGTTAGCAGTACTGTCTGGATAAAGTAAGAGCCCAATTACTGTTTGCAGGGTGGAAATTATTTGAAAATAAGCAATTTCAGCTTCAGAAGCAATTTGTATTGAAGCCAGGCAGTGTACAAGCATCCTGAAGTGATTCAGGACTTTCTCTGATGAATGCACGCCTAATAGAAACCAGTGCAGTGTTCCTGCCCATTGTTTAGGCAATGGACCTTCTGATATTATTATGCATTGCTGTACATTAAGAGGACCCTGGGAAAGTAAATAATTAAGTGCTCATAATCTTTAGCCTCAAGCCCTAGTGCTTTCTGTATGGCTTGAAAGAGGTCATCAGATCCAATCACAATTGCCTTTCATGCTCATTATGTATATCATCATCAATCAGTCAGTCATTCTGTAAACATGTGACCCAGCACATATTCAGAGTGGAGAGATGTGCTGTGGGGAATTGGCAGTACCTAGACTTAATTGCCACCCTAAGTGGGCTATTTCATAGCATGGCATCTTTTATAGTGTCATATCTGTAGATATTCCCTTCTCCTTCCCGTTGGCTGACAACACTAATTGGGGGTACAATGCCCTGTGATTTCTGGATGTGAACTAAAAATGTTCTCTAGTATTCTATGAACAATTGTACTTCTCACATAAACTGAGAGCTATTTCCTAGTCCATCTTCAGGATTGTATATAATGGATACGAGGAGTCAACTTGAGCAAAGTGGAGCCCAGCTGTGAGATGTGGAAGCCAGTTGCCTTTCTTGGAGATAGGAGATTAGAGAAGAAGTGAGGAGACCTGGGGTCAAGTGTTTTGCTAGTGATAATATAACTTGTGTCAGGTCACTTAATTTAGAGTATTTTCCTTTTGGAGAGTCTTTTGTGTAAAGAAATTTTTACAGCACTCTTCTATGTCAAAGGTCATACTCTATTCAAACATCTGTTACTCATCCTATATTGAACACTTATTCTGTGGCTTGCTGATGTGCTGCTGGGGCATCAGGCAAGCTAATTTTCCAATCGCCAGTGTGTTAGGATCTGTTCATATCTTCATCTGGCCAGGTATGGTACAAGACTATAATCATTCCAGTGTTCAGAAGGCTGACAGGAGATTCACCATGAGTTTGAGGCCAGTCTAGAAAAAAGTAGTGAGGCCAGTCTAGCCTGGGCTACAGAGAAAGCATTTATCTTGAGTCTCCCTCCATATCTCTGTCTGTCTGTCTGTCTGTCTGTCTATCTGTATCTCCACATATTCAACTTTGTAGAAAACTAAGGCACACAGAAATGATTTCCATAGCTAGTCAGTAGCTGCTTTTGAACTTGAACCTAGATGCTGTGCTCTACATAGATGATTCCAACATCCATTTATCAAATTGCTTCACTATATAGAGCCACAATAGTGGCTTTTAGCTGCGTGTTTGCATGTGTGTGCATGTGCGTGCGTGCGTGCGTGCTTGCGTGCGTGCGTGCGTGCGTGCGTGTGTGTGTGTGTGTGTGTGTGTGTGTGTGTGTGTGTTTGCATGTTTGTTCAGGTATATATATATATATATATATATATGTATATATATATATATATGAATGTGTATTCATGTGTGTCCATGTACTTGTGGAGACCAGATATCAACTATTCCTCGGGCACCATCTATTGCATTTATTGAAACAGGACCTCTTACTGGAATGGATAATTCAGTTAGCCTGACTGGCAGAAAGCTGCAGAGATTTGTCTATTTCTGCCTTTTCAATGCTAAGATTACAAGTGTGTACCACACTGCTTGGCATTTTAAATGTGGGTTTCAAAGGCTGGAACTCAGGGCCTCATGCTTGTACAGCAAGTACTTTGCTAACTGAACCTTCTCCTCAGCCTTAATTTTTAAGTTATTTTAAAGAAAGCCTATTTCTCTATAACAAAGAGACCATGGACTACCTCATGGACTCCTCCAAGTTCCCACCACCTTTGAGGCATCTCCATCAAACTGGAGGGACCCAAGACACACCCAGAGGACCTTGGGGCTAGGATACCACTCTGTCTTTTTATCTTCTATGTTTTCCTTGCATGTGAGTAAGAGAGTACTTTGAAATATCAGCATCAAGTCCTCAAGCCCCAAGGAGACCACTTAAATTATAGATGATGCCAACTCAAATCCTGACTTTCCAAAACATGGCAATTAGGAAGCAGTTCTTCAAGGCTGATTTGGAAGCTGACAAGGATGTTGTTTGTGAATCCTCACTCTGCAGCCCAAGGGAGGCATCTTTCTCTGGCCTGTGTGTTAAGGGCTTCTCTGGAGCACTGGTGTATGTTACCCTGATGGGCCCCATGCATTGCAGAAGTCTCTGTGGCTTTCTTAACATACTGACTCCTAGAAGACCGAGGGCAAAGTTAGTAGTACTGTCCTAGGGTACTCACAGACTACTCACAGTTCCAAATCACTTTCTTTTCTTGTTTCGTACCCCTTGTCTAGTCTTCTCTTTCTTTTAATTTATTTTTCTACGACATGTGCACTTTTGGAAGCCATCTTCCATCCCTTTCAGAACAGGGTGGACCATCAGTGAAGACAAATGTGTCTCTTTACAGCAAACCTCCCTACAAATGACTATAATGATCCTGGGCTCCCTTAATTAGCTTCAAGATGTGGAGGACTGAATTTATCACTGCCTTTGATAGTACTTTAAAGCTCACTACAAATGGGAACCTTAGTCTTGCTAGAGGTAGAAGGAAATGATATCTAACTACTTCCAGCTCGGTGCTCTGTAGGGCAGCCAAAGTAGATTGTGAGAATCAGCATTTCAAGGTGAATGCATGAGAGTGGGGCAAGAGGGAAGTATGATCTCACAAAGAGGATTCCTCGGGGCTAAGTCCCTTTTGTGTCAAGAGATGATGTTTTGTTTGTTTTATCTTTTCATTGTTAAGAATTCTTATTTATGTGTAAGTATATATGGGTATGTGCATATATAGATGTGGGGGCAAATGTGTGTGTGGTTATATATGTAAGAGCATGTGCATGTGTGTGCATTCACGTAGATGTGAGAGGACAACTTTGGCTGTTGTTCTTCAGTGCACTGTCTACCTTGTTTTTGAGATAGGGTCTAGTATTGCCCTAAACCTTAGCAATTAGTTAGCCTGGCTGGTTAGTAAGCCCTGGAGATCTGCCTGTCTCCTCCTGCCCAGTGCTGGGATTCGAAATAGGTTCCACAATGCCTTGCTATTGAGGAAAAATTTGAAAATTTCACATATGCATGCAATGTATTTTTATCACATTCCCTCTTAACTTATGTCTCCAATTCCTCTCAGATTCACCCCTACATCACTTCCAACTTCATATCCTCTTTTTTTTTTGTGCTGCCATATATATACTCATGGATATGGGGACACCTATTTGAACATAATGGATCTACCACGGGCCACATGCTGATTCTCTATCCTCCAGGAGCCATTAACTATCAATAGATCTTTATCAAGGGGTAGGGGCTTATAAGAAATGTTTACTAGATTGATTTAAGTAGGTCTTCTGCAGCCAACTACAGCTGATATGAATTTGTGAGTGTAGATGTTCTTTTGTGTTCAGAACACTGTTTTGCCCCAGTCTATTATGATCAATCCACATGAATCTATCAAATGGATAACAGAATTTATTACGATATAAATTGAGGAAATACACTCACGATTACAGAATAGACAGCAGAAGTCATCCTCTGATCTGACTGGGGGTGAATCTAACTCACAGGCAGGAGCAGGGAGAAGGGGCCTGTGACCCTTTTCCCCTTCCTTATAAGAGGTCACATACAATGGCAGGAAGCACCACCTCCTTTGGGCTGTATAGGTCATGGGTAGAGCAAATACCACTATATTTCCCCTTTTTGTCTAAATAAGAAGGTTCTAATCTCAATGCAAACTATATACAATAAGAATGATTATCTTCCTATTCCCATGGGGTCTTCATTTATCATGGTCTCTCTTTCCTTGTTCTCCCTCTCTGTTCTTGATCCAGCTGGGATCTCTTGTTCCTCTAAGCTCTCTTTCCCCGACCCTGCATTACCCCTCCTCACATCTAGTTTGCTCATGTAGATCTCATCTATTTCTCTGTGTGAAATATCACACTTTCTTAGTGTCCTTTTTACTAGGTAGCCTCGCTGGAGTTGTGAGTAGGAGTCTAGTCATCCTTTATTTTACATCTAGTATCCACCTGTGAGTGAGTACATACCATGTTTGTCTTTCTGAGTCTGGGTTATCTCACTCAGGATGATTTTTTTCTAGATCTGTCCATTTGCCTGCAAACCTCATGATGTCATTGTTTTTCTCTGCTGAGTAATACTCCATTGTGTATATGTACCACATTTTATTTATTCATTCTTCAGTTGAAGGGCATCCAGGTTGTTTCCAGGTTATGGTTATTACATACAATGCTGATATGAACATAGTTGAGCATATGCCCTTGTGGTATGATTGAGTATTCCTTGGGAATATGCCCAAGAGTGGTATAGCTGCGTCTTGGGGGAGATTGATTCTCAATTTTCTAAGAAAGCACCATAATGATTTCCAAAGTGGCTGTTCAAGCTTGCATTCCTACCAACAGTGGAGGAGAGTTCCCCTTGCTCCACATCCTCTTTAACATAAGCTGTCTTCAGTGTTTTTGATCTTAGCCATTCTGACGGGTATAAGGTAGTATCTCAGAGTCATTTTGATTTGCATTTTCCTGATGATTAGGGCTGTTGAGCAATTCCTTAAATGTCTTTCAGCCATTTGAGCTTCCTCTGTTGAGAATTCTCTGTTTAGTTCTATAGCCCATTTCTTAATTGGACTGTTGGGTATTTTGATGTCTAATTTCTTGAGTTCTTTATATATTCTGGATATCAGCCCTCTATCAGATGTGGGGTTGGTGAAGATCTTTTCTCATTCTGTAGGCTGTCACTTTGTCTTGTTGACTGTGTCCTTTGCTCTACAATAGCTTCTCAGTTTCAAGGGGTCCCATTGATTAATTGTTTCTCTATACGAAGAAGCAAAGTGCTAGAGAGGTCCCCAGAAATACACAAAGATACTTCTACAATAGACTACTGGAAATGGTTGAGAGAAAGCCTGAACTGACCTATTCTGGTCATTGGATGGCCAAACACCCTAACTGTCGTAGTAGAACTCTCATCCAATGACTGATGGAAGCAGATGCAAAGATCCATGGCCAGGTTGTATGAATGAGAGATGTTTAGACCACGATTGAAAAAAGCACAGGGACAAATAGCCAAACTAGTGGAAACACATGAACTATGAACCAATAGCCGAGGAGCCCCCAACTAAATCAGGCCCTCTGGATAAGTGAGACAGTCAATTATCTTGAACTGTTTGGGAGGCCCCCAGGCAGTGGGACTGTGACCTGTCCTTAGTGTATTAGCTGGCTTATTGGAGCCTGGGGCCTATGCAGGGACACTTTGCTCAGCCTTAGTGAAGGGAGGAGGGAACTGGACCTGTCTTGACTGAATCTACCAGGTTGAGCTGAATTCCCAGGGGAGTGCTTGCCCTGGAGGAGATGGGAATGGGAGGTGGATTGGGGGGAGAGGGCGCGGGAGGAGGGAAGACAGGGGAATCCATGACTGATATGTAAAATTAAATTAAATTATAAAATTAAAAAAATAATAAAAATCCAAAAAATAGAATGATTATCAAGTATTGTTCAGGAAAAACAAAGGGTAATAACATAAACAAAATGGAACCACAACCAACAAGAATAATATCAAACAAGAAAAACATGCTAAATGTCCAGAACGTAGGTAAATGGCAAATTACCGAGATTATTTCAATAGCTGTCCTATCTTGAAGACTCTGACTGTAGTACTAATCTGTTCTAGCAAAGAAAATAGAAGATTGTAACTGTAACTATCTAGTCTTCAACTCCATCAAAGACCTGAGAAGGAACATAATAATATCTGAGAAAACAGGAGATGGATGCAGGCAACTTTTGGGAATCTTGTGAGAGTAGACAGAGACAGCTAGCAGCCTGGACAGTCACCTAAAGTTTCTCAGCATCATTGGTATACAGGCCTATAGTATCTGATAGACCATTCTCAGAAGCAAGTATTTTGGAAGACTATCTTATTCTGTCTTGGCAGAGCTCAGAAGTTGCTTTTCCTTGTGTCCCACTCATCCAGAAAGGACAGCATTTGAACTGTCAGCAGTCGAGGCAAGGGCAATTCTTTGCCCAGTAGGCCATTTTGTACCAAGAAGAAGACAAACTTCCAAATGGAAATGTCTCAGAAGCCCAACATAATCTTGGGATCAGTTTGGCACTGCCAGGAGCAATCGTGTCTCAGGTCAATAGACTTCTAAGTTATCAAAACATTTAATTGCCATATTCTCTAGGTCTATGAAGTGTTTGAAGATTGCCTATCCATTTGACATATGTTTCTGTAAGTCTGGAGAACCTAACTAACATAACTATAGAAATGACAAGCATGGGTGACTATAGCTCAGTAAGTCTTCTTTACTAAAATAACTTAAGGACTATGGCTTTACATTAACAAGACAAACAGTCTGTAAACAGATGTACCATATAAGGACAGTAACCTCAAAATTGTGACAATACACAAAATAGCTTAAACAGAGATAGGAATGTATATGCATATATATATATGCAATATGCAATATGATAATAATCCTAAATATGTATCATTATATAAAATATGCTAAACAGAGGTAGAACATACATATAGTATGACAAATATAATTTTACATTTGTATTAATATACAAAATATTTCAAGCAGGAGTAGGAATATGTGTACAATAGAACAAATATAGTTTTGTATTTGTATCAATATACGAATTATCTTAAATAGGAATATAAGAATAGTTTACATTTGTATCAATATATAAGAATCCATATCATTGCAAATTATCTAAGGCTGATATTTTACTGAATTAGTTTACTAGTAAATATAATAATCTACTTTAATATTCTATATTTACCCATTCCCCTCTTTCTTTTCTAAAATAGAATACTGAGTCCAAATTTTATTGTTCCACCCCCCAACCCTACAAACATCCATCTTTTACCCTGAGAAAAATGAAACATTTGGGAGAGGCGTCATTTTTTTTTATAATTACTTCCTACTGTTTATGGGGCAATGGTATCTCTGTGGGGTCCTGTAAGAAAGCTTAGATTGTTAGGTCTCAATAGGGCTAGCCATTGAGTCTGTAGCCAGTCTCAGAAACGGATAAGATTGTCTGAGATTTTGGCTAGCTGTGTAGTATGATGGACCATTTCATCTTAGAACTGTCCTGAAGAGTTTTCAGTCCAAAGCTGATCATTGAGTAATGTTCTTAGGTACAATGTAGACCAAGTAGAGTCATTGTTGTGGGGCCCCATCTTCCTTCTGGAGACTTCAGAGATTGCTATTGGGAAGACTTATTTTCACTGTGGAAAACTTAAACATTATTAATATCAAAATAGAAAGTTTGGATTTAAAGACAACATGACATGTAAGAAATGATTCTGAGAAATCAAGAATAAGCATGGAGAGAAATAGAATCTTGACAACAATGGTACCTTTTTATTGGTTTTCTTCTGTCCCACATTAGGCAGCTCTTCTGATATGAGACAGAATCTCTTTTTTTTTCTTTTTAGCAATACGGCTTGTGTTTAGAGAAAAAGGGAGCCAAATTCCAACTCCAATGCCAGCTTGATATATAATTGAATTGGAACCACAACTTTTCTAGAGTTAAAAAGATATAGTTGTTAGGTGGTGAGATATTACCCTGTGTAGATTGGTACCAAAAGATTCTTTCTTTCTGCTGTAGACCTTGGGATATCCAGAGCCTTATGATTTCTAGAAGACGGGTATTTCTATTATCCTCTAAAGTCAAAAACAAAACCCTGCCCCAACCCTTGTTTGTTAAAATTTTCTTACAACTTGTAGAGATGTCACATCAGTAGATGAGGTTTTACTTCTACTCATCAACGGTTTCTCCTGTTTGAATTGTTTTTATTAATTTTATTGGTACCCATAGCTTTTCTTCTGCAGAAACAAAAGCAAAACCCCTTCCCCAAAGTAGAATGTATCCTGGTTTCCATTCTGAGGTTGACGGCATATCTTTGAAGTAAACCAGTTGGTTTAACTCAGAAGTTTTTTTCTTTTTCTTTTTCTTTTTTTTTGTCCAATGTCTCTCTGCAGCTGTTGTTTCTTTTTCATCAGCATTAAGAAAAGTCAAGGTTAATAGAGCACTATGCAATCTATTTCTAGGAGTCATTGTTACCTGTTGCCCCCTCTTCCATGATAGTCCCTGAGCCTTGAGGGGAGGGGAGGTAGGAGAGATGTTCCATTTATTGTTGGACATTTCACACACACTTACTTTCTGCACTTTGATCAGTTGTGAGTTTCTGTTAACAACTGTCTCCTGCACAAAGAAACTTCTCAGATAAGGTCTGAGAGCTGCACTATTCTTTGGTATAGTGATATGGACTGAGAGGACAGCTTGGCACTTTGTCTGTCTAGCAAAATAATAGTAGTAGGTTCACTCCTGGACCACATGATTAGCCAGGTTTACCAACACTATGCATGCATTTTTTTTTCCTGTGAAGCTGATGTTAAATCCAATAAGTCAGTGGTTCATTACTCTTACAATGTTTATGCTACTGCTGCGGCCATAGGTGTTTATTGCCCGGCTGATCATTATTGCCCAGCTTTTTTATATGGGTTCTGGGGATCAATTGAATTCAGGTCCTTAGGCTTGCATGGCAAGAATTTTGTCAATTGAGCTACCTCCTTAATTCTATATTTTAGTTTTCAATCTTTGAATTATGAATGTGGGGGGATATTATCCTCATTTTACTGATAAGAAAACCAATGTTCAAAAAGCTTAGAGGAGAAACACAAGAACCTGGTGGATATATATTTTGGTTGGTTTCCTGAGTTCATCTTTATGGATAACTATTTCATCATCTGTAGTTTTCAAACTTTTATCATTCCTTTCATGGACTGGATGTTGTATTAGTTACTTTTCTATTGCTGTGATTAAAACTCCATGACCAAGGCAACTCATAAAAAAGAGTATTTAATTGGGCTTACAGTTGGAGTCACTGAAGGCAGAACAAAGACATGGAAGTAGGAGGCTGGAGCAGCAGTTGAAAGCTTACACCTTGATCCACAAGCAGGAGGCAGAGAGAACACAGTGGGAATGTCATGAGTCTTTTGGAACCTCAAAACCTGCCCTTAGTGGCACACTTCCTCCAATGAAGCCACACCTTCCAATTCTTCCCAAACAGTTCCACTAACTGGGGGCTAAGTAATGAAACATGAGCTTTTGGTGGTCATTCTCATCCAAGCCACCACAGAAGTAAAATGTGTTTGAATACGTGATCCTCAGCTGGCATTGTTGTTTGGGGCAGTTGGAGAAACTTTCAAAGGTAGGGCCAAGCTAGAGAAATGGCTTTCTGTGTGATATGCCTTTAAGTTTATGGCTCAGATCCACTCCCACTGCCAGAGAGCTGTCATGCATACCTTTTCACAATGGACTGTATTCCCTCAGATATAAAGTGAAATAAACCTCCTTTCCTCAAGTTGCTTCTCATTAGTTCTTTGGTGACAGCAATACAATTCCCCTCCAGGAAGCTACAGCTTTCTGGTTGATCTTGCTGTCTTGTTCTAGCACTTCCTTCAGCTTATTCTTTACACCAAGATAAAAGGGACAGTAAATTTAAATTCATGTACACAAGTTGCCTACCTAAGAAACTTCACAGTAGCTCACAATAGTTTACTATATATTTTATGAATTACAGGAAGAGAGGAATCCAAAGAATGCTAACATAAAATAACAATAAAGAGATGGGAATGCTAATTTCCCTGTTTTGATCTGTATACATTGTATTCAGTTATTAAAATATAGCAGTCTACTCTACAAATATTATAATGATTTGATTTAATGGAAGTTATTAAAACACCTTGGGAGGTGGAAATATTAACTACTTTAATGATCATTACACATTATATGCATGTCTTGGATTATCTTGCTAGCTACAATCCCAGAATTTAGAAGGCTAAAAGAGGAGGATTGGCATAAATTCCAGGCCACTTTATGCTACATAATGATTACAAGCTAGTTTGGACCACAGAGTGAGAACCTGTCTTAATAAAATTCCAAGTAGTCCCCCCAATCATCTCATCACTTTTCCTGCACTCCAAAACTATAAATAACTAAAATACTATTTTTAGACAGTGTTGCTCGAATCCCAATGTAGCTTTGACCTTGTTAGGTAGCTGAGGATGAGTTGCCTCTGTGTTCAGTGTTCTGGGATTACAGTGTGGCTCTGCTTCTTCCTCGGGATGGTTGGCTACATTGTTCCAGGAGGGTGGAGGGAGCAGAAGTGGGGAAGAGGGTTGGGACAGCTGTGGGTACAATGGAGACAGCCCTCTGGGAGACTGACTTCAGTCAATCAGCTCAACTTTATTCCAGAGTATAAGGAATATAGGGGATTGGGGAGCCTGGGGACAAACCCTAATTCGCATTAAGTGGCATGCTCCTATCACAGGGCTTTGTATGTGGCAAGAGGGTCCTACAGCAGAGCCCCTAGCACAAGTGTTCTAGCAGGAATCTGTGCCAAGCGTCAAGCTAAAGATAAATCAAGCATCTGGCTTAGTGACAGATTTCAGATAAGGACAATGCCCTGGGCCCAGGGACATTTTCCAGATAAGGGCAGATAGAGAACAGGAAGTTTTACTGGGGAGGGAGGGAAGCTCTGATACTGAGCTTTTGGAAAAAGCTGCAGGGCCATGATAGACTACAACCTCTGACGAGCCAGCAAGGCCTTCCAATATTACAGTTGTGCACCACCAAGCCCAGTTGATTAAAAAAATAATAATAAAAAATACAACAAAACAAAATAGAACCATTTGATAGCTTCTGTTTATCCTTAAAGTTAAGCGTGTGTTTTGAAGGTGGCCTTCTGCTGATAACTTCTCCAATCTCATTGCTGGTCATACTTGTTTTCTTTCTCTTACCCTCTACTATGGTGAATAATATGCATTAGAATTATCTAAAGAGTTTGTCAAAGTACAAAATACTCTACTCCTCTTCCTTACAGATTCCAGCTTAGAGGGTTGATAGGCGAGTTCCCTCTGATCACAGAGTTTAGAGCTCATCATTTGCCGCTTTGATTGAAGAGTTCTCTCACCACTCATCTGCCTGTTTAGCTCTTCCTTAGTCTTCACTTTGCATATTAAGCTTTTACCCCTTTACTTTTCTGAACACCTGGATAGTCATGGATGGCATTGTTCAATATTCACCCACGGAATTCAATTTATCCTATGCCTTCAAAATGCCAGGCACTAGTCTAGGTACAAGTAATAAGGGAGAAAGCACACAGATTGTCATTATTATGGACCCCAAAGAACATTGTAAAAATACTGTGTCTGAAGAAAGGCTCCCTCTTCTCTGCAATGATTGTTCTAGTTCAGCTTTACACTTGTTTGTGGTGATCCATATGCTTGATTTTCTGAGACTGAACCGTCTGTGACAAAACAACACCAGTCCAATTCTTCTTACCTTAACAAGGAAAGAGCCTGGGTGGATACTCACATAACTGAGATTCAGGTTTAATGAATCATCCAGTATGGTAGTTTGAGTGAGAATGATCCTTATAGGCACATACATTTGAATGCTTGGTCTCCAACTGGTAGCGCTGTTTCAGAGGGATTAGGAGGTGTGGCCTCATTGAAGGAGTCACTGCGAGTGGGTTTTGAGATTTGGAATACCCACACCATCCCCAGTTCGGTCTCTGACTCTCTCTGTCTTCTATTTGTGGATAAGCTATCAGCTACTGCTATGCCTGCCTGCCTATGGCCATCCATGCTCCCCTCTGGTGATGGTCTGAAACTGTAAGCCCCAATGAACTCTTCCTTTTATAAGTTGCCTTCACCATTGTGTCCTTTAACAGCAGCAGAAAAGTAGCTAAGGCACCTCTAGAGCTGTTTGTTTTACTTTTTCACAAATCTTTTCATCTGCACCTATGCTTTCTGTGAGAGGCACTGATGTTTATGCTTGTTTGCTTTGTTGATTCATTGCAGCACTGTTTATTGAATGCTTATTACATATCAGGTTGTACTCTAAGTCAAGGGGTGGAAAGATTGCATGAAGCAAAGCAAGATCATAGCCTTCAGTCATCTTCTAGTTGAGGGTAGAGAAGACACATGTAGTAGGCACTTGAAACATGTATGACATTAGACATAAATTAATGTAAATGGCAAGAATAAATTAGAAGCTAGGAAGCAGAGGTAACTGTGGAGGATACAGGAAAACACAATATTCAATAAACTGGACTACAAAGGCCTTGATGATGAAGAAATATTTAAGAGGAGAGCTGAAGGAGTCGGAGGAATGAATCTGTAAGCTAAGCAAACGTCTCAGTATTTCAACAGGGGACAAACAATCTCCAAGCATTGAGCTGCCTGTCACCTATAGAACGCACAAGAGGCCACAGTGGCTTCATTGGGGGTGATAAAAGACCCTCTCTGTTGTGGAAGCCAGCTACATTTCCAAGGTTAGGTCTTCAGTAAGACCTAAACATTGTGCATGCAGCAGGTTCTCTGGGCAGTTTAGCTTCTACAGGATCTGGTGTTCAGTTTCTCTAAAGCATGATTCTTTAAATCATGACAATGAAGAGGGAGTAAAGATTTTCCCAGTCCCCTTTCCACTTGAATATTCCTTTCTGGCCCTAACTACTGCTCTACCCAAACCTCTTAACAGCAGCAGCAACAACAACAAAGGCAGTTCAGTGGTGTAAGTTTAGTGAAAATATCAAGCTCCTGTGTTATTAGAAAATATTTCTAGATGTTTCCTTATCTGGAATGGTTTCTCTAGAAGAGTTACCAGGTGGAGATGAAGTAGCTCATGCCTTTTCTAAGGCATGGCATGTGTCCCAATGTTCACATATACTCATTTCCTACTTAGTGGAACTCACACTTTTAGTTCAATATATAGCTGCCCCCCGGTAAATGTAGCTATCTTCCAGCCTCCCTTGTGGGGTCGTGTTGTTAAGAGCTATCCTATGGGCAAAAATACAAATAAGAGTGGTACATACAATGTCTTTTCCTTTGCCTTTTCCCCCACTTACTGACTAGATTAGGGATATAATGAGTGAGGTTTCAGAAATGTTAAAGAGTAGTTGGCCATACATGAGCAAAACTTGGAAGACTGGTCAGCATCAAAGTTCCTTAGATTCTGTCTTAGTTAGGGTTTCTAATGCTGTGAAGAGACACTATGACCACTGCAACTCTTATAAAGGAAAACAATTAAATGTGGTGCTTCACTTACAGTTCAGAGGTTTAGTCCATTATCATGGCGGGAAGCAAGGCAGCATGCAGGTGGACATGGTGCTGGAGCCGAGAGTCCTATATCTTGCAAAGGCAACAGGAAGTGGTCTGAGTCACTGGGTAGTATCTTGACCATATATAAGACTTCAAAGCCCACCTCCACAGTGACACACTTTCTCCAACAAGACCACACCTAATCCAACAAGGCCACACCTCCTAATAGTACCATTCCTTATGAGATTATAGGAGCTAATTACATTCAAACTATCACAGATTCATAGAGCATCATATTAGCTTTGTACTGCTTGCCTCCAGAAATGCTGTGGGAAAAAACAAAACCTTTCTCAGTCCTAAGCTTTTCTTAATTTGAGTGTGAGGTCACCTACAGCAAAACCTAATTATAGCTAACACAGTTGAATTTAATGGAGCTACAGAGGTCTGGGAAAAGCAAAAGCAAACACAGGTGTTTATTTTATTTTTTGAGCTCAAAAACTAAATACAGTTAGAAGAAGAGCTGTGCATGTGCTTCAAAATGAATTTTATTTTATTGCTTGTTTTTATTACAAAGTAGTGCCTGCTGAGTTTGGAAAGAACACATGGGGAGGATAGAAAATAAAATTATGACTGTGGTAGTTTGAATGTAGCTGGCCCCCATAATCCCAAAGAGAATGGCACTATGAGGAGGTGTGGCTTTGTTGGAATAGGTATGGACTTGCTGGAGGAAGTGTGTCACTGTATGGTGTGCTTTGAGATCTCCTATGCTCAAGGTACTCCCATTGTCACAGTCCACTTCCTGTTGCCTGTGTATCAAGATGGAGCCAGCAGCCAGCACAATGTCTGCCAACATGTTGCCATGCTCCTTACCATGATGATAATGGACTGAACCTCTGAAAATGTAAGCCACCCCAATTAAAGGTTTTTCATTTATAAGAGTTGCTGTGGTCATAGTGTCTCTTCACAGCAATAGAAACCCTAACTGAGACAATGACCATTGTTCTACCATCTGGGAATGATCTGTTAATAAAAAGCCATGTCAACTTTCATAATATAGAGCTATTTCAAAGCGCAGAATATCTTACAAAGAGCTCATGATGATTTCCTAGAGTTTATTAAGTAATACATGTTTTTGGGGAAAGAATTTCTTTATTTTAGGTGTATGTGTATATGCTTGTGTGTGTTTGTGTGTGTGTGTGTGTGTGTGTGTGTGTGTGTGTGTGTGTGTGTCTGTGCATCACACATATATGTCGTGTGATGGTATTCCTGGGAATACATGAACAAACATCTACTCACAGTGGATAGGAAACCAATAACAAACAAAAGTAACAATACTACCAAAGTGCACAGTAGTGAAACAATAATTGTTCTTGGGAGTAGTTACAGGAATGTGGACAAGGGGTTACTTAAAGAAACTCAGCATCACCAAAGTCCACTCCAGCATGGGTTACAACTCATGAAAACTGGAACCCTGGAGTACACTGCACAGCCTGCAGGCAGATCAGTACTTCAGAGAGTATCCTTTCCAGGGGGATCAGTTAGTCTGAGCCTCTTCCAGGCAGCTGAACATATCTTTGCTGTAGGTGTCCCTGGCCATCTATTGCATCAACATCACCTGGGACCAGTGTAGCTGGTCCAAACCTCTTTTAGGCAGCTCAGCTAGTCTGAGCTTTCAGCAGTCAGATACAGCTTATATATAATTGGGGAGGGAGGAGCCTAGTGGATCTGGTCAGTTTCAAGGACTTCCTGATATCTTTGAGTTTCTTTCTTTCTTCTTCTTTTTTTTTATTTTTTATTTTTTTGGTTTTTTTTTTTTTTTGAGACAGGGTTTCTCTGTGTAGCTTTGCACCTTTCCTGGAACTCGCTTTGTAGACCAGGCTGGTCTTTGAGTTTCTTACTTCCTGAGCTTAAGAAGCTTTCCTGCATAATGCAATGTGTAACCTCCTTTAGGACATCCTGTGTCTTGATGAACTTCCCTCCAAGTTGAAGATATTGCTACACAACAATGTGAAGTACCTTTAAGTACCAGAAGAGGGCGTTGGGTCCCTTAGAACTGGAGTTACAGATGGTTGTAAGCCATCATATAGGTACTGGGAACTGAACTCAGGTACTCTGTAGGAGCAAGGAGTACTTTTAACTGTTGAGGTATCTCTCCAGTTTCTAATACATTTTTTTTTTGCATTAAAGTTTTAACAGGTTTGTGGAATAACGTTCTGTGATTCTGTCATACTTTATTTCATCAAGCCCTAATAATTGAACATTTGCATAGTTAGTAGTGCTGTGATGTATTTTTGTTTTTGTTACTAAGTCTTGGCATGGTACTTAAATTCTTCCCTGGAGGTAAATTTCCAGAATTAACAAAGTTGTGTGCATATGAGAACTGGACTGATTTCCAGAGGAAATGAGCAATGAGATAGAAAGTCTGAAGTTAGGGTTACCTCAGTTGGCACTGGTACAGAGTAGCCCTGGAGGACTCAGGAGAGAGGATGATGCTGATTGGCCAGACCTGCTCTCTGGACCCAACATTGATGAGCAGGAGTTGACAACTTGGCAATAGTCACAGTTTTGAAAGTTAGAAAAAGTAGAACTTCTTAGACTGAGCTCCCTGGGCACCTACAGCATCAACATCACCTGGGACACTATTAGAAATGATGGTTATCATTAGAAAGACTTCCTCCTGCAGCAGATGAGAACAAACACAGAGACCCACAGCCAGATATTATGGGGAGAGAGAGAGAGAGAGAGAGAGAGAGAGAGAGAGAGAGAGAGAGAGCTTGGAACACATAGCTCTAAATGGGATGTCTCCATCAAATCCCTTCCCTCAGAACTCAGGGAACCCCGTAGAAGATTAGGTAGAAAGAGTCAGAGCCAGAGGCAATGGAGGACACCAAGACTTAAATGAGACTGAAGCAGCAAGAACAAAACCTACATGGGTCTGTGCCAGGTCCTCTCTGTGTATGTTGTACTTTCAGCTTAGTACTTTTGTGGGACTCCTGAGTGTATGAACAAGTGGGTCTATAATTCTTGTGCCTACTCTTGGGGCTCTTTTCCTTCTGTTGGGTTGCATTGTCTAGCTTTGATGTGATGGTTTTGGTTTTTACATTATTGTATTTTATTTAGTCATGTTTGGTTATTATCGCCTAGAAGCCTGTTCTTTCCTAATGTGAGACAGAAAAGGAATGGATCTGGAGGGGGGGGGCAGGTGGAGAGGGATTTGGAAGAGCAGAGGGAGGTGATACTATAATGAAGATATATTGCATGAGAAAAGAATTTATTTTCAATAAATGAAAAACAATAATTAAAAAGGGGGAATGATGGCTATCCCACAAGTGTGTGTTTTGTGAACGATTTTTGGTGAATTACCTGCATGCTCAAGTCTGAGAACCACTGTCCTATGGACAGTAATGATGCTGTTCCTAAGAGAAGAGCTCCCACACAGGCCTGAAAGAAGAATGCTAATGTAACAATTATCTTTATTTATAATTCTTTGGTAGAAATAGAAAATCATGCATATTTTGTTTATTTTTGTACATATGTCTGTGTATAAACACATAAAGGCACTTGAATGTAAATGCCATAGGTTAATGGCAGGTATCCTTCTTAATTGCTGTCTATCTTATACTTTGAGATAGGGACTCTCACAGGACCTAGGGCCTACCATTCTGTAAGACTAGCTGGCTGTGACACCCCAGGGATCCACTTCTCTCTGCCTTCCTAGAGCTTGAATTTTAGGCCCATGCTACTATGTCTGTTTTTATATAGGTATTGGGGACCTAAAATCATGCTTGGGGTGAGCACTTACCTGACTGAGCTCTCTCCATATCCCTTATATTTAATTTATTTAAATTCTAGGAGTCTTTTTCAAGTAGAATGTAGGCTGCCTAAGGGTGGACTGGAACATTACCCATTTTTGTGTTCTTATCCAATACCAAGTATAGTGCCTTGAATTTGATGGGTGAGATGACATCATCCTTCTGCTCCTTCTAATTCATTAGTCATCTCTCTCCACTGTACTGCCTGTTTCCAAAGGCTAAGCACTATATATCACATTAATGAGCTGTCACCTTCTCTAGTTCCTGATTTGTATTGGATAACAGAAGTTTCTGAACAAAAATTAAAATAAGATAAATGAAAAAAAAGAATAAGGAGGCAAAAGAGCCAGATCAAGGTTTTCATTCCCTTGCTCTTCCATGCAGATGAATCAACCTTCCACAGGCCACTCACCCTGGAATAACTTTCACTATTGGAGTCTCTCCTTCCTGGATCTGGAAAGAACTCCCTGTCTTTGTCCCTGTATCTTAGTTGTCTTTGGGTTCTTATACTGTCTATCATCATCCCTATCTCACCTTTGTAAGCTGTACAAAATTTCCAAGGAGTGTGTATATTGATTGTGCTGTGCATTTTCTATCGAGATACTGACTTATAGACTCAATGTCTAACCCATATATACTATTGAAATCAGTACTCTTCCAAAACTTGTGTTTCTTTGAAAACAAAGCATTCCTAAAATGACTGTCATGTTACATCTTCTGGTAAATTCTTTTAAGATGAATAACTTAAACCTGTCCTTAGGATTTGTAACAAAAATAAGTCCCAAATATTTTTGAACATTTCAGAGACATATTCTCTTATTTGTACTTTAAATCTTTATGGATGGGAGGGCAGGATCTTCTCCATTCAGAGTTTATGGTGATAACTAAAACTCTTGGTTTGCAAAACTTCTCAAAGCCTAATGCCTATTTATGAAGAAAGAAAATGGTTTAATTTATTTTCAAAGATAATTTTTCAAAATTATAATGACATAAATTAGAAACACTTTGAGTTATATTGTAAGCCAAATAAATTAGTTTCTGTCTTGACGTGTGTAAATTAAACCTTGATATTTAGGAAGAGAAATGTTCCCCATGGCCATTGATGAGTCCTCACTCTATGGTTTATAAATCAAGGGTACAATCTGAGAATAAAATACTTTTTATGAAACAGAATGTCAAGAGCTTCTTGTTAAATTCACTGGTAGCAATTAAGTTCTCAGGTGAGAAAACACCTCTTACCCAGTGGTTTATTAACTCTGCCATTCAGCTCACCATTTATAGGAGCTACTCTTCATGTAAGTGCACATTAGGATGACTTTTCATCCCATTCCAATGACAAATTTGAGAAGAGGGATGGCTTGCTGTCCACCTCTTTCTATAGCAATGGGGACTGTGTCTGTACCAGTTTGCAGAGCAGAAAGAAGAGGGAAGGATGGGGAAGGACTAGTCCTGCCAGATCCTTGGCACAGAGGTAATATCCCCTGGGGGCTGTTTGTGATGTGGGGCAAGTGACTCCCACATGCCACGGGCATTTCCTCTTAAATTCTGCTCCAGTTTCACATATTCATTTAATGCTCACATATTTGCATTAAAATGGATAATCAATTTTGTATTGTTACCTTGGCTTATGAAATAATAATAATGAGGACAAGGAGAAGAAGAAAAAGAGGAAGAAGGAGAGGGAAGGGAGAAAGATAGAGGATTTTGACTTGTTTATACCAAAATTCAGAGTCAGTGGGAGGAGATGATGCCTCACACAAGTCATGATAGGTTTATTAGACTGAACTAGCATAGCAACTAGAAGATATGCTTAACAGTTCTGAACTAAGTGATGTCACTCATGAAAAGTGACACTAGTCCAGCTGTTGCCCTAGCTGCTCTGAGTAGCTCCTTGTACAAACACACTTAATGGCTTTATTACCTTTTTTTTTTTCAGATGTGAGACTTGTCATGGCTCAGATCAGCTGAAGGCAATGGTGTAAGAACTTAGGGAACTTGGGGGTAAGAGAGATGTATCAAGTTGGAATGAACTTTCCTCACTCTTTACTGTTTTACAGAGGACCAACTTTTCATGCCCAGGAACTTTCAGATAAAGGGCATGCTCTCCATCTCACTATGAGTGCAATTCTTCTCTGTCTGGGCTTAATGTCAGCAGCCTGATTAGCACCAGTGTCTGGGAAATCACCTGCTTGTCATACATCCACTTTTCCCATTCATCTCTGTCCCCGTAGTTGATGAGGAGAATGGCGGCAGGAGAGGCCAGAGAACATTCCCATGCATGCAGCCCCCAAGGCACCAGAGGCACCAGTTGGTCAGTGGAGGTAGGGGAGTTAGTTGCTGTACTTTCTGCAGAATGACCTATGAAGTAGATTTGGAAGATTCTTTCAGAAGTGTGGGGAATGTGAACTTTGATTACTTTCCAGGAGACTTGGTGGAAAGCGGTGGATTCCGGGTGTGTGAAGTTTGGCTGCTACTTAGCACACAGCGAGAAACAGCTGGATTTGGGAGGCAGGCTGGTTGCTGAACACAGTCAGGCATTTCATCCAGCCTGACAGCTGCACTCTTGTTGGGATGTGGCTATCTTTTAATAAAGCAGAGCTTTAAGAAATCAGCTACGTGAACTGAATAATAAGATTTTCAAGTTTTTCCACAGTTTGGAAAGTCACCCTGGGCATGCTTTTAGAGCTGTCATGCTTAAGATATTTATTTTGATCAAAGTATTTTTAGTCAATGTAAAATTTATTTAAGGGAAAATGATGGCTAGTTTGAGTTTTTATGCCTGACTTTGCTTAAGGGCATGAGAACTCAATTAAAACAAATTTGGGGTCACTTCTTCCTGGGTCAAGTGCCTGGATCTTCTTATATATTCATTGCTGCTGCTTTAGAAAAAATGAAAGACAAAATTCAACTATAGTTAGGTCTACAGTTAGATCTACATTTTATATTCACAGTACTTAAGTATGAATTTGAGTCTGTATAACAGTGCGTCTACCTAGAATCAAACTCAAGGTGAGCATTGGACCCTTATTTGCCTGTATTCCAGACTGATCAAGACAGTTCAATGACACTGAAGCATTCAAAGTTATGGAGGATTCTTGGACCAATGAAGTAGTAGTTTTGCTGGTGACTTGAGTTAGATCACAAGAACTCCTGTAGAACCAACACCTGAGATTTGTACTGTGACACTTGTGGCAAGCCATATGTGCACTCTGAATACACAATAATAATAAATAAAAAATTAAAGCATAAGGTGCTTTTAAGATGAAAACTCTTTTAAGATTTTTTTTTCTAGAAAAAATTATTTGAAAAAAATCGCAACAATTTTTGTCTGAGACAATCAGCTTCCTCAAATTTTTAAGTGGCTGGTCAGATGTTCATCAAATTTGCTGCTTTTATATAGATGTGGGGTATGTGAGTGCATATATTTCTGCTAGCGGTCAAAGTGACATGATCATTTTGAACTGCCTCTACTATATTATCAGAATTTACTCTGCTTTGCAGAGATACATTTAGCACAAACAATTCAACTCTTTTCTCCTGGTTTGTGGTCACTAATCTTTGTTTCACAAAATCAAGCCAGACAATTGCTGGTATCTTTGTGATATTACCAGCATAGATTCGCCCCAATGGCTTGCTTTGATTCTCTCTTTTAAACGAATCTCTTTGTCTTGCCAACATGGCCTTCTTTTCAGCCTGTGATTATGTGAGAAATAGCCTTTGTTATTCTTTGAAACTTTTCCACTCTCTGTGGCTTCCAGTGAATTCATCATTGTTCGGACATTTAGCTTTGCTCTCTTAGAGGTATAGACGTATTTTATTTTATTTTTTTAACAAGGCTCAATGTACTTGCCAAAATACAATAGTGATTGTTAGCTAATCATTACTGTGTGTGAAGCAGACAAAACCTCTATAAAATGAATGTCGGCTTTTCTGCGGCAACAGCAATTCTCAGCTTCATTTCCCCCATCATTTCATGACACTGGCTGAAGCTAAAGCTTGACTTAAACCTTTGTTAAGAGGTAGGAGAAAAGAAATAACATCATGAGGACCTTTGTCCTAGCTGGAGTGGAAGAAGCCTGTGTGTCTTGTCTATACCACCCTTGTTCTAATCCTTCTCTACCCCAAACATCTGGATTCCGTGTTGGACAGGGCTGGCCAAGATTAACATGGGTATTTATTTTGTATGTTTTGAGACAAGTTCTCATGTAGAATAGGCTGGTCTTAAGGTCACTATGTAGCTGAGGATGACCTTGGACTTTCCATACTCTGTCTCCATCTCCAGAGGTCTGGGGTTGCAGGGCATGGCACCACACCCAGTTTCTGTGGTGGTGGGGATTGTACCCAGGACTTGATATATGCCAGGCCAGCACTTTTCCAGCTGACCCACATTTGTAGACATAGTATGGGTATTTTTTATGTGCTATGACCATAAAGAATTTTCTAAAATGTTTTTCATTGTTTGAGGAACCATTTAAAGAACTATTGCATAGTCCTTAATCCAAGATAAAAGCCAGATTGTTTTTTCTAATATCCATTATTGTTGAGTAAAGTTATGTGACTTGGGATATACCAATAAGATATAAGCACAAAAGAGATTTTAATGAGAAGGGATAGGAGGAAGCTGACATGTCATGGAGGGTATAGAATTTCAGGAGTGGTGGTAGAGGCATTGGACTTTTGGGGACATTTGGGAAGGGTACTCCTGGTGTTCAGAACTTGACTGGTAAATAAACTTCTGTGTTTGTTACCAGAAACAGTATGACCTCCACTGGTGTGGTCGTGGAGCATAGTTTAGAGTTATTCTTTGGTACATAGTTTCTGCCATATTGGAGACACCAAGGTGATCTAAACCCTTTGCTATGGTATTTTTTTTTTTGTTGTTGTTGTTTCATAATAACATAGTCAGTACAATATACCTAGGTTGGTTCTGTTTCCTAGCTATTGTGAATTGAGCTGCAGAGAATATGGACATGCAAATGTCTCTGCGGTAGGATGTAAAGTCTTTTGGATATATGCTTAGGAGTGATACGTAGCTGAGCTATAGGGTAGTGCTATTTCTGTCAGGCCGACAGCAAGCACATTTTACCTGCGGAGCCATTTCATCAGCCCCTTGTCTATGGTGTCACCCCATATGAAACTCTTTCTGTATGGCTACCCATGCTTGCTCTTGTCATCTCTTATAAACTAGTATTTCACAATTAATGGGACCCTTAATACTTTTTATTTTATACAATCGCCTTGTATGTGTTCATTCCCTCAGGGTACATCTTTTGTTTTTCTTTATCCTTTTAAATGACCCAGAAATTCAATAAGAGTGATGAAGTGAAGAAAAACAGCTTTGTCTGTTGGAAACAAGTCATCCAATGAAATTATAGCTTTAATTTCAGCCTGACCTTTCTTGTAATTTATTTGGAATTTTGTGATTTCAAAGGAAATAGCCTGTTTGCTGAGGAATGTGTTGTCCCTCCTTCCCATGGGAAATTTTGAAAAATCAAAGCTTGAATTGAATAATCTAATGACAACAGAAATGTTTGTTGTTTCTTTCTATGCCCCTGAAGAGCAGGGGCTGGCCATGTAGTGTTTTAGCCATTGTTATTGGCAAAGTGGTTTCATGGTATTTCCATGATTTGAAGACAACCACAACAGCAATAATTTTCATGATTTGTGCCATTGATCATTGATTTTCAACCCTTCACATGCATGTTTTGTTTTTAGCCATTCCAATTTGAAATGGCTTGTCATGTATCAGAAACAACCTGACTCAACTGAGTAGGACCTCTATTGAAGAAATTATTTTGGCCACTCCATGTAGTTAAAAGGGTATTTATTTAATGGCGTAACTCACAAATTAAGTGAAAGGTAGGTCGCAGGGTCTGGGAAAGGTCTATTGCAGTCCAGCTGTGTTCTCTGGAGCTCTGCACAGTCCACCTTCACCGTTCAGCATCCTGGCACAGAGAGAGCGCACGCAGAGAGCGCTGGCCCATCCAGCTCTTGGGTCTCCAGGCGCCTCCCCTGGCCCCGCCTCATAGGCGTGACAGTTGCCAGAGTCTCAATGGGGGTTGGAACTTCCAGATGCAAGCTGGAATGGCTACCCACTACAGACCTCCAATACAGTAAGACTCAGGTAGAACTGGATAGGTAGCTGCTGGGAGTCAGGGAGATCAGGAGTTGGAGATTAGAAAATGGTAACAAAGAGATCCTGGAAGTCAAAAAAGGCTAAACAGAATGGATGGGTGACACAAATGTGACCTGATATGGGGTAGAGAGACAGCTATAACCAGGCCTGACACACTATAAGTGTGTTTTTTCTCATCACATTCTTGGCTGCTTATGTTATGGAGCAAAGGCAGGAAGTGATATCTGAGGCAAGCATGTAACTGATTAATTAGTTAGAGTTGAGAACGAATTCATGTAATGCGTGTGGCTTACCAGGCAGGTTAACTGCTTGTGAGGATAAAACCATGTTTGCCATGTATTTGATTGAAAGTGCATAAGAGAACTCAGTGAATAAGGAGGTGTGCTGTATTTAGACTGTGGGTCACATACTGTGCTCCATGTGTACCACACATTTCTTGAGGCTCTTGTAATTGCCAATTCACTCACTCACTCACTCACTCACTCACTCACTCACTCACTCACTCATTATTCCAAGGTACTCGTCCAGCCATTGTGCATCTCATGGAGCTCATATTTCTGCATGAGACTCATATGTGGACCATTTGATTCCAATTATTATAAAGGATAGAAACAGGAAAGCAGTATGTATTTCTATGAAATAAGGGGTGCTTATATTTTGGGGTTCAGTCAGTATTTCTCTGAAAAAGAAGTTGTATCAAAGTGGGTATCTGAGTGGCATGAGAAGAGAAATACAAGCAATGGGGAAATTGCAGATCTGAGGCCCTCCGGGAAGATATGTACTTTGATGTCAGTTTGCTGAACAGTGAAGGCAAGAGGCAAAGGCCTTGTTAGGTTGGCCCCCATAAGAGTTTGAATTTGAACCTAAGAGTTATAAAGATTTCAAGTAGGAGAGTAACATTATCAGGCTCTTGTTCTTAAAAATTACCCTGGTGCAATGCTGAGAGTGCACCAGCAAAGGGTAAAAGTGTAAGATGTTTTTGCAGTGGTCTGGTAGAATAAAATGCTCCTGTGGACTCCAGAAGGAGAAGCAGATTTGAGAGTTGAGATCGATCCTAGACATGGGAAGTAGAATCAATGTGACACTGAGATTATTTATTTAGGCGTTTTAAGATTGAAGGATGATGGATAAGAAAAGAGAAAGATTGTCTCTGAAATTCCTGGTTGGGACTCAGCAGTTGGTGCTCTTAATAGGAACGGGGGAAGGGCTTGGCTGGAAATGAGCTTGGGAATTAGATTAAGAGTTTAATGAAGCATGGTAGTACACTCCAGTAACCCAGCTACTCAGAAAGCAGAAGCAGGTAGATTTCTTGAACCCAGGAGATCAAAGACAGCTTGAGCATCATAGAGACATCACTATTAAATATGTGTTTAGTTACATATGTGTTGAGTTTTAAGTATTTGTGGTCTATCTCAGGGACAATGGCCAATAAAGAATAGATCATATTGCTCTTTAACTCAGAGGGGAGTCCTGAATTGGGCATATCGGTTGTTTGTGCATTATTTGAATAGGCAATACAAGCTAGGAGAAAGAATGTGCTGCTGTGAGGACAGTGTGTAAGCCATTCTTGGGAGACTATCAATGTTTAAAGTATTAGTGGGTAAGAATGCTTTCTACACACAAAAGTAAGAAAAGAAAAGAAAAATGAAAAGAAAATCACAAGAATGAAGTGTCACGGATCCAGCTAATACCATGGTTCCAGCTAAGGAACATAGCTAAGATTATGGGGTAAGAGCCAACAACAGGAAAGTCTTTAATGAAACTGAGAAACTCCACCTGGCAATGTGGAGGCAAAAAGCAGCTTGGAGAGGGGTGAGGTGGGAACGGAACATGGAAGATGTGAATGGCTAGTTAGAATGGGCATCCTTACTGTAAGCATCCACAGTTTGTTTTGGGGAGAGAAGCAAGCTTATGTGTGGCAGTAGGGAAAATAACAAAACCAATATGGCATGAAAACAATATGTATGTTTAATTTAGAAGGCAGATATGTGTTTATTAGGAATTTAGTTTCATTGGCTTCTGTGATAGTTAATCTTGATTGCCAACTTGATGGCATCTAAATAATCCAGGAGACAAGCCTATAGATATTTCTGAGAGGAATCATCTAGATGAGGTGAGCCTCCAAGTACATCTTGGAGAGATTTTCTAAATTAGGTTAGCTGAGGTGTGATGATCTTTTGTTGCAGGTACAACAATTCCTTGGACTGGGGTCCTAGAGTGAATAAAAAGGAGCCAGCCAAACTGTGAGTATGATTAACTATTTGCCTAGTACTCTTGCCAGTATGCCTTTTCTACCATAGTGGACTTTCCTTAGAACCAAGGGCCAAAATAAACCCTTACTTATAAAGTTGTTTTCTCAGGGTATTTTGTTACAGAAATGAATAAAGTAACAGTTTGCATTTTAAGTATTTATGATTTGAATAACGGTTTTGCTTAAAACTACCTTTCATTTTGTTAGGAAAGAAGTGTATGTTTGTCAGCTTTTCACTACCTTCATAAAATAGCTGATGCAATCTGTTTAGGAAGAGAAGGATCAACAGTTTACAGTCCTCTGAGAGTGGAATGAGGCCCTGAAGACTCAGAAAACCAAGGGAAGTGATGAGACTCAAGGAGGTCACAAAACACATAAGACTCAGAAATCTCAGGTATTTACAAGACTCATGAACCCCCATGCTCAGGTTTCATAAACAGTGAATGTTTGGTGGGGACTGGTGACTCTTTTTTATTATTATTAAGAAATGTTTCTATTCACTTTACATACCAACCACAGATCCCTCCCTCTTCCCACCCCCAGCCTTTCCCCTCAACCCATCCCCCATCCCCACATTTCCCAAGTCAAGGTCTCCCATGGGGAGTCAGCAGAGCCTGGCACACTCATCTGACTCTTTGATTGAACTGCCTGTGAGGAGTTGGGTCGAGGGCTCAGGCTCGGGCTCGCTAGCTCCAGGGATGCAGTGATTAAGTCCTCATCACTGGAGTAGACTTTTCAGTGACATAGCTGCTTGAGTCACCACGGGTCTATAAGAGTCTATCAAACATGCTCATGTAAGCAATCCCAAAAGACTTATTGCTTCACCAAGCTGGACTTGGGGGGCAACTGTTTCTTTCCTCTGTTATTGGCATGCTGCTTGGGATGAATAGATATTTGCTTACCTCTCCCCAGAGAAATACACAGTTAAAGTCTAAACAGCACACATAGAACCTGCACAGGTTCAAGCCAGATGGAATCCCAGCACTGAGAAGGGGAAGTAGACACGGAGTCCCATCCCCAACCAAGAGGCTGTTTGCAATTGATAGCTGCTGGCAAAGGGAAAAATCAGTTTTCTCCAATGGTGTGTCCATGGGTATATCAACCCACTACAGTGTAGGCCCTACACCTAGGAATAGTTGGCCAACACAAAACCAGACAGTGATATTTTTGTGAACTTTTGGCTTCATTTTGGTTTTGGCATTTTTTTGTCTTATTGATTTCTCGATTGTTTTGATTTTCTTTTCATTTTTTTTTGAAAGAGAGAAAGAACATGAAGTTAAATGGGTAGGGAGATAGTGATATCTGGGAGAGGTTGGGGGAGAAGAAACATGATCATACTATATTGCATAAAAACATTTTAATTAAGAAATAAAAATTCCCACCTTGAGGCTTGGGCAAGCATGTTGTGGTGATAAGGGAGAGAGAGAGAAGTGGAGTGATGTGTGTGCTGTGGAGAGAGGCAGAACTGGACATGTCATGGCTGTAAAGACCAGGCCGATGTGAGTGGCCTACACTACCATCTGAACCCATGGTGATACAGAAATCTGTGCTGCTGCCAAGGACCATGTCTGAGGCCAAGGTCCTGCTGCGGCTGGGTCTGTGTTGATGTCTATGTTACCACAGAGGGCCATGTGGAGGTCCTTGGTTTGGGCTGCAGCCTGAGGCCATGATGATTTCTAGGACTGTTCTGCCATCTAGGGCTACATCTGGGGCCATGATCCTACTGCAGCTGGGGTCTGTGTTGATGTCTATGGCCTGAGTTACCACCAAAGGCCATGCAGATGTTTATGGTCCATGCTGCCAGGGGCCAGGGCAGGGGCAGGACAGGAAGACAACACACTTCTCTGAGTGGCTTGTGCTACTACCTGAGGCTATGGTGATATCTGGGCCTGTGCTCCTGCTGAGGGTCATGTCAGAGTCAGTGGTCTACTGCAGCCAGGGTCTGTGTTGATACTGATGAAGGCCATGTGAATATTTGTGGTCCAGGCTGCTGCTGAGGGCCTTGTCTGGGTCAGTGGCCCCGTTGAAGTTGGGGACAATGTTCATGGTCTGTGCTGTCACCAGAAAACATGTAGAAGCCCATAATCCATGTTCCTGATGACTGTAAAGAACAAGGAAGCCACTTTTGCAGTGATATTGATGACTGCAGACTCACAGTTGAGAAAGAAGGATGTGGAAAGCATCTGTGACAACCCCATCCCTGCCCCTCCTCCCCAAAGGTAACAGCCTAGACAGGAAGCTATGGAAGAGAACTCTTACAATTGCTAAGGATGCTAAAGTTAGCTCTTCACATTTGTTGGCTTCTGGTATGGGTGCAGAATGGAAAGGACTCAGGTCTATTTAAGGCACAGACTACTGAGAGTTTGACCATGCTCCATTGAGTAGATAGAAAATACAAATTGGACTTACTTTTTGTTTTTACTTTAATTGTAATTATTTAATATTTTTTGGGACCTCCCTCCAAAAGGTAGGGGGTGAACATGGAAGGACTAGGAAATGAGTATGATTGGGGTCCATGATGAGAAATTTCCAAAGAATCAATAAAAAAGATAAAATAAAATGAAATTGTTGTGGGGTAATCTTTTTGTATAATGTGAAGATGTGTCTGTTTCACCCCATCTGTCTAAAGCACCTTCTGATTGGTTTAATAAAGAGCTGAATAGCCAGAGGATAGGCAGGACTTCCAGGGAGAGAAAGGAACTTAGGGGAAGAATCAAAGAGGCTGAGATTTGCCAACGAGACCCAGAGAAGTCAGATGTACAGTATGGAGGAGAGGTAATGAGCTACATGGCAGAATGTAGATAAATATAAATGGGTTAATTTAAGTTATAAGAGCTAGTTGGAGCAAGCCCAGGCTAAGGCCAAGTGTTCATAATTAATAAGTCTCCATGTCATTGTTTGGGAGCTAGTGGTCCAAAGAAAGTCCAACTACAAAAATAAAGTTTTCTATACAGCTAAAGAAGAAAGTCTAAAGAGAAGATCAGGGCTCCGTGAGTCTGCCTCTTGGGTATAGTGTCTTATAACAGATAACAATGGCAGAAGCAGGTGTAGTAGCAATCAGATAATATTGCAAAATCAGAAAAAAGGAAGTGGGCTGCCAGGCTTGCTCTTTTTAAAATAATAATCTTGAGAAATACCAAGAGTCATACAAGAACTATCTGCCCCCTAAGCCATGTTAGGGCCTTCAACAGGGTCCACTTATTATAGGGTCCCACAGTACCTCTGAACACATCCAAACAGTACCATAGAGTAAATAATATTTGCTCTTATAATAATAAAATCCAAGGATGTGGTTGTCATATTCAGGAGAAAACAGGTTTAAGATTTATTTATTACTTTTAAAATCATGTGTACATGTGTGTGTGTCTGTATGGGGGTGTGTACACAAGAGTGTGGGTACCTAAGTAATCCAGATGTGTGCACCATATCCAATAGAGCTGGAGTTACCAGAAGTAGTGAGCTGTCAGATGTGGGTCCTTGGAACCAAAGTCGGGTCCTCTGTAAGAGCAGCAAGTGCTCTTAACGGTTGAGCCATCTCCCAAGCCCCAGGAAAACAGGTTCAGATGTGTATTTACAAGACACCACTGATCTGATGTTGGCTGTCTTTCCCATATCTTTTGCACACAAAGTTTCAGGAAGAAAGACTCCTGATTGCTATCTTCACGGTTGTGTCTTCAGCACCTGGACCACCATCTGGTACTGAAAGGGGGTCTGTTACCATTTGCTTAGTGAACGAATGCTAGCTGCTCCTTCCATGTTCTCAGTCACTGTAGAGCTCAGAAGTAATGCATTCACACCAAAATATGCTCAATGTCCCTCACCCTGGTGATTGTAACTCAGGCTTGACACTCTTCCCACAGGCCCAAGCAAGAAGGGTTTGTAGTACTTAGAAAATGTGCCACATGCCAAGCTCAGCACGATTTAGACTGGCCAGATGGAGTCGTGCTTCCTGGAAGCCTTGGGTAAATGGCAAGCGAGTGCAGCATTGCAAAGTGGAATTGTTGACATTTTCTGGCAGCCCTTCCTGTTATCCAGCAGTGAAAGGGAGGAAGGGAGTGTGCTCAATTGTGAGTTTACAGATAGACACAGCTCTTCAGATTCAGCATCACTGCCTGGAAGAGTATGCACCAAGGTAGGTTAGGCTGTCTCAATACTCTCACTTTGCACTTACTCAGGCTTGCATTGCTTTCTCACTACATTTCTGATGTGCCATTTGCTTCCATGTGTCCCAGAAAGAGCCAAGCCCTGCAATAGTTGGCTTTATTTTCAACACATTCTGTTTTAGCATCTCTTAGGACTTCACAAGCTGTAATGTTCCTTCCAAGTGAGCTCTTTTGTAATCACACTCCACATGATGGTTTAAAATGATTATTATAGTTTCACCTTAATATAAGAAGATTTATTGGTCAATAGAAAATCCAGTCCACTCAGGGAGGCTCCTGTTATCTGCTGCTGGGCTCATCAAGCTCTGTGGGAATCTGGAGAATCAGAAATGCAAATGTTAGTCTCTGATATTGTACATTTGAACACAGCCAGGAGCTGAATATCCATATTCAAGGGTAAGTTTCAGTATCTTACCTTTGTGGGGTATGAAGTTGACAGGGGAATGGAGAGAGGAGGAGGACACGTGTTTGGAGAAAGATGAGGATGTGAGATCCAAGGATGTAACCCTTCCTTCCCTTTCTTTTCCAGAGGGTTTAGAATAGGACCAGCTTTCCAAAGGTTGTGGAACCAACTCTTGTATGGCTTTCTAAATGTCCACTATATCCTGGCCACCAAATTTTGTTGTTTAGATCACTTCTGTGCAAATGTAGACCTCTGGCTGGTTTGAATGAACCCTACCATCACACTGCCTGAAAATCTGTTTGGTACTTCATGGTACCTTTCTGACAGTATCCAAAATCCTGAGGTGGGAAATTCTGTTTTAGTTTCATTGTCCTGTGTTTATTTATACTGAAACCATATCTTGATGTTTATGAGATACCTCAGTGGATAAAGATACTTGCTATGAAGCTAGACTGGCTGAATTTGATCTCCTGAATACACATGGTGAAAAGAGAACCCTCAAGTTTTCCTCCCTCCCTCCCTCCCTCCCTCCCTCCCTCCCTCCCTCCCTCCCTCTCTCCCCCCTCTCTCTCACAAACACACACACATCATGCATAGACAAATATAATCAAATACTTTATAAATACTATATTTTATAAATAAAAGCTACATTTTTGTAATACACAATCTACTCCATTTGTGACTGGAGATGTTAGAATCAGGTCATAACCTGGGCTCTGCAACCCTAACAATCTTGGCTGGACCACTTATATTCAACAGGATAATTAAAACACTGAATATCAGTGCAAAAAAGAAAGGAGATTAATTCAATGGGCCCAGGTTGGAAAAGGGACAGATAAAGAGGTCCAGTGACTCCAACCTTCAGGAACCTAACAGGAGGTTTTAGCTGAAATAAAAAGCAAAAGGTGCATGTGACCAAGCAGTCCTGCTCATCACTGACTTATCATTATCCTGGCTCCAGTCTCTACAGCAAAGTGGTGTAATAATTTATCACAACTGTGTGAAATATCTTCCCATGGGGCAAATTTTTTCTCTTGCTGGCACCAGCATTTTTCCTTATCTCAGCATGAGATTCCTGGGAAAATTCAGTTTCCTGGGGACCACTGTTTGAATAGTCTGATAGCCAAAGAGAATACATATCTCTCTTTAGAGCCTCACTCCTGTCAGGATGGTGACAACTCCATCACAGAGGTACCTGTAAAGCAGGATCCACGAGGCTTTCACAAAGAGAGCTGTTTAAATAGATATTTTGTATATTGTAGGCTGTGTGGTTCATGTAATCTATCTCTCAGTGACTTGACTCTCATCAGCATTATGAAAATACCACATGTAGTGAACAGAAGAATGGCTAGGACTATGTGCCAATGAAACTTCATCGATTTGTGTTGTGGGACATCATTTGCCAATGCCTGTTGTAAATAAATCTTAGTTTCGATGATGCCTTTATTTTCACAGTATGTGAACGGACATAGAATATTCCATAGGTTCTAATATTCCCTCAGCATTATGATGGCTCCCTATTTATTGGGCCATTTCTCTCCTTTTTCATGTAGTCAGTGGAGGATGTGTAGAGTTCTGGAGAGTGATGATAGCTCCATGTTCCATGAGGCCATCATGCTCTATGTGTTATAAGCTATTTCTCTCCTCATGCCTATGCTTAGTTACCCCAGCCTCCTAGTTCCTAAACATACCAGACAGAAATTTTCTTTAGCACCTTGACCCTGTCTTTTCTGAGAGAGACAGAGAAAGGGCATGGTAGACTTTATATTCTCCAGCTCTCTGTTCTGAAACCACATTCTCAGTGAGACCACCTGCTCTGTCTGTCATTCTCCACTTCTCTCTGAACCTGGAGCTAGGCTGGCAGCCAGCAAGCTGAAGCAGCCCTCCTGTGTCTGCCTTCAGCAGTGCTGGGGCTTGGGGCATGCGTTTGTGTTCATGTCCAGCCTTTCACACGGGGGGGGGGGGAGGCTGGGAGTTTGAAATTTGATCCTTTTGCTTGTGTAGCAAATGGTCGTTCTTGCTGAGCCACCTCTCCAATCCCTCAGTGAGACCTTTTAATCAATGTCCAACCCAAAACACAAGAGGAGGCATTTGAAGCAGCTATTTTAATAGAGAGGACTGGCTAAAAGAATGAAAGGTTGTAAGTGAGGTTACACAGAGGACAGTCATAATGGGCTGGCTGAAGGAGAAAGAGAAAATGATACATCCCAGACTCCATGCTCTCTGAGTCATAGAGATGGATGCTGACAGATCTCAATTCCACTGGGAGCTACATGTACTGGCTGGCTTTATGTCAACTTGACACAAGCTAGAGTCATTATAGAGGAAGGAGCCTCAATTGATAAAAATGTCTCCATAAGATCAAGCTGTAGGCAAGTCTGTAAGGCATTTTTCTAATTAGTGATCAATGGGTGAGGGCCCAGCCCATGGTGGGTGGAGCCATTCCTGGGCTGGTGGTTCTGGGTTCTATAAGAAAGCAGGCTGAGCAAGTCATGAGGAGCCAGCCAGTAAACAGCATCCTCCATGGCCTCTGCATCATCTCCTGCCTCCAGGTTTCTGCCATGCTTGAGTTCCTGTCCTGACTTCCTTTGGTGATTAATAGCAATGTGGAAGTCTAAGCTGAATAAACCCTTTCATACCCATCTTGCTTTTTGGTCATGGTGTTTTGCCACAGCAAAAGAAAACATAATTAAGACACTAAGAGAGGGGCCTCTGACATCAACAGAGCCAGAGACACATTGGCATCACTACTGGAGGAGATGTATAAGTAGCTGCAGTTGCTTGGAGCATCATCAGAAACTGCAAGACTTGCTTCCATTCCCATTTTGTTCATTACTGCCTTGAACTGATACTAGGAGATGGTATCTGGACCAGGCATTTCCATATTCTTGGCATCTTCTTCAAGGAACTGAAAGAAGGCGTGCCAGACTTCAAAGTAACAAAGAAACTTCATTCAAAACCAAGTGACAACATAATCAGAAGTACTCTGTCAAGAGTGACAGCTGGCCCCATGAGTGGTAGAATGCAAGGGCACTGGCTATTGTTTTAGGCTTCCCTTTATGGGGTTCAAGAGAAAGGAGTTTGGTTGCTAAGGCTTGTAGTGCAGGTGGTTCTGTTTTGATTGACAGGCTTAGGTTATATAAGGTTTTGCCTACTGAGCATTTTCCTTCCCATGATGAATCTGATTTTAATCAAATATATACCCAATTATATGTAGGCCTAAGATGGTACATGGGGTTTTTCCCCTAAAAGCTCTCTCAGAGGACAGAGTTTGTGTTATTGTGGACACACATGAGCGTATACCTCTGTGTATAGAAGGAACCCTACATCCAATCTACATGTCATAGACAAATACTATGGTGTCTTTAGAGAGAGAGATGCCTGAGCTTTCTAGGGATGATGCTAACAGATGCCATAGACAAGGTATGTTATAAAATAGAAGTTAGTTTCCTTCAGTTCAGGAGGCTAAAAATCAGCTTATGGTCTTAGCAGAACTGGTTTCTTATTACGGTTCTCTTATTGGCACATAGATGACAATCCTGTGCCCATGTTTTCATGTAGATGATGGAAGTGTGGGCATCCTGGTTCCACCACTTCTTCTTCTTTATTTTTATCTATTCTATTTTTTATTGGTTGACAACTTTATATGTGTCTGTAACGTATTTTGATCAAACCCACTTCCCATTTCTTCTCTTTCAATTTCTCCCCTATCTCCCCCACCATGATTCCCTCCCAACTTTGTGGGATAGTTTTTATTTTATTTTTAAAACTCACTGAGTTCTCTTAGTGCTACCTGTTTGCTCATGGGAACAGGGCAATCTAGGCTCTAAATAGGCCATTTATATCACACACTCTTCCCCACATGGCTAGGGGATCATTGTGGAAGAGGTGGCAGAAAGATTATAAGAGGTAGTGAATGTCTGCAATAAAACAGTACTTGCCAGACATGACAGAGCCTTGCCCACATGAACTCATGGTGGCTATGGCTGCAGGCACAAGACCTTCAGAAGATCAACCCAGTTAAATTGCCAACATAGATGGGAGAGGGGCTCCTAGAAGAAGAACTGTGGGCAATCGATGGCTTCTGGGGATAGAGAGTCCATTTTCTTCAGGATGTGGCTCTTCAGAGGCTATGCAAGCTATTTGTTATTGTAAGGACACAAGTAATCTTAGGTTGGGATTCATCTTCCCAGTGGCCTCCTTTTTTAACTTTGTTGCCTCTGTATATATGTTACTGCCAAATGTAGTCAAATTCTGAGGTACTGGTATTTGGGACATTAGCATATTGAACAGGGAAGGTTCAAAGTAGAACTATTTCCTAAGTGTTACATGCTACAATCTAGGTTTCCTATGCGTGTACGTGCGTGCGTGCGTGCGTGCGTGCGTGCGTGCGTGCGTGCGTGTGTGTGTGTGTGTGTGTGTGTGTGTGTGTGTTGAAGCCAGAGGCCAGGCTCAGGTATCCTTCCCCAGGACCTATCTACCTTGTTTCAGAAACCCCTATCTACTTTGTTTTAGAGACCTGTTCTGTCGCTGGCCTGAGGCTTTCCTATCCTCAGTGAGGCTAGCCAATGAGTCCCATGACTTAGTCTAGCTCAACCTCCCCAGCACTGGGGTTAGAGGTACATGCCATGATGCTTGGCTTTTTTGATGGGTACTGGGGATCCAAACTCAGGTCTTCATGCTTATGTAGCAGGCACTTTGTGGACTTGTCCATTTCTCTAGCCCAGATTTCATTTTTGTATTGACTTTACCAGTGCTTACATATTTCAAATGGAAGGCTTTTTGCTCTGGCAGTCTTCCATGTTTTACTCTTTGCATTTCCTCCCAGATAACTGGGAGAGGATTGTTTCCCTGAACCGGAAAACTTCTCTGTGGGTGTTCAGAGATGTAGGCTGGACAGATTCATTCATTCATTCATTTATTCGTTTATTTATTTATTTATTTATTTATTTTCTGAAAGCATCCTGTGGAACTGACTGGGTGGACATTAGGCCCTGTCAGGAGATAGATCAGCTATTACAATAAAAACTTCAGCATTCCACTGGCAGAGAAAGGGGCTCTGTGTCCTGCCTTGCTCTTTACCTGAGTGATGAGTGTGCTATCACACTGATAAAACTGACTGCATAGGTCACGGGATGACACGACACCTTTCAGCTGGCAGAGATGGTCCCATGTTTATAAGTCAGTGTTCCACTCAGAGGACTCCCCACCCCGCCCCCCATGAGGTAGCTGATGGACAAGCTAGCAACTCTGAGGTGGGGAAGGTTCAGAAAGAAAACATACCCTCTCTGACCTTGATGTAAATCGAATCTGTCACGGAACACACTGGTGAGGGCTCCTCTTGTCTGCTTGTGCTGTTTGTTCTATGGACAGCCCACCAGATAGCTTTCCATTCTCTCCCCGAATATTGAGTGACCTTGGAAATAGCCTAATCTGTCTTGGCAGATTGAAGATAGAGAAAACAAGCAGGCCAGACAGACCTGCTGGTTCCTGCTATTGATCAGTAGCTTGAATGAAAGATCATTATGAGCTGAAGAGATGTGTCAGACACAGTGTCAAAGGTGGAAAAACTCAAAGCATATCCTGACAGCAAGAAGTGATTAAAAAAAAAAAACGCATGCAATTGTACATATGAATGCACATGCACACATACATACACATACAACACAACACACACATATACACACATAAATAAACACACATGCATAAACATTGTAACACACATACATACACATGACAACACACAGACACAGACACAGACACACAGACACACACACACGTACACACACATAGACACACACACACACACACACACACACACACACACACACACACACACGCCAAAGCAACTTTTATTCCTTCCTTGGCTTGATTTATTTCTTGCCCTGAGACATTTCTCTCCAATACAGAATTTCAGAGTCTATACTTATTTGTTTAAGGATGGGCAAGGCCCAGAGAGATGAAATGAATAACTAAGATTGCTTCTTTCTCAACTCTCTCATCTTTTTGGTTTCTTATAGGGTGTTGCTAGTACAGTTGAAACATTCAGTTCAAACCTCACCCAGTTAAGTCCAAGCTCTTTCCTCCCCTTGTAGCCTGCCCTCTTAAACTTATCAGGTTCCCAGCATAAGACTCGAACATCAAATTTGTGGCTTGAGGTAGAATAATAGAACATACATTCGGGAGCCTGGAACTGAGGGCAAATTCACATGGGTCTGTGCTGACCCTGACACCCATGGATACATGCATCTGGGGACTTTATTTTAACCCACCTAGCTTCTCTTTCCCCATCTTGAGAACATATACACTGATACTTGCTCTCCCTGCTTTCCTTAGAGGAAGTTAAGTTTCCTTTAGTCCATGAAGGCAGTTGTAGGCTTCATCTCTAGCATGTGTCCTCTGAGAGGGGTAAATTCTCACTCTACTGAAACTATAGGCAGTAATAATCACATGACTGTCTATTCCAGGAAGACAGAGGCAGGTCTAAATCTGGGCATCTGTGATCAACAGAAGGAGGAGGGGGCCTATCTGCTAGGAATCACCAGAAGAACAGATGCTCTGGACATAGAGGCAGAAAAGGAGAGAGAAGAGAATTGAATAAGTCTGGAATCTGAAGGGTGGACCACAGGCTGGCTCTATAGGAAGCTGTCGCAGCTCAGGCCCGAATTCAGCCTTCAGAATTTTTCCTTCCTTAGGAATATATCCATCTCCTTAAGGCCTTCAACTGATTGGATAAGGGCCATCCACATTATTGAGTGTAATCTGCTTCATTCAAAGTCTACTGATTTAAATATTAATCTTATAATTATATCTTCATAGCAATGTATAGACTCATGTTTGGACTAAAACTAGGCATCGCAGCCTAGCCATGTTGACCCTGAAAATTAACCACCACAGATGGAAATTTCCAGAACTGTGGAGCGTGTAAGAGGAGATTGGGATAGTCTAAAGAGGAGCACAAGAATAGGAAGAGTGGTGGTTTGTCCTTATTTGGAATCATCTAGAAGTGACATCCCTGGTCTATGAAAGTATTTAATTCAGAAAGAGAAGATATCATGAATGTGGGCAGCACTATCTCATAGGCTGCAGTCTGAACTGAATAAAAAGAAGAAATGGAGGAAGTAAGTTGAGTGCCAGCATTTACCCCTCTCTGCTTCCTGACTGCAGAAACCAACAAGACCAGTGGCCTCACATTCCTGCTGCCATGCTATCCCTCCATGGTGCCGAGTATCTCCTCAAATCATGAGCCAAAATAAATGTTTTCTTCTTTAGGCTGCTTCTTATCTGGTATTTGCTCACAGGAGTAACCAGTATGTGGTGATATATTGTGTACCCTAATACACTTGGGGATCAGAGGACAGAGCCAGCCACTATATTAGACATAGAGGTTAGACAGTGGTGGCACACACCCTTAATCCTATCACTTGGGAGGCAGAGATCTGTCTGAATCTCGGTGAGTTCAAGGCCACACTGGGAACAGAGCCAGGTGTGAGATCTGGCACTTGAGATCTAGTGTCTTTGCTTGGGAAGGACACATGTCTTTAATCCCAAGAAGTAATATGGCAGGGCACAGAAAGGTATGTAAGGCATGAGGAAACAGGAACTCACTCTTTCAGCTCTTTGCAGTCATATCTGGGGAGAAAAGGAGAAGGGCCAGGCTGCAGGGAGGGTGGTCAGATTTGTTTAGAGCAGCAGCCTCTGGAATCTTTGTCATTAACATTCTTATGCTACTAGGCCTTGATTATTTCCTTAGAGGCCCCATCTACAAATAAAGTCACATGACGGATTAAGACCTTACTACATTATCTTTGTGGGAAGACACAAACATTTGATCTACAACTGAGTTCATGAAATAATTAACATTATAGAATAGTGGAAGTTTGGGTACAAGTCTTTTTATACACCGTATATCAGGGGTCAGGGTGACCAGTCCCTTCTGAGGGGACACGGGTTTGCAGCAAGGCACCGGGCCCCAAGGAAAGTTTTTCTTGTATCCCTGTATTGAACTTAGCCACACAGTGTTAATTCTCACTGGGCTCAGCACCTTACTTTCACTGTGCTGACTCTGACTCCAAGGAAGATTGGCTAGCACTGACACAGCCTGAGTTTTCTCTCTCCATCATGGGCATATGCTAATGAAGTGAGCAAAATTCAACATTAGGCCTGTGGCCCACTTCAGGGAGCTGGCAGATTTAGATGTCAGTGAAGAGTTTATATCACCAAAGATATAATCTCAGAAATTTATTTTTTAATCTTAGTAACTTATTGACACCCAAACAGGGAAACCAAAACTGGAATCCAGTTGACTATATTAAGTCATCACCGTTGCTAGGCAGGGCATGCTGGCGACTCATCCCAGACCTGGAAGTTTTTGTTCTCCAGCTTAACTTCAGGTAACACAAATAGGCAGGAAGAGGCCTATTTCCTTGGTTAGTGTTGTGTTAGCTTTTTTGGGGGGAGACATGAATGAAGGATATAGCTACCTTTCCTAGAATATAGGTCTAATCATCCCAGATGGGGCACTGAGGATAGATTAAAGTAATGGTTCCCTCAAAGCCCAATTTGCTGAGCCAGCAAGTTAATTGAGCTGGCCCACAGAGCATGAATGAAGTGTTACTTAAAGGAGCATGTGTGACCACTCAAATAGCAGCATCACCACAAAGTCCTACCTCATTCTGAATGAGGACCTCATGGAGGCTACTTCATGGAATTTTTTCGGCTGACCTTCCACCTCTTATATACATCTCCCAACATCACTTGCAGCTGGGGGTGGCACAGGACAGCTTGACGGCTGAAATCTCAGGGGAGGATCCTGTTCCCCTCTTCTCACTCCTACTAGAGAGTGTCAGTGACTCTATCCCCGTCACCTCATTAGTTCCCTATGTTCAATTGATGGCTGTGGCTACTGGCCAAGTAATGGTATTCCAAAATGGTGATGGGATGATCATGCTGTCCCTGGTGGGGAAGACCACAGTATAGCAGTGTGATGGCTGTAGTGCAGGATGGGGCCAGCTGGCTGAGGAGCACTGGAGTCATGTTCAGGAAAGCTGATGTGGGTACTGTGTATCTCAGCTGTGCAGCCCAGACTCTATGTCTTGGGCTGTATTTGCTCCTGGCTTTGTCAGTCATGTTGGTCAGACTCCAGCTGCTGCTAGTTCTGTGTCGAGGGACTCAGTCAATGTCAGCTGATTGGGCAGGCTTGAAGGAGAATTTTAAAAGGAAGCACAGGAGCTGTCCTAGGCTCTACAATGAGCAGCATCTGAATACCTTTCTAGGGTCACTTGACTTGACAAGGGTTTCCTTTTTGCATTTGTCCCATTTTTGGTTACACTTTCTAATTTTAAAAGAAGGCATGGCTTTCCCTGTATAAACCCAGGACAATAGAAGCACAATAGAGCATCGCTTTTCTGGGCCTCAGAACACAAACAAGATAATGTGAGAACTGCAAACAATGTAGATTCCTGAGTCCCATCCCCACAGACTCAGAAAACTTGGCCCAGAGTCCAGAAGAATGCCTCCCCCCCACCCCCGCCCAGGATTCAGTGACAGGAAACAAACCATGAGACACACCTGAATCATTGCAAGTCCAGCTGATCCTATGGTTTATATGAGTATATTCCAGAGGTTTGTGTGTTAAAATTTTACTCCTTGCGGTTGTGTTAGTAGAGGTGGAGGTAACCTGTGGGAAGTTCTTAGGTTATTGATGATAGACCTTGAAAGGGGGTGTGAGACTCTGATCTCGTGCTGTCTTTATTGCCTGGTTCAAGATGTGACCACTAGCTCTGACATGAGTACCCAACACCCCCGTTCTCTTCCTTCACAAAGAACTAAGCTGATGCAGGCCTGCACCTTTGAACCTCTGTAACTATGAGTCCACATAAACTGCTCTATTTCATTAGCCACCATCTCAGGTATATACAATGAGCTGTATATACCCAGTAAATAATACCCAGTAAAGCACCCATTTTCCTGAGGTAGTTCTAGAGAAGGAAGCTGAGATCCTGTATTTCTTATATGCTGCCAGAAGTTATAAGACACAGACCTCTGATTTTATACTAGATGTTAAGGACATAGAACTAAATGTTACTGTTGTGTTAGGGTCCTAGAATCAAGTAAGTGGTCAAAAGGATTCAGATCCAATCTCACTGCCTTTACTGTATGTTGCCAGCTTCTAGTCCACAGTTACTAGTATCTCAAATCTTAAGTGATGTTGAAACCAGATGTGACAGTAATATTCATAAACATCCAGCCTATCATTTGACATGCTGTTAATCTTCCATGAATATAAGCTCTTATTATGTTATTAATAATAAATCCTGCTAATTCAATGCAAATTAGTCACAGGCATTTGTTTTATAATCCTTGTCATCTTATTTCACTCATTTCATTTCCTTGAGGAATAAGACAATGTGGGGCCATTTCTATCACATAACGCTTCTGAAGATAAAAACATAGTCAGTTCCTTATCAAATATCCAATGTATACAGTGTATGATATAACACATCCTTCATAAGACTCTGGTGGGTCAACTAGCTTCAAGACATCTGGATGAGTGACTAATTTGTTTCCTTTGACTCAAGTTGTTGGCCATAATATAGACAGAGCAGGTGTCCCCAAGGTGGTGTAGATACCATTCAAAGCCAAAAGATCTCCCAGTGAAAATTTCAGCCCAGGTATGCTGTTTGACTTCATGGAAACAAGCAACTTATAGATTGGGGTTGGTAGAATGATTTGAAGATTGGTTACTTAATGTGTATAGTTTCAGGTCTACATAAACCATACACACTAACATATTGTCCTGTCTGTGTTTATTCATTTCTTGTTTTAAGAATTTATCTTGGGGAACTGGAGAGATGGATCAATGGTTAATAGTACTGACTGCTCTCCTACAGGACCAGCATCGATTTGTATTTTCCCAGTACCCCCATGGTGACTCACAATCATCTCTAAGCCCATGTGCTCTGATACCTTCTTCTGGCCTTCATGGGTACCAGACACACACGTGGTGCACATTCACATGTAGGCAAACACTCAAACACATAATATATATTGGAAAAAAGCCATGGGAAGGATGGTATTTATTTGATGGGAAAAACCATATGTCCTAATAGGAAAATCTTAGGCTCTGCAGTCTTGTGCAGCTAGTTCAAACAATTGCTCTACCACTAAATACTTGAATATTGGATCATTCACCCAACCTCCCCTGAGTACTGGTTTCCTCACAGTTCCACCAGTGGTATTCCTATCTCAGCTGTCAATCACTTAAGTTTCATATGCTCTGTTCTAAGTGAGGGTAGAACCAAGTATTGGTCCTTTCAGGTGAACTCTGATGCTTTTAGCCAGTATTTCATGTCACCCTTACTGACATATTGCCACAATCTAAGTCCACATTTAAAACTTAGCTGTCAGTGTAGGCTGATGGTAATTTGACTGAAGAGAACTTTCTGAAGACTTTTCTGTGAAAAAATGTGGTGTCTATGGCATCTGTCAGTCATGTCTGGCAACTCTTGGGGAAACAGAGTAAAAGATTTGTAAATGACAGAAGTGCTGTGGGATGTCCTTCTGTATGCTGTGAATGTGTGTTGCTCTCGTTGGTTGATAATAAAGCAGTTTTGGCCTATGACAAGGCAAGATAAGGTTAGTAGGTTCAGTCAAACTGAGGGAGAAGGGCAGAGTCAAGGCAAATGCTGAGAGCCACCCAAGAAGCAAGATGTGAAAGAATTGGTAAGCCACAGGCCATGTGGTGATACATAGATTAATAGCAATGGGTTAATTTAAATATAAGAGCTACCATCCAAGCATTTATAATTAATATAAGTTTCTGTGTGGTAATTTGGGAAGTGACTGCTGGTTATAATCAGATAGATGGGACAGAGAGCTGTTCCTCTGTTTACACAAGGCTATTGCAGCTTGCAAAAACAAAACCATGACCATCTCAAACATGCTATTATGTTTATCAGTAGAGTTGCTATCCCTCTGTTTTTTAGAGGAGCAGCTAAGGAATGGGATGATAAACATCTTCCCCAAGGATAACTCTGTCTTGAGAGGAACTTCAGGATTTGAATATAGGTAGTCTTCTCCTACAAGATTTGCCTGGAAATGGTCTTTTGCCAGGTCACACTGTTCTGTCTCATAAGATATTAAGTTATGAACTAAGAGAAGAATTAATGACTTCAGCTAACCTTAAGAGCACACATGGCCTCCAGTCCATCTCTTTCTTTCTCTCACTTTAATTTGTGTGTTTGTGGTAAATGTAGGTATGGTCACACATGAAGGTACAAAGGTTGACTTCTAGTATCTTCCCCCATATATATATTCCTAGATATGTTCTTTCAGTGAATCTGGATCTTATAATTTTAGAGAGACCAGGTGAGTATTGAGCCTCAAGGATCTGCCTGCATGTAGATCCCTCAACAAGTTACAGATGTGTGCTTCTGTGCCTAGCTTATGTAGATGCTGAGGATTTGAACTTAGGTCCCCATGCTTACACAGTAAACATATTACCACAGTAAGCATCTCAGCTCACAAATGTGTCTTCCTATGGGCAGTGACTATATGAGTTAAAAAATGTGTGTGAAAAAGTGATATTTATGTTTGATGATGTATATAATATACACATCACAGTCTGATTACAGTGATCATCTATTGTTCTGATTATTTTGCAAACACCCTCATCAACATGAAAGGCCATATGATTCTAACAGTACAAGGACTGGTAATCTAGGTAATGGGCAAAACTACCAGGTGTCTCAGCCTGTGTGGTTGAGGGCCAGCAGAAGCATCAGCAGCCCCTGCCTCAGCCCCTGCCACAGCCCCTGCCTCAGCCTCTGTCTCTGCCTCAGGGTCTCAGAGTGTAACTTGGTAGACTGATGGACCTATTCATTTGCTTTCTGGATCTTTTTTCAACCCTCATTTGACAGATCTCATTTTAATTTTTTGTATTGTCCATAAATATCTTCAACTTGAATGAGCAGATGATTACCACCTTCTAGACTCAGAAAACTTGCATGCACAGCTCTGGGCCATGTTTCTGTTCCTGTGTGGTATGCAGCTGGCCATGCTGACTGCCAGCATGAGGATACAGTGGAATGAGAATCATTTAGTAAATATTCACTGTGGAGTTTCTACTCAATGGTGGGGCCCTGATGCCTAGAGAAATATAGAGATATTAAAGACAAGAGCTGGGGATGTAGCTCATGGAATAACTGAAGTGGAAGTGTGCTTAGTATCTCCTTGGGTTCTATGTTGTATGCATGTGCATGATGCATCTTTGCATAAATGTGAATGTAGTATGCAGTGTGTATGTGTGTATATGCACATGGAGAGGCTAGAGGTCATCACAAGGTATCATCCTCTATTTCTCTCCACCTATTATTCTGAAACAGGATCTCTTACTGTACCATTTAGTCTAGAGCATCTGACCAGCAAGTCTCTGCCCATCTCCCTCTACTCTCCAGCATTGGGGTTGTAGATATGCTCCATTGCATCTCATTTTATGAATGTGATGGAGATCTGAATTCAGGTTCCCATGCTTTCTCAACAAGAACTTTACCCACTAAGCCCTCTCTCCAGGCCTTGTGTTATGGATTTTGAAATTTCTATGAATATTTATAAGATGGGTGGTATATTCTTTGGGTAAAGCAACCTTTCCCTCAACCTCTTAATCCAAGTTGTAACAGATCTGCATTTTAAGATTTTTTGTCTGAAGCTCTTAAAAAAAATTCATAAATAAGGCACTAAAACCACAATGAAAACCATGATACAATGAAGCCATTGTTTTTGAAGGATATAGATCTTTCATTAGTGTATATGTGTAGCCATCAGAAAAGTTCCTGGTACCTTAGTTTCTGATATAGCAGGAAGAACAAGATTTCAGCTTCAAGGATTTTAAACCACAAGGCTCATTCCAACCATCAGGAGACATAGTCACTAAGACATAGCTGCTGATTTCCTTGGTTACATCATCTCTAACCATTGCCTACAAGTCTTACAAGGACATAGTGAGAAAGTGACTTTCTATAAACCAGGAAGATAGTCCTCACTAGGAATCAACTAACCCTGTCGGCACCTTGATCTTGGACCCCTTGCCTTTAGAACAGTCAGTGGTTTTTACATACCTGGCCTGTTGTATTTTATTATGGCATCCCAGGCCATGTAATTTAGCAGTTATATCAGCTAATTAGTATGAGAAAGCCTGGGGTAAGACATGGCTGGGTCCCTGGAGATGAGAGGAACACCTAAGCTGTGGTGATCCAGGAGCCTGATCAATATACTTTGTACCCAGGGATGTGAGCCAAAGTTCAGGTTCTAGAGGATACAGCAAATAAAGCTAGGCAGGACATAGTTATGGTGGTTTGGCTGAGAAATGTACCCAGATAGGTTTCAGTATTCAAATTCTTGGTCCCCACAGGGTGGTGCTGTTTGGAGAGGTTTGGAAGGTGCAGCCTTGCTGGAGGAAATGTATTACTAGGGTGATATGAGAGAGTAAAATGCCTACTAGTGACAGCTGTACTGAAAGAGGAAGTGATGTAGTTGGGCAGAGAGAGGAAATGAGATGGCAGGGACAGAAAGGCATATAGGCATTGGTATATAGGAAGAAGGTCTCTTTGGAAGCTGAGGAGATGGTGAGGTGAGGTTGGCTGTGGCTTGTCCTATTCTTCTGATCTCTCAGTTTTTACCCCAATATATGGCTCTGTTTTTTTTTTTATTAATAGACCATTTAACAATTCATCTTACATACTAGTCCACCCTGCTTCCAGTGTAACTCTTCCTTTACTGTTTATTGTTTAAGATGTAAGTTCCCAGCTTCATGCTCCCACTACCATGCCTGCCTGCTCTCATGCCACCCTGCCATGATTGACTTGCATCCTTCTGTAGTCCTAAGGCCAAATCACCTCTTCTTTCTTTAAGTTGCCTTGGTTGTGGTATTTTATCAGAGCAACAGAGAAGTATCAAATACAGTTGGCTTGGGTGGACTTTATCTGGGTGGCTTGTCACACCTCTACTGTGCTTGGGTTGGCGAGAAGAGAGGAAAACTGCTATGCTTTGAAGCCCACTCTTGGTCTTGTGTTTTAAACTCTCTTCCTTGCTTGAGACACACTGCAATGGTCACAGGTTTAAATATTAAATTATAACCAGCCTCTTGCCACAGATAGGTTTAATTCTCTTATTAGAATTTTTAAAGTCTAGAAAATGTAACTCAATTTTTGCTTGTCACCTAAGCAAAGGGATGGCTATTTTGATTTCTAATGACCATTTGGCATGGTATAAAACTATGATAGCCCAAATAGAGGTTTCTTTGTAAATAATTTCCTGTGTGATTCACACTTTCTGAATTCTGAAGACCTGCCTGCCTGGGTACTCACAGATGCTTTATAATATATATATATATCCAGGAGCCCAGGCTTTGATTTGGATAGATGAGAGTGATGAATCCTGTATCCTTCACTAAGCAGCTCTGTGTTTTTTCGTTAGGAATGGGACCCCTTGGTATTCCAGCAACTGAGATAGAAATGTTATTTAGGACTCAGGATTAAGTGACATGGTGCACATAAAAGACATGATGGGCACAGATCTTAGCATATGGTGATAGCTCAATATCTATTATATTATCACAATCTAGAGATGACTGTTTAAGATGTAATTATTGTTATGCAGCCACTGTGACCTAGACTCCCAAATATATCAATTTACTATACATTTGAAGATGACAGTACACATTGTGATCAAGGACACACTGCAGTAGTGTGGATCTATGTCTGATTACAGCTTGTGTTCAGTGAGTGTTCATTTCCCTCCCTCCTTGTATTACTTTCCCTTCTCATTGCTGTGACAAAATACCTCTCAGGTAGCAGTTTAAGGAAGGAAGGAAGGAAGGAAGGATTTACTCTGGCTTAAAGTTTGAGAAAATACAGTTGATGATGGTGAGACTGGACTAGTGACAGGAGCAGGAAGCTGGCTGGTCACACTGCATCCAAAGTCAGAGAACTGAGTGAGCATAGACTAGGTATGTACTATGACATCTCATGGCTTACTCTCATGTCACATATCCTTTAGCAAGACTCTACAACCTTCCCAAACAGCACCACCAACTGAGGACAATGTTCAATCACATGAGCCTATATGGGACATTTCTCGTTTAAACCAAAGTACTCCTTATCATGAGCAGATTTTGTCCATGTCTTAGAAGCCACTATTCTGGCCTCCTTTTAGCCTCTCAGAATGGGGAAGGAAGATCCACATTATCAAACTAGTTTTGTTAGGTGCTTGAGAGATGGCTCAGTAGTTGCTGCTCTTGAAGAGGACCTAGGTTTGAGTTCAAGCACTCACATGACCACTCTTTGTAACTCCTGTCTCAGGGGATCTAACATCATCTCCTGGCCTTTGTAGGCATCAGGCACATAAGTGCACAGATATACATGCAGTCAGAACACTCATACACATAGAGTATAATAAAATTTTCAAAGTAATTTTGAATATGATACCTGTGGGATATATTTGTAAATTAAAATTTAAAGTTACTAATATTCTACTTGCTTGTAAGTCAGCAATGTTGCTGAAACACAGCCAATATAGGTTCGTAGATAGCATCATTTCTTAATTCAATCTAGGGACCTGAAGTAGCCTCCGTGTTCTGTTTAAATACCTCAGTTTAAGGGTACGAAAATTGATCTTGAGTGTCAACTTGACTGCACTTAAAAATCACAATGGAAACATGGCCCTGGGTATTTCTATGGAGGTGTTTCTAGAAAGTTTTAACCAAGGAGGGAAAGCCCACCTTGAATGTGGACAACACTAACTTATGGCCTGGGGTCCTGGAATAAAATGATAAAAGCAAGCTGAGTGCCACCATTCCTTTCCCACCAGTGCCTGCCTGCAGGGGCGATGTGAGAAGCTGCTTCACGCTGGCACCGATACACCTTGATGGACAGAACTCCTTAAGTTGCTGTTGGCAGGCATTTCATCACAGCAAAGAGAAAAGTGACTGATATAAAGGGCCGCCTGGAAAGAGCTGTGGCTCCTGCCATTAAAGCATCCATAAACTATCAGGAACAAGCATGTGACAACAGAAACAGAAACGGGAATAACTGACCCTGTGGATCAATTACTCAACATTTTGAATACGAAGCGACTGACATGTGTCCAGTGAACTGTTTATCTTTCCAGCTGGACCCCAACACCAGTTCAGAAACCAATTCTTTTCACAGCTTTCCTGGGCTAAGCCCCTACTGTATCCACATATGTGATTCTGCAGTTTTCTTTCTTCACACTGATCTATATTGACTTTCGCACCACTGTATTCTGAGTGCCAAGCAGTTTGACACACAGTAGGTGTTCAGTACAGGCTGGTTTGGCCTGCCCCGGTCTGGGTCTGAAGAATGCAGCTAATGAATCACTGGTCAAAATGTGCAGGAGAAGGTACTGAGTGCTTGTTCCTAAATCAGACATTCTTATCAACTCCCTACCTCTGCTAAGGGTTCAGAAACATTGAGGAGGTAGACAGAATGTTGGAGCCAGAGGATGCAGGGAGTGATGTGGAATGCTGTCTTTTGGACATGAGTTGGCTTTTCCACTCATAAACTCATAGCAGCTTTGGCTACAAGCAGGAGACCTGCACAAGACCATGTCAGCCCAAATTCTTGTACAGAAGGAGTCCACCCCTTACTGAGGAGCTATTAGTAGCCGATAGCTCTTAGAGATGGGAGAATATTCTTTGAGGATGTTGCCATTGATAGGTTTCCCATACTCCAGTGAATGGTCCCTCATCCACGCACTTATGATGGAAAGCACTACCTGGACTTAAATGGTTAAAAAAAACTCAAGACAGAGGCAGGAGAAGGAGGTGGTGGGGGGATATTGCAGATGGAAAATACAGGGTGTATAAGGTCAAATGTTATTATATACCTGTGTGAAAATCTCAAAGAATAAGAACAAAAAAAACAGCAAAAAGAAAGATAGAGGGAAAAGAATGAAAGGAAAAAGCAAGGAAAGATGAATACAAAGAAAAAGGAGAAAGACAGACAGGAAGGAAGAAAGCTCGCTCAGGCTGGCCCTGGTGCCTGGCTATTCCTCAATATACAAATTAGTGCTGAATTTGAAGGAATGAAGCTATGAAATGCTTAACATCTTCCAAGTTTCCTGATCTTGACAAACCATACATGCATTCATATAACACCCTCTGAAGATGTATGGGAAATGAAAGGAATGCTGCATGAGATGCCAAGTTCATGACCAAATTGAACAATGGAAATAGTCTTAGGGATTATCAGATTTGGGAGGAGGTGATGGGGGGGGGCGGTGATGAGGTTAATGTGGCCTAAAAATTCTGTTTTCTTGGGTGTTTGTCCATTAAGAACAATTGAGATGTTTTGTTTTGGTTTAGTTGAAAGTGACTGATTAGGAATGTCTACTGTGGGCCTGGTAATGAACACAGTGGCACACTGACCAAGGTTTTGTCATCTCCAAGTAGTCTAGGGGCCTTTCTTTCCACTGAAGGGAAGAACTATGCTGTCCCCAAAGTTATACAGAAAATTGGTGTCAAGGAACAGCCTGGTAGTTAAATGTCATGACTCAGCTAAAGTGCTTATTCCCATAATGTTATCCACTTCTGTTCTTGAGTCCTCACTGTATTCTGTTCAAGCTTCTGGCTTGCTGGAGGTAATAGAAACACCAAGAGGGCAATTCCTAAGAAAAGGTGGCAGTAATATGGGCACTGATTGTGTATAGTCAGCTTAGCCTGAAGGTGTGCTTATGCATGTTATTTGCAGCTAGTCTGAGCGATATAACGAAACTATGTATGCATGGTTCTGACTGTCTGGACCCTGGAGAAGGTAAAAGTAATGTCTACAGAAGAGAAAAGAAGGCAAATCAGTGGGCATTGCAAAAGATCAGATCACAGAGTAGAAGTGAGGAATGGATGGAGTGTCAACTTGCTGAGGGTGGGTTAGGGAAGCCTTGTGGTACGAGGACCCATTTTCCATTTGGTTCTCAAGGGTAAGGCCCTGTGAAAGTCTTTACATAGCCTGTATGAATACAGAGGCAGTGTTGGTCCCTTCTCTTTCCTTCTTCCTGCCCACCTGGAATACTGATATCTGCTTTGCCAAAGTTGATCTGGTCACTGGCTTGCTGAAGCAGGAGTGGAAGGCATTGTCTCTATTATGCATCCAGGAGAGTGCTGAAAACTCTAGGGATGTCATATTCAGTTGATTTCTTACTTAATATTGGTTTGTTTGTATTATCACCCCTAATTTTTACAGCAGTTAACAGAGATCAGTGATAGGGTTGAAGCTTCTCAGAGTCTTTTTTCCCATATGCTCATTGGCTCTGTTTACTTTGGATAAATACTTCATTTTTCTGTGCCTCAGTTTCCTAATGTGTAAAAATGGTTGTTCTCCAGGGGGTATGGATGCTGTGGAACAAAATAAGTAGAATTATAGAAATTGCTTAAAGCGGTGCTTAAATAAGTTCATGGGCATCTGTACACATGTGCACACGTGAGCACACACAAACAAATAAGTGCAATGTAAGTGTTAACTTTTCCATTTTTTTGAGATATATTTCACTATGTAAGCTGGGCTAGCCTCAAACCCACAATCTTCCTGCTTTAGCCTATCCAATGTTGGGATTGCAGGCATGTAGCACTACACTGGACTCAGTAGCTATCTTTTAATCACAAGTATAAATTCCATCTGTCTGTCTATCTGTCTATTTGTCTATATCTATCTATCTATCTATCTATCTATCTATCTATCTATCTATCTATCTATCTATCTATCTACATTCTTATTTATCTGTCTGCCTGTCTATCTGCCTGCCATTCTGTCTGTGTCTGTTGTTATAAATGTGAGTGATGTGTGTGCACCTGTGTGTGGATGTACACCTCATTGTGCATGTCAGAGCCAGAGGATGAGGTCAGGTGTCTTGCCCTATCACTCTCCATCTTTTTCTCTGTCAGGATCTGGAGCTAGGCTGGCAGCCAGTGAGCCTCAGGAATCCTTCTGACTCTGCCTTCCATAGCTCTTGAGTCACAGGCCTGTGGCCATGCTTAACTCTATATGAGGATGTTGTTGATTTGAACTCAGCACCTCATGTTTGTAAGCTTTTAATCCACTTAGCTATCACCCTAGCCGAAATTATCCTTATTTATAATTCACAGAATCTTATTTTGGTACATATTTATGTTGAAGAATGGCTAAAACAAGTTAATCAATATATGCATTTTTTTAATAGGAAGAACTCTTCAAATCTGTTCCTTTACCTTGCATTATTTATGATTGTCCTGAAATCTTGAATTATTTTATCATAGCAAACTCTGCTTGTTTTTCTTCACATTTTATATTTTTTGAATAATTTATACCATGGCATGCTCCTTGAAGACCAGGCAATACATCAAGTAGAAACAGATGCACAGGGAAGAAGAAATATTTTCTCTCAAAGCTCAAGGTTCAGAACCCTTGAGATGAACTATCCCAATCAAGAATCCAAATATTCAATTTCTCAACAATGCATCCACAAATCCAAGTAACTACTTTGCAGAATAGAATCAATTGAAGAACTTTGCAATTCTACACGTCCAAACTCAGCTTGAATGACTTGGTACCTGTCTTGTAGCATCAATTTTGATGTCATTGAATTCTCCACCTGGTAGATAATGAGATGATAAGAGATCTTTTCTGACCAGTGCCCTTGTGGGTTATCAGGAAGGCCCAGGTTGCCCCACTAGTCTGTGGTAGGTCAGTAGCTGTAGTTTGTATAGAGGGGTGGCACCTTGCCAACAGGCTCTCAGTCTTGAGATGGCCTCTGCTGATGGAATATTGATCTCAGGTCTGTTGGTAACAATGGAATTTAGAAGTGAGTCATAATAAAACAAGCCTGTATTTAGTTTGCTGGGTAGCTGCCACCTTGTTAACTTCTCTTTGTATGAAACTTAGCCCTCCAGTCCCAGAAGAAATGTGCTGTCTTTCTTTTAAAATGGATCTTGATGGAATCAGAGAAAGATATGGTAAAAGAAAATAGCAGAGGTGATCCATCTGTAACTACCAATGTTCTATGACCATCATTAAAAAGAGAAGACTCCAAACCCATAGTGCTGGAAAGATAGTTCAGTTGTTGAAATGCTTGCCTTATAAACAGAAGACATAGCTTAGATCTTCAGAACCCACATGTGAGTGCAGTAGTGTGTTTCTTTTTGTCCCAGTACTGGGGGATGGGGGGAGGTAGACAGGCTTCCTAGAGCTTGCTAGCCAGTGATGGGTCATATTCGAAAATAGGTAGATGAAGTTGTCCTCTGGGCTTTACACATTTGCACACATGTGTACTGACACATACACATACACAGACATATGCACACTAATAGAAGAATTTAAAAGGATTCAAAGCACAGACGATTTTCAAGCCAGATTGTGACTAAGGTTCCCTTGATGGGCTCCTAACAGCCGTGAGATACTGCCGAAGGTAGGCCGTCAAGTCTGATGCAGGAAGAAGGCCTTAAACTTCCAGATGAGGTACAGTATCCACTGCTCATGTCTCTGCGACCCTGGGGTGGGATGGAGCTGTGCAAATTAGAAGGCAGCTCTACTGGTTTCCTGGAGTCCTTTCAATTAAGCCTTTCCCAGAAGCCACAGCACAGATGGCGTTTTACTTGGTTTCGCAGGGTAACTTCCAGTTCCCTGTTACACAGGAGATGAGAACAGGAGGCAGTAAGCTTTCCTCATTACCCTTCTGCTGCTTTCTTAATGGACCTGCTTTGCTTTAGTCATGTTTTCTTGAGTACAGGAGGGCAGAAGCACTTTCCCATGCCAGGATCTGTGCTCAGCCCATTAGCTCAACCCATTTTTTGATAAAAGGCAAATAAGCAAAACCACATTTGTTTTTTTAAAGAGCCAGTCCTCACATTTGATGCACAGTGACTAAAATCTCTATGATGTGATTAGGTCTGTGTCCGGGCTTTACATGACATGACTGAACACACACACACACACACACACACACACACACACACACACACACACACACGCATGTGTGCAATATAGACAGAATCCTGTGCCTTATGTATTTTGTTATAGATGTTGTTCTGAGCAAAAGGTCTTTTTTGTTTTTTTTTTCCGGTCTGGCCTGCAGCTTACTGTGTGGAACAAGTTGACATTGAGCTTGCTGTATCTCTCTTGCCCCTTCCTTCTAAGTGCTGGGATTATAGGCATGAATCACCATAGCTAATAGAGAATGCCTGCCCTACTACTGTCTGTAAAAATCTGGGTTATTTCTTTAGTAAATCAACCAGGACATCAAAGTCTGGAAGTGACTTTTCAACTGTCGTTTGTATGCATGTCTCTAGACTTTGAATCTCAAAAATCTCCCTGAAGTTCAGATGTTGTAGGTTTAGTCTTCAACATGGAGCTACTGGTAAGTGGTGGGACTTTCTGGAGGTGAAACCTAGTGTGTGTGTGTGTGTGTGTGTGTGTGTGTAGTCTTAATTCACTGAAGGTATGTCTCAAGAGAGAGTGAGAACCAGGCCTTCTTTTCTTCTCCACCCCCTGGCACTGCCTCTTCTTAACAAAGACCCAAAGCAATGATGCTAAGCAATTGTGAAGTGGAACCTTTAATACTGTGGGACTCGATCTTTTCTCTTTAGAAACTGTGGTCTCAGTTACTTTGTTGCAGCAATAGAAGATTGACTAATACAACTATATGAGAGCTATCTGTCTTTTATATGGATGTGGTGTTTGTGTATGCATGTGTGGAGGCACATGTACATGTTAATATGGCTGTGTGCATGTGTCCCTGCAGGTATATGCTTGTGTGTGGAGACCAGAGGTCAACGCTTTGGCACTCCCTCAATATCTTCTCCACCTCATTATCATTATCACTATCATCTGTAGTCAGAAGGTTTTTCCAGTTCCACTTATAAAATAATCAGAGACTTAATACTAATTATCAACTGTATGGCCTATGACAAGCTTCTTGTAGCTGTCTCTTATAATTTAACCCATTTCTATTAATCTATAAGTTGCTACATGGCTGTGGCTGATTGGTACTTTCACATCTTGTTTCTCCTGGCAGTGGGTGGCATATCTTCCCTTCCTTCCTCCTCCCAATATTTCCCTTGGATTTTCCTGCCTGCCTGCATCATGCTCTGCTATAGGCCATTGCAGCTTATTTATTAACCAATGGTAACAACATATATTCACAGCATATGGAAAGCCATCCCCAGCAATCATCATCATCATTGCCATCATCATCATCATCATCATCATCATCATCATCATCATCATGGGAATCCTCATCATCATTGTCATCATCATCATCATCATTACTTGACACAATGTCTCTTGATGAACCAGTCACCAATCTGGCTAATCTGGCAGGTCAGCACACTCCAGGGATCCTCCTATTTCCACCTCCTCAGCTCTGGGATTATAGATGTATACTGCCATGGCTCAGATGTGTCTGAGCTGTGCTGAGGTTGAATGTAATGAAAGGGAGAAAGTGAAGAAACAGAGCTGGCCAGCACATGGTAGACAGGAAACAGAGAGGGAGAGAGAGAGACAGGAAGTCACAGGGGCCAGGGATCACCTTTAAAGTCCCTTTCTTAGTGACCTATTTACTCCACCTAAGATATTACTGTTCAAGATGGTGGCACCACTGTAGACCATGCCTCCAGCATCTAAGCCTCTGAAGGACATTAGAAATTCAGACTTAACAATGGTTCCCCAATGAACTGATCCATGGTGAGAGCTTTACTCGGGTTTCCACATATCATCTCTGGGAATATTCCCAGTCACACTTACAATTTAGTCTTGTAGGACAGAAAATTATTCTTTTAAAAAAAGAATTCTCCTCCTTCTTTTATTATTATTATTATTTATTATTATTATTATTATTTGAGACAGGGTCTCATTATGTAGCTCTGGCTACCCCGGGACTTACTATGTAGACCAGGCTGGCTTTGAACTCAACAAAGATCTGCCTGCCTCTGCCTCCCAAGTGCTTAGATTAAAGGCGTGCGCCACCACACCCAGCTGAGAAAATGATTCTTTGCATGGTTCCTCCTCTATAAGTAAAATCGATCTGGATTTTTAAATGGGCACCAGGGATCTGAACTGAGGTCCTCATGCTCATGTAGCAATCACTTTGCCCCTGAACCATCTCCTCAGGCCCTTCTACCTATTTTTGTATACATATATACATACTATCCTTAGTGTCTTGTATCTTGCTGGTGTTGTTAGGAGTAGTCACTCTTCTGATGCTACAGCCCTCTCAACCTTAAGAGGTAACAAGGTAGTAGAAAAGACTGAAAATGTTGCTGAGAAGTATCAAAGACCAACCTGAAGTCTTCCTGAGGGTTTGCCAATATAAACTATGTCAGCATCATGGAATTCCACAGTAACTTTATAGCTGTATCTCCTGAGAATCACTTGGCTGGTCCTTTTTCACCCTTCTTGCTTTACTTAAATGTCACCTTCTCAAGAAAGCCCTCCCTGACTATTCCTTCTAAAGTATTTTTCCCAACAACCCCAACCAGAAAGATGATCATAACTTCCAAACAGTTTCCTATAGTGAATGCTACAGAAGCAAAATCGATTTTCATGTCTTGAAAATATGAACCTATCTGATAATATAGAAGAGACTTTCCACCAAAGACTCCTTCAGAGAGCTTGTCCTCTGCTGCCTTGCACAGCCAACAGCATGCTAACTGGACCCTAAGGCCAGTGAAGAGAGTCTCTGGGTCTCACTTGTATTTTTTGGCTCCTGTGCCTACTCCAGGCTCTCAGGAAGCATCTGTTAAAAAAAGGCAGAGAACACAGAGAACTCCAGCATGAATCCGGGCTCTTAATTTGAAAATGTTCTTGCCTTAACCCTCTGAGGTTCAGTGCTGTCCCCTCTGAGAACATAATGCACTCATAAAATCTCTCAGAGGCAACCTGTAAGGAAGCCGCTGTGGGTGCAGCTTGTGTCCTTTCAGGGGCTTTATCTCAATGGTTGTAAAATACCAGATGTGCTCTACTGTGATTCTGCATTGAACAGCATCTCAAGGGAAGAAAAGATGAGTGAACAGCAACTTCTCCTCCTGTGGTTCCTGTGCCTGCAGTTGCTGCAGAATCTGGCCAGGTTTGTGCAGCACAGTGGGATTAGCTGTACACTTGCTTTGTGTCTAAAGAAAAGGTTTCCCCAGGTCTTCCAGTAGGGCCAGAAGGTGTGCTATTTGGACTTTCGTTAGGGTGACAGGTGTCTGAGAGAAACAATTTACAAGGGTGAAGCATCTATTTTGGCTCCCTGCCAGAGGTTTGGTACATGATTTGCTTGGTGTATCAGAAGCTGAACACCATGGAGGGGAGAATGGCTGATCAGTCAAAGCTGTGCAACACATGGTAGATAAGACTCACACAACAATGGGGAAGGCACAGGGGACCAGAAAACCCCTTTAAAGTTCCTCCCTTAAAGACTCACTTACTCCACCTAAGACATTACCATTCCAGTTAGTGCCATTAACCGAGGAACATGCCTTTAACTTATGTATCTTCAAAGGGCATTTTAGGTCAAAACATAACAACGGTTTTTCAATGAACTAACTCAGGGCAAAAACCTTATCTGGGTTTCCACACACTCATCTCTGGGATGATTCCTAGTCACACTTGATTTTGATCCTGTAAGAGAGAAAATTAATCTTTACATGGTTCCCTTCTATAAGCAAAATTTATCAAAGAAAAGTTATTAATCTTTTGTTCAGTTATTGCTCCCTTGGCCTAACTGGGAGTTGAACTGAAGGCCTCTCAGATGCTAGCCAAGCACGTTGCTATTGAGCATCCCCAACCTTTATCTTCCCTATGGCAGCATCTTCCTATTTCCCTCATTTCTCCCTAATATCCCCTCATCTAGTATCTACTTCAAATGTTTTAAACTTTGTTTGAAACTCTGAAGCAATTAAGAGATTTCCCAGCATATGTTGAGTATTACCAGTGGACCACTTCAAAGGTATAGTTTTTTGCATTGTTGAAATTTTGTTGACCGTGTTTAAGCAGAAGGCATTTTCAGGAAGTTATATCTTCAACTTATTTTTACTGAGTTCTATAATGACTTTTCATGTCCCTATGAACTTACTTTTTTTCTTTTAATTGCTAATGACTGAGATGAACGAAAACAATCTTTTCAACTACCAAAGAGAGAACTTGTAACTGGGATGTAATATGTTAGAAGTCCTCAGGGTGGTGCCACTGGTTGGTGTTGGAACCTGTAGAAAGACCCAGTGGGAGGGTTTTATGTCATTGGAAACCCCATTGAGAAGACTGTGAATTGGCCTCTTATTCTTTGGCTTCCTGACTCTTAAGCAGTTTAGTTCACCATCCACCCTCTACCATTGTCATCCAGCACTCCCAAAAGGTCCAAGGCAGTGAGGGAGTCTGCCTGACCTTGGATGAGAACTTCTAAAACCATGAGCTACAATATACTCTTTCTCTTTATAAGTTAACTGTCTCATATGTTTTGTTTCAGTAATGTAAAACCAACCAGTGCATACTCTCCAAATCTGCCCACCATACCTGATATGGGACTCTGGCACAGAAAGAGACACATTGCTAAATAGTTTGTGTATTGTTTTTCTGAAAATTCTTGTCTTTATTTCTGAGAGAATAAGCAAATTGAGTGAAATGGTTTCTAAACTGCTCATAATGTTAGATGATCCTAAATTATTCTAATCCTCCCTGCTGGAGAAAGAATACATTATTATAATTTATTATGATAGCCATAATTTGGAGGCTCAATCCTTGCAAGCAATGAAACAATTAAGATGGTGCAAAAACAAAGCCGAATAAAGTGGTTAAGTGGATAGCAGCAGTGGCACACAGGGTGCCAGCATGAGGACCTGGTCACTGTGGTACCCTGGCCACACGTATGACAGATAGCTATATGGGACACATCTCTGCATGGGTCTTGAGTTTCCAAGTGTATCTACTCAGGTTAGAGATTTATTTTTATAATTAAAAATGATACGTATGGGTGTATGTCTGCATGTCAGTATATGCATGTGTATGCAGGTACCTCTGGAGGAAAGAAGAGAGACAAATTCCCTGGAGTTGAGGGTGCAGGCAGTTGTGAGTTGCCCAGTGTGGGTGCTGGGAATCAAACTGGAGTCCTCTGCAAGAGCAGTAAGTTCAGTTAACCACTGAGCCATTTCTCCAGCAGTATTTATTCTGCTACATTTTATTTATTGACCCAAATATGTGTGTATTCATGTGTGTGTGGAGGCCAGAGGTCAATCTCAGGTATCCTACTCAGGAACTATCCACCTTGTTTTCTGAGGCAGAGACTCTTAGGGACCTAAAACTCAATGATTAGGCTAGAGTGGCTGGCTAGGGTGCCAGAGGGATTCCCCTGTTCCCGCCTCCTTAGCCCTGAAATTAGAAGCATATGCCACCATGCCTGGCTTTTATTACATATGGGGCCTAATGCTTGTACAGCAAGCCCTTTACCAATTGAGTCATTTCCCCAGCTCTGTTCTTATATATTTTAAATCAGTGATTCCTGTAGGATTCTGAAAGAGTGCTAGATGGTGTGAGGAAGCAGATTTGGGCTTTAAATTTTTTCATTATGTCCTTAGATGGTTGGGTCCTGAGGAATGGAAAGGGGTTTGTCCTGCAGACAGTGGGTGCAGGCATGTGACAGTTCACATAATAGGAGTGGCATGTTAAGAGTCTGCTGGAAATGATGACAATGCAGGCTTGGATGCTACTCTATCATGCTGAATCATTGTGCACCAAGAGGGGACCATTGTGGTTTGCAAAACAGAAAGAACCATGGCCTCAGAGATGATGTAGAGAAAGGAGGAGTCTGCAAGAAACCAGAGGCCCAAGATCATCCAGAGGCTACTGTAGAAGAGAGAGCAGACAGTAAGAAGGTTGAGCAGAGTCTGGAATCATGTGATCTCATTGTTTACTAACAGTGTGCATATGAGATGGAGGAAAGGAAAGAGGGAGAAGGCACAGAGAGCAGAGAGGAAGGAGGGAAGGGAGAGGAAAGTCTGGAATGTTTTCAAGATTCCTACCTTTGTTGAACATCTGTGTCTTAGCCCATCAACATTACCACTTTGCATGCAAACACATTAGACGTGAAGCTGCTAGATGCCCAAGGAACAAATGTATCATTTTCCTCATTCAAACTGTACTGATGACAATCTGTAGCATGGGGTTAAATGATAGAATGACTTCCTGGTTTCTCCTCCTTGTCATGTAATCTGGGGTTTGGTTTTTCCTCTTCACATTTGCCTTTAACTTTTAAGCCCCCTAATTCATTCCTCATTAAGCAAAGAAGTCTGAAAGTCCTTCCCTTGTGCTAGGGATTGTCTGGAGGCTGAAGAGATAACGAAGAACAAGGCAAACATCATTCCTATACTCACAGGGCAGCCTTTCTCTTGGAATCTCCAGTTTTTGACTTTTTTTTGGCACAAGAAGAAAACAATCATTTCCACCCACCACTCCATTTTCCTTAGAAGCCATTAAGAGCTAACCCTATTGAAGAAGAAGTCTCAACCCAAGTCATTTTTCCATTGCATGGTTCCTCAAGAACATTTATCATATTCAAGACCCAGAGTCCCTCTGTAGCCTTTGATGCTCATAACTATGTGGAATTGGCTCAGAGTCCCCACAAAGAACACAGTTGAACTTGTGGTCACTTATTTCTGTCATAAGAGGTAGCATTTCTTCTCCTGTTAGGCTGAGGATTGTCTTTCATTTCTTCCTCTACTCAATTAGAAAGGCATTTTGTTTTTGCTTGAATAATGTTTTTGTTTAAAAAGCGTTTAGTTTTCAAAGGCCCTTTGAGTATGGGCTGACCTGGGTCCCAGAGGCTGATTGTTCTGAATGTTAGAGGATTAAAGAATTTGCCAAAGGCTAGGAGAGGATGGGAACCCAGGAGTGAGATGTGTGTATCTTCACACACTGTGTCTCAAGGCCCCTTGGATGCTTTGTTATTATATGAACTGAGGGGCCTGTTGATGACTCTGGAGCCTGATGAACTTAGTGAGCAGTTTTCTTTTTCCCTTAATGTTTCTCTGGAAAGTTCCATCTCATTTCTTGCTTTAATGAGGACATTCTTTATGCCTAAATAAAACCCTGCTGTTAGAACTCAAGCATATTTACCTCCTTTGCTACTCTGGGCTAGGATTCCAGTGAAGGAGGAGCTCCTAGCTACAGGAGGCTCAGGACTACCACCCACCTGTAGGGATCCCTGCCATGACTCAGCTTCTGCTTCTTGCACGGGATGGGGACCATCTCCTCCACTCTTGCACCTCTAGGATCCTACACCATGCCGATGTGATGTGATGGGAATGCTAATGGAGTTTATGTTAGTACACTGCAATTCAACAGACATTTGTTACACACTGCTAGCCACAGACTTGGAGGAGTGAATAAAGGGATGTCTCTAGTCTGTGTGTTACGTCAGGACGAAAAGCTGTATACCCAAAGAGGAATGTGCAAAGTCCAATGGTAAGGCAGCATCAAGGAGGTGATAAAGTCGAGTGGAATTGCCCGAGGGACCAGAGGCAAGTGGTAATGCAGGCAGAGAAAATACACACCAGTGCTCAGAAGTCCTGTGGTGCTGCTGCAGCATGTGGGTTAGTGCAGAAGCTGCTCTGTCACCTCCATCATAACTGATGCTACATAGAGAGGGCTGAAAATACAGTCCCTAGGGCTGGGCTCTGAACTGCTATATGGTTTTATACTTAAAAGGAAGCCAGGGGATTTTTAAGCAGTTGAAATATGGAATTGATTCTGGCTTTAGAAATAGCTTTTTGGTAGCGACTGTGAAGGACAGTTACAGAAACAGAAGATTGGAGGTCAGGAACTCACTGGTGTGGTTTCCTTCAAGCTGACTTGACCGGTGATATGGAGATGTCTAGGGCCACGACTTGAGTCTGAATGCCTCTCTTGAATTCCAGCCTCTTTTACTCACTTGTCTGCTTGATATCTCTTTTCAAGTGTCTATTAGAGCTCTCCAACACAGCATGTCCTAGATGGAAGTCCCCAACTTCCCTTCCAACCACCTGCTCCAACCCCACTCGCCTTTATCTCACTAGACAGCAGCTCACGCCTCGTAGTTGTTTGGAACAAACCCTCAGACTTGCTTTTGAGTTTCCTCTTTCATAGCCTGCCTCCCCTGATTTCTCTAATCATAAAACTCCTCTCTCATTTGCTCCTCTGTTTGCCTATTAGCTTCTCCAGTGTTCTGCAGACATTGTGCAGAGGGAAACCTTCCTTTAAGCTTCTGCTCTAGTTAGATCTGATCCTGCTGTCCCCACCCCATGGATCAGTTGTTCAACCAGCCGCAGTCTTATTCACCCCCATCTTGTGATGGATGCTGAGCTTGCTCCCTGAGTCTCACCCTGAGGTCTGCTTTTCCACAGAAAACTTTCATTCACCTGACTCTATTTTCCCTGTACCATGCTACATGTAGTTTTCACACTGTATATAATATTCATGTGTATTTTATCATTGTTCTTTGTCTTTGTATACTCAAATGCAAATCTGTAAGAATGGGGTTCTTTGCTGACTCCTTACTATATCCCAGATCACCTTGGATAGTGCCTGACCTGACTCAATGCATAAGATCAATAGACAAATAAATGGGCAGTTTAGCAGGTACTTTCCTCATTGCTGGGTCCAATACCTGACAAAAACAATGTAAGGAAGGAGAGATCCCTTTTGCTCACAGTTTGAGAATATAGTCCACCATGACAGGGAAGGCATGGTGATTGGAGCATGAAGCAGTTGGTCATATTGCATCCACAGTCAGGAAGCAGAGAACAATGAATACTGGTATTCAGTTAAATTTTTTAATTCTGTTTGGGACCCAATCTGATAGAACGGAGCTGCCCACATTTAGGATGAGTCTTCTCCTTTCAATTAACTTAAGCTAGAAACTCCCTCACAGACATGATAAGAGGTTTTTTTCCTAGGTGATTCTAGACACTGTTAAGATGCCAAGCAATATTGACCATCATAGACAGCTTGCTGGAAATAATGACAGATGTAGGTAGTTTTACTTCTATACACCTCATTTAATGGGTGGAGAAAAGAAGAGTGAGGAATAAACCTGTGCCCTGGCCCGGGCTGTTGCCTTACCTGACATGAGAAGGATGAAGAAGAAATGACTCTGAGGAGAATTAATGAGTTTCATTGGGTCGTTCCAAGTCTCAGTTTTTCTGCAACATCAAAGATCAGGTGTTTAACATTTGGGCTTTACTTAATAAAGAAGCTGGGTTGAAATAAAAAGACAGGGAGTCATTAACTGTATGAGGGATGAGACTTCCCAATGAGGTAGCAATGTAAATGGAGAGAAAGATACATAATGATGGTGAAGGATCACCACTTTCACAGACATACCTAGAGAAAGTCACCATGTGCCCACAATTATCCTGTTTGGAGTTTGGTCACCTTGGCACACTTGGACATTGTGGTGGTTTGAAAGAAGATGATTTCCAAAGGGAGTGGCACTATTAGGAGATGTGGCCTTATTGTAGTAGGTGTGGTCTTGTTGAAGGAAATGTGTCACTGTGGAGGTGAGCTTTGAGTTCTCATGTGTGATGAAGCCATGCCCTGTGGGATAGACTACTTCCTGTTGCCTGTGAGTCAAGATTAAGAACTTTCAGCTCCTTCTCTAGCATCATGTCTGCCTGAATGCTGCTTTGCTTCCTGCCATGACAATAATGGACTAATCCTAGGAACTATAAGCGAACCACCCCATTTACATGTTTTCCTTTGTAAGAGTTGCCATGGTCATGTGGTCATGGTGTCTCTTCACAGCAATAGAAACCATAACTAAGACAGACACGTATTATGGCTGTTGGATGAAGAGGGAAATGTGTAAGGAGAATAGAGTGAGATGATCAGAAAATATTTTGTCACATGTTGGTGTCATTCTTGGACTGCTTCTTTCATCCAGTGCTCTCCATTTATTCCTATCCATTCACAGCTTCTTGAATCTTCCTTTCAGCATCTTTTCCAATCGTTAGGAAGATTTCTGTATCTCAGTGACAAAAGGTGGCTTGGAGAGATGGCTCAGTGGTTAATAATGTTTTTTTTTTCTCTTGCAGATGCCCTGAGTTTGATTTCCAGCACCAATGTTGGGTGTCCCACAATGGCCTGTGACTGTAGTTTCCAGGTATTTGATGCCCCTTTCTGGCCTCCCCAGGTACCTGCACTCACATGTACATATACTCCCATATAGACGCACACACATCATTAAAAATAAAATCTTAAAACAAAATAGATGACATATAGTAGGTCCCTGGTCTCAGACAAGCTTCTTAAACTGTGGGTTGTGATGTATATGTAGTGCCATGATTGAATATGGAGATCATGAAAAATGTGGCAATGTTAAAAGAATTCTGAATGTGCAAAGGTAAAAAATTAAGTCATAATCAAACATGCTAAGAATCCAAGGTGTTTCTGTCGGAGATCACCTTCCCATATTACATTAGAAACTGTTGAAATCTTAGTTCCAAACACACAATGTGTGAACTTTGCAGTGTGCATGTTGTAATTCCACGCAACACCAAGGAACACCACTTCAAACTCCTCTACTCAGAGTTGAGACTGTTGTATATTATGAATGTCTGTGTTTTTACTGTACATTCAAGGTTTTCTGCTCTTATAGAAACATACGTTTAATTATGAAAACAAAACAATTTAATATATTCCTACTATCATTCCTCAACATGTAAATATCAAATTAGTTTATCTTTGGCTTGTAATTTTTAGACAAACAAGCACATCCACCTATTACTACGTAGATTTGCTTTTGTCTTTAAAAAATGGTGAATTACATATACAGAAGGATTACTTTAAAACAAATTTAGTTTTTGTGTTATCATCGGTAAGTGTTTTGTCCACTTATTTTTTAAGAAGACTTATTTTAATTTCAACTATGTGTGTGCATCATTTGTATGTTAGTATAGGCATGTGTGTACAGCTGCCCGGAGGCCAGCAGAGAGGGTGCCATATCCTTGGAGCTGGAGTTACAGAGATTGGAGGCTGCTGGGCCTATTGGGAGCTATCTCTGTAGCTCCATTGGTTACCTATTTTATACAGCAGTCACTGCAGAGCTGCTTGGAAATCTCCTGGGTGCCCAGGGGTCGTGAGTGGAAAAAGTTTAAGAAGCACTGATCTAGAGCATTAAAGTGCACTGGCAATTGTTTTCTTCACTGGGTTGCAATAAACAATCTTGCATACATCGTTTGTACTGCACATTCCATGAGCCCTCTGAGACAGTTTGCTGCAAGACTTCTGATTCCAATTTCTCAAAACAGTCAGAGATCAGTTAAATGAAGTTTGCATGTTTATGTGAGATGATGATGCTTCTTTAAGCAAATGACTCTTCAAGGCAATTCAAAGAGCCATTTTCCTTTCTCTCCTGTTCTTACTGTGTTTTTATTTTTTATTTTTGTTGGTAAGAAGTTCCTTTGGATTTGGGGGTGGCTCAGCAAGTAAGGGCATGGCTGCATGAGCATGAGGGCCTGAATTCAGATCTCCAGCACCCACATAATAAACTGGACATAGCTTGTGCGCGGACACGTAACTCCAGCACTGGGTGAGGCAGAGGCAGCAGGATCATTGGTGCTCACTGGTCATTGGCTTAGCTTAAGGTTCAGTGAGAGATATGGTCTCAAAGGAATGAGCTGGAAGGTGGTAGAGCAGGCCACCTGTGCATAGACTACCAGAGACAATGCATTCACAGACACACAGACACAGACACAGACACACACACACACACACACACACACACACACACACTAAAATCCCTAAGGAAAATGTAGCAAGCAAATTATATATATATATATGTGTGTGTGTGTGTGTGTGTATAATATACATACTATTTATATATATACACAAAGTATATATATAAAATATCTATGAATAGACAAGGTTTGTATTGTCTTCAGAAACCATTGCTGATTGGGATACCTGTTTGGACTTACACTCAATAGTCATCTCTGCTTTGAGTCAAAGCCCCTGATAAATGCCTTCATCTGCATCTTAGTACTATTGGAAGCTACTGCTGAACCAGTGTGCCCACTCATGTCAGCCAGGACCTTTTGAGACAGGAATTTTAGAGACAGAATTGAAAATTGAATTGATGTCTTTACCTCCACTGTAGATGGGAAGAAAGTATCAGGAGTGTTATTTTTTCCTTTCTCTTACAGAGAGTTTTCATGGTACAGAGGCTGTTAAGCAATACTGTGGCTAAACAAGCCATGTATTTGGCTTGCCTTCTCCAGCATCTCTCCTTCTTTTCTAGGTGCCCTTCATGTATGTGCTATTACTGCCATAGGTCCTCTGTCGTTCTATTGCAGGTATAGCTGGTGAAGACAGACAAAGCCATGTGCTCAGGTCTGTCCTAAGAAGACTACAGTGATAGTGAACATGACTATGATGTTGTTGTGGCCAGTGTATTCATTAGTGAGACAATAGTGTAAGACAAATCACTTCAAATGTACCAACTTAAAACAACAGTCAATCATCCTTGCTTCCCTGCTGGTGGGTTGCCTGGGGTTTGGTGTTCTATGTGTTCTGTAATGTGCTGGGTAGTTGTACTTCATGGTGCCAATCTAACTGGGCTCCTCTCGTCACTGTTGGCTAGGCTCCTGTGTTCATCTTGGAGTCTGGACAAAAGAAGCAATAGCTTTCTGAGGAGTTCTCTTGATTATAGATGTAGAAGAAGATGTGTCAGTCAGGACTCTCTAAAGTACAGAACTATTAGAATATACATTCTTACAAGAAAAGATTAATTAGATTGGCTTATTTGGTAACTGAGACTGGTAAGTCCCACACTGCCCATGTGTAGGGTGGAAAGTCTTTGAAGCCAGATACAGCTCATCCCAAAAAGCTGGGAGCCTCAGAATGAGAGATTGATGGTGGTGCCCAAGACTGGCAACCCTGTATCTTTACCTGAAGGCTGCAAGTCTCAGAGCTGAAGGCTCATGCACCCATGCTCAGGGCAAGTCTTCCCCACTCAGTCTTTTCTCAAACACTCTCATACAGAGCTGTTTGGGGTCCCTCAATCAAGCCAAGTAGATATCCAAAATTAAGCACCTCAGTGGGGATACTAGACTTTGTAAGTCTTTATGTTGTCAAATCTCTTTGCATACTCTTAGATGAAACATATTACATGGACAAGCCCAGATGAAAAAATATAGCCTGCCCATTATGAAACCAACAATAATAATAATAACAACAACAATGGCAGATGGTAAAGCCCAATGTCCATTTTAAATGTCTCACTATAAAAACCTAACAGGTAAGGAAGGTGATAGATATGATATTAGCTTTATCTAGTCATGCTTTGGTGTATGCATCTAGCCAAATATTACATTGCACCCCCAAATACATATAATTATGACTTTTCTATTAAAATAATGCTGATCATTTTTAAGTCTATGTCTCATGACAGACAGGATAGATAGTTGCACAATAGTATTCTATTTTACCACATATCTTCCGGTTGAGGGGTATATGCAGTGTCCCAATTCTCTTGCCTGTATGTTCAACTAGAAAACAGAGCTTCTACAATGTGTCAGGCACTGTGCTGAACACTGGGGCTATAATAACTCACAAACTGAGGAATTTAGGAGATGTCAGTCTTGGGATCCTGGTGAGAGACCAAACTCTGACCTGACCTGATGTGCTGGAAAGAGGCTAACTGGATTGTGTGTCTCTGAAAGACAGCAGACTGAAGGTTTTGTAATACTTCGTCCTAGGGATGGGGAACACAGTGTACCATTCACATAACTCAGGCAAGACTTTCTGGTGTACAGGAAATATGTGTATATGAAGATTTGAGGTTAGAGAAGACTCAACACACATATATTAAGGAGACTTTCTGTGCCTGATAAACTGGTACCTTGTTAGAGCCAACACACCAGCTTCAGGGTTCTGAGACCCACAGAGAGGAGACTGTTACTCTAGAGAACTCTAGGATTTGGTTGATTCAAGCCAGTGGAATAAATAACTCAACCAAGTACTTCAAGAACTCATGGGAATAATATACAGGACAACCACATGGAAAGAAAGAAAGCGCTCCTGTCTGTGTCGTCTGCACTCTGTATTTGATGGACCTAGGTAACCATTTTTTTTTAAAGATTTATTTTTAATTACATGTATGTATGTAAGTTTTTGAACATGACTGCCTGTAGAGGCCAGAAGAGGGTGTTAGATCTCAAGCAGCTGGAGTTATAGGCAATTACGAGCCACCCAACTTGGGTGCTAAGAACTGAACCTAAGTCCTCTGCAAAGCAGTATGTGCTCTTACTCACTGTACAATCCCTAGAAGTCCTAACTCAGATTTTTGTTGGGTCATGATTGATATTGAAAGATCTCTTCAAACGAATTCACATACATGTTTCTGGTGGCTGCTGATACATTTCATAAAGAAGGAATAAATCCAATTGGGCAAATTCATCTTCCACTCGTATGAGTGAGGAGCAAAGCGTTATGTCCTACTCTGAGGAAGACAGCTTTCTCAGAGAATCAAGGGACTGGAGAGTGATGTAATGAATGAGCTGGGAAGGAAGTTGTCATTATTCTTTTGGCAAAGAGATGAGTAAAGATGGGTGGCATCCAAGATGGCAATAGTCATCAGAAATCTGACACCCAGGTGTGGCATAAGGAAGAAAGGTTTGTTTGGACTCATGGTTTCAGAAGAAGAATCCACAATGGTGGGGTAGGCACAGGAGCTCATAGCAAGAACAGGAAGCTAAGAGATCACAGGAATATCTCAATCACAGGAAGAAAGTACCTAGAGCACACTGAAAACAGCTAAGTTTTATTGAATCTTGAGGTTTCATGTTTGATTCGTCACACAGATGAGCAAGAATACATGCTGTATTATCATTCTGTGATCTGTTCACCATGGTAAAAATAAAAATAACCTTGGTTCTTTTACAGCCTTCCTCAGATTATGAATTGTTTCTCCTTATGAGATTTTTTAAGCACAAATTCATTGGTCAGTTCCCATATCTATCATCTCAGACATCCATAGTACAAACTGTAACATGATGGCTAAATCTATCCAACTTGCTTTTATAAATAAAGTCTTATTGGAGTGCAATCCAGCTCTCTCATTTTCATACTGTCTATAGCCATTTCTGCACCATACAGCAGAAATGCATAGTAGAGACAGGAGCTGTTTTGTCTGCAAAGCCTAAAGGGTTCATTCTCTGGCCCTTTGCAGAAAACATTTCCTGACTTCTGCTCTAGAATATCTAAGTGGATCAAGCACACACATGAAGTCATGGGAGCAGGCAGACAACCTTTGCATTTAAGTGATAGGATTCATCATGTAGTTATGATTTGGACAGTACTGGTCTAGATGGGACCTCAGCTACATCTGGGGCCAAGGATCAAAGGTTATCCCAAGAGTCCTCTTATTTTCTGCCACATGCTTTTGCTTTTTGCTATGTTGGTTCAGTTCTCAGGCATAGTTCTATAAGTGGTAGAAAACATGTTTCCCAAGATGTATGGACTTCTGGAAGATCCTTAGCTTTTGTAATTGCTGAAGTAAGGTTCCTCTTTCTTCCAGAATTTATTCCAGTACTCATTCTCACTCAACAGGATTGAGCTTTAGCTTGGTGATCAACCTTAGACCAGTTCATGTGCTCAAGAGAGTAGAAAGCTCTGTACTTATCATTTTTACTGCAGGCTCTTCCTCTGCCTGTAGCAAGAAACAAAAAGGCCTTGGTTTTGTGGCCCAGAAGCGAGGGGAGGAGGATCTCCCAACAGGAATGAGAGGGTAACTGAGGATAGCCACAAAGTTGGAGCCAGACTAGCATCCAAGAGTGCTTTCAGTGGCTTTTATTTCTATAGTTTCGCCTCTATTGGGGTTTCTTCTAAGTGCTTAATTATTGATTTTTGTTTTATCTTGCATCCTGAAGCACTTGTATTTGGCACCTTTGCTCCATACAGCTCTGAATCTGTTCTTTCACTTCCTCCAAGTTCAGGTATAGGAGCTATTGTGTAGTGTAGACCGTGAAAGAATGAAATATCTGAGGGCAGAAAAACCCAGCACAGTATAGAAAAGATAACTAAAATTTAATATCAGCTATTATTTTGCTCCACCCCTAACCAAAGACTTATCAACCATTTTTTAATATGGTAGAATTTTTGGAACTTATTCAAACCCCAGTTCAACATGGTGTTCCTGGTCAATGACCCCCATAAGGGTTTTCCTTATGTTAGACTCCAGACTCTTACATTCCAAGTTTGTCATATTTTCTTCCTCACATAATTAGTATTTTCTCTGCCATATCTTGTTAAGATATGGAGCAATTATTATCCCCAAACATTTTAGGTTCTCTGTGAAGCACAAATTTATCCTCTGTGGTACTGGCTATCAGTTTTAAAGGATTGTACCATTGTCATTATGGTTGAAGTGAAATATTCTAACAGATTCTACGCAATAAAATAAATTCCAACAGAGAAAGGGAAGGAGGAAAAGACTGGGGAGGGGTTTCCTTGCTTATGTACTACTCATATATAGTATCCTTTATATTTAGAAATATTGCCTTCACTCGGTCTTTCCTATAAAGACTTTTCCTGATCATCAGTAAGGTACTTGTGTGACCAGTCAGGTGTCATATGACTCTGTAGAGAAAAATTGTACCACTAATGACCTCAACCCACCATTGCTTCTTGAGAAGTATTTTTCAATTCTTCTGAAAGTCTTTGTGTTTCTTGTAAAGTGAATATAATTTATACTTAATATTAACTGCCTTCCCAAGAAATGCTGTCCTGTATGTTCACAAAACTGAGGAACATTCTCATCTTTGTGACTTAAATCTTTGTTTGTTTCAGTCAAATAGGCTTCCTTAAAATGGCCTCAAAGCATCCCACACTCTGATCTGAGATATCCCCATGTCCTCCTGGGACTTCTGGTCGTATTTCACCATTCAAACAAAAACAATATGCCATATTATAAAAATGGAAATACAATCCAAAGAACACTGTGATACTTGGTTTATTAACTCAAAAAACAAGAATAAGCTGTGCAGCAGATCAATGTGAAAATGTTGCTGGCCAAAGACAGGTTGGGGGTAGAGTGGCCCAAACCAATCCAGTCCACCCAGGACACTGGGTGGTGAGTCTTTGTCTCGAGTCCTGAAATAACTTTGGGTGTTTTTTCATCAAATGACAGTAAAAATAGGAAAGGCTATTTCAGACAAAGAGGCAAAAAATAGGGCTGTGATGATCTTTCATCATGTGGTGATAATGAACAGATGTGAGACTTGCAATGTGATCACCCCATATCTACCTCAGCCAAAGGACCTGGCAGGACCTCAGCAGAGAAAGGACAGGGTAGTTGTTGAGTGTGGCCAAGGCCTGAAAGGACAGTACATGTGTCCTGAGTGTGGTCAGATGAAGGTCACTAGCTAAGATCCCCAGTGTCACATTTTGAGGACAAAGTAGAAAAATGTCACCATGTCATTATCTGTTACAAAAAGTCCTCTTGATGTTTCCCCTTTGGAGTACTCAAAGATGGAGACTAGGTCTGGGTTTGGGACACAGAGACCACCGGTGTTTCAAAGATGTTTCCTGGGGCTAAAACAGAACATCTTGGTGCTGGAGGCCAATCTATCTCTCCCCTCCACCCTCCAGCATATCACTAAGACTCATTGCAGGGACTGTCCTGAATTCCAGCCTCTGTCTTTCAGCTTTGAGGATCCACAAGTCCAGTTATGCTGTTGATTTATGGCATGTGTGTGTGTGGGGGATTAACCACTGAGATATCAAGCATATGAAGTTTTGGAAATGCATGAATTTATTTGGGAAAACTGGACCTCCAGGGAGATTAAATATTTATGTTTACTCAGCTAGCATATTTCGAAATTTTTGGTCTATTTGTATCATTTTTGAAAAGATAATCAGAGTGTCTGCTGTGTGCAAGACATGCAGAAAGCCACAATGGTCTCTAGGATATCATGGTAAATAAAACTGACCCGAAAGTTTATATAGTAGGAAGTTGGTAAATAGTTTTAGATATTGGTACAGGATTATGACAGGGGGTGAGGAGGCATTACTCCCTGTGACTCCAGATGGTATTTGGTTACTGGTTCCATTCGTCTGTGAGGAATCTAAATATACTCATAGTTTATGTGTAAGGGTCTACAAATCATGCTTTATTAAGCAGCTACCAGCTGTGTTACTACCATTTTTATCCAGACAACTTACTATTACGTTTTATGACTAATGAAGTAAAACCTGGATCCCTTACTCTGATATTTGAGGTCCCTCCAATCTCATCCCAGTGACACTTGTAGCCTCAAGTCCCCCTGCACTTCGCTCCTTGGACCCAGTCTGTGCTTCACCCCAACACACACCATGTCCTTTTCTTGTGATTTTATATGCAAGACAGAGGAAATATGGAAATTCAATCTGGCATATTTTAGGGTGCTGACCACTGTCTGGGATTCTCCCTGTGTGTGGATTTCCATTTGTCATCTCAATTATCTCTGCCTTGAGACCCATTCCTGTCCTCTTTACTCAGGAACACCTCAAATTCTTCAGTTGGAGATAATCCTACCTCATTCTTATTGTACATAACTCAGAGTATTTCCGATGATTTGCCTTGAAATATAAGTGATTATACGATCTAATTCCACTGCTGAAATCGGAAGTCCTACATGATGGAGCCTCTGCCCTATTCTCCTTCTCTTCCTTGATGTCCTGTGAGTCCTGAGGTGGGGGAGGTTGATATCTAACCTTATTTATGAGTATTGCTCTCTCACCCTCCCGCCCCCCAGCAATACCTCCATTGGAAATGCCTTCCTCCATTTCCCGGTTCTCAGAGCATTTATGCAGGAAAGGCCTGGATTCATTCATGCTTTGTGATCCAAAGAAGAGAATTATTAAGACATGACTAAGTCTGAACATATATCCAGTCAGTTGGGCCAGTGTAAGGCTTAGTTAAGTTTGATTTAACAAAGTCATGAAATAGCACATATTTGGATTTTTAGCAGCTCATGGCTATACATGCTGTTATTACCATGCACCAAGTTGGAGGCTGACATCAGCATAATGCCTCCAGCTTTCATAAGATACCTTCAGTAGTTTTGATCCCAGGGATTCTAGAGTGCTTTTCCCTCCTGACCCAAGTTTACTCCCCAGATACAGACTCTGAGATGGGAATTTGCCACTGAGAAGTTCATTGGGATCCACAGCTAGAAAAGAATGACGAGACAGTGTTGGCTATAGGACAAACTCACTCGCAGTGTGACTGCAGGTGGGCACTCTGGTATAGGCAAAGCTCCTCCGAGCTGCACAGAGGCGGCCAGGGACCCAGGTGTTGAACTGTAGAAAACATGGTGCCCAGCAGAAGATGTACCTATGTTTCTCAAAAGAAGTGACCTTGCCTGGCAAAGGAGGTTCCTAGACAAGATTGCAGCTAGGGAGAGGGTGCCAATTGTGAGTGGTCTGAGCATCATAGTGCCCATCACTTTTCTGCTAGGTGGGATGTTAGAACCCTATGGTCAGTTCTGTCACATACCCTGGACATTCTGTGGGGACTTATATCCCTTGGGGACTGCCCTAAACCAGTGACTAACAAATACCCCAGCCTCCTTTATCCCATAGGGTCCTTCTGAAGCATGGTCTATGCTGTCTTCAGAATTTCCCTGTGGAGTTATATTCCACTGGCCTCTGCGGGAAAGATATTTGCTTAGCATCCCATACTTATTGGATTCTCGATGTTTGGGTCCCACTCCCCACTCCAGAGCGACTAGATTTTCCCAGAGACAATTAAGAATAAACTACTTACCACTGAATTCTAAGGGTAGTCTCAAAGAAATAAAGACAACCAACTGTGAGCCCACTGGGCATGTTGTTTAACACCTCTGTGTCTCAGTTTCTTTATCTGTATATTGATCATAAAGATAACAATTATTTGTAGAGTGAAAACTGTGAGCAAGTGCCTAGCACTAATATAATCTGCTATCAGTGGGATCTGCAGGTTGAAAATATTAGGACAAAAAAATACTTCTGTAAGTAAGATACATGGGTGTTCTTGTTTTCCTGTTTCAGTAAACAGTGCAATGACCATGTAATATTAAACTTGTATTAGATGTTCTAACTAATCTGGAGACGATTTAAAGTATATGTGGGGATAGATGTATGTTCTATGCAAGCATTATACCATTTTATATGGGAGGGGTGAAGGACTGTGGAGTTTAGATGTCTGTAGGAGGTTCCAGAAGTGATCCTTTCCAGACATCAACACATTCCTGAATAAAGATTGTTATTTCTTGCAAGTCAAAACTACATGTGATTCTCAAAATGATTATCATTAAGACAGCAAACAATACCAAATGCTGGAGAGCATGTGGAAAAGAGGAACTCTTATAGACTGTTTGTGGAAATATCAATTATTGCAGCCCCTATGGAAATCAGTATGCAGATTCCCTACAGAACTAGAGCATGACTATATGATCTATTTCTATCCATGAACCTCAGTCAGCACAGCACAACGATTCTTACACACACATGCTTATTGCCAAATTATTCACAGTAGCCAAGTTAGAGAATCAGCATAGGTGTCCATCAGTGAATGAATGGGTGAAGAAAGTGTGGTTTATATCTACAATGGAGATTTATTCAGCCATAAAGATAACTGGCCGGGAGGTGATGGTGCATGCCTTTAATCCCAGCACTTGGGAGGCAGAGGCAGGTGGATCTCTGTGAGTTCGAGGCCAGCCTGGGCTACAGAGTGAGTTCCAGGAAAGGAACAAAGCTACACAGAGAAACCCTGTCTCAAAAAAAAAGAAAGAAAAAAAAAGAAAACTGAAGTTATGTTATTTGTAGGAGAATGGATGGGACCAGAAATCAGTCATAGAAAATGAAATATTAGAACCAGAAAGACAATACCATGGTTTCCCTTATATGTAGACCCTAGATTTTATATTTATAATTGTATTTATTTATATGTGACATGAAGATAGGAAATTATCTAGCAAAAGAAAGGGAATATTGGGAAGGGGATAAAGGATGGGAGTGTGGGGGAGAAAATGGCCAAAGTGTATGATATAGTTGAATTAAAATGTATTTATGAAGCCCAGGACTATGTATAGCAACTTTATGCCCATTTTAAAAAAGAGAAAGCCATTCTTAGCAGAGCAACACATGGTGTGTGGCAAAACAGGCCTTCCCGATGGCTCAGCATTCTGCCTGAAGGGGGATGGGTTATATCCTCTGGAGCTGGAAGTGAACCCCTTTGTATACCCGCATCCTGCCTTTACCATGACTTCAGCGTCCCTCATGAGCACACATCAGGCAGGGAGTCCTGCAAAGGAGTGCAGTATTGCCTGCAATATTGTGTTTATTTATTTTAAGTGGAGGAAGCAGAAATCCCTCAAGGCAAGATGCTGAGTGTTATTTTGCGTTTCTGTTTATTGAATGTCCTGATTAGCACATCCTTATAAAGTGCCTCTTGAGTTAATTAAATTAACTTGCATTGAAACTTGCACCTATTTTCACATGCTGCTCAAATGGAAGGAAATGCCTCATAGTTGGGAATGTAAGTTTCACCAAGAAGAAAAAAAAAAGTGTTTCTTTGAATGGGGATTGTGGGGGATGGGGCTTCTCTGGGTGGAAAAAAATCAAAAAGACCTCCTTGTATATGGAGTGACTTCCATACCTCCCCAGATATGGTGAAGAAGGGGACATAAACATCAATGCCATCTTTGGGGATTTTTAACTGTAGAGAATACCCTTTGATTGCACTGACTCAGCCACCTAGGACTAGATCAAATCTAGCATGTGGATTTGAGCTTGCCATGGTGCCTCTTCTTGGTGGACTGTGGCTGATGGAATGATGCTTTAGAAAGGATTCTGGGCTGCTTTTGGTGTTCTGTGAGGTAGTGTGGAGGTTGTCAGTACTGTCTACTGTGGAATCTGGATAGGAAATTAGTGTCTTTGTTTTCTTGGAGCTCCAGGTCTCCACAAAAAAAGCTCCTCTGGAACTTTTTATAGAATACTGTGTTACTCATTGAGTATTAGAATATATACATAACTATATATATATAGTGATGTTGTTTGGTTGATTTTTAATATATATATGTATATGCAATGTATGGTATGCTAATAAGTATATAAATTTGTCCAGATGCTCTTTATTTCATGGTGGGATTACCTCCTGTTAAACTCATTATAAGTAGGAGGACATCTGAAGTCAAATTAATTTACTGCCCCTAAAGGAACAACCTGTAGTTTAGTCCCATGCACCTCAAATGTTCTCAGAACATTCTCTTTAGCCTATAGTTTGGCACGGTCATCCGGCACAATGTCTATTGCAAAATAAAGTGTGACTAGTTCATGTGATTGGTTGAATAACTGTGTCACCTAAGGCTATCACACAGAACACTGTTATATTGGTTATTTCCCTGGGTGACTATGTGACTGTGTGAGTCCAGTGACTCACTGTCCTGTCCACTTTCACCAGAGAGGGGCTCACACTGCGTATTGCTAACAAAGGGAAGTTCACAATTCAAAATCGGAAGTATGGTTTCTTGTAGGTATATATGGCTTCCACACCATCAGAGAGTTTTGCAGAAGTTGTGAATCAAACTATCAGTTTGTAAACCATCTATACTTGTGTGTCAGAACAACAAAAAGAGAGGAATTGGAGTAATGGCAAATGTTAATGTCCCCTTTAGCCATTGTGTATTATTCAAGGTTCTCTAGAGTACCAGAATCAAGGAGATGAGTATATAAATATATATATATTCATATATAAATAATTTATGTGTATATAAATATATATACATACTCACCCTATATATATGTATATACTCACATTATATATATATATAATTACTAACTTACCTTATGTTAAAATAGTAATAACAATTATTTCATAATTGAGAGGCTGAGAACCTGAGTATTGCTCGGTCCTTGGACTAGGTGCAGCAGTTCCAATCTGGTGCTGAAAACCTGGAAGGTTGCTGGAGAGCCATTAGCCCTTAGCCTGCACTGGGAGCCTGGAAACACTGGTTCTGACATCAGTGAAAGAATCAGGAGCAGCAACAGGGCAAATTAACTTGGTGATAAGAGGGAAGGCCAATCCAGCAGCAAGGAAGGCCACTGGAGCAAAAGTGACTAGACTTTGGTCTGCCACGTCCTTCTTAATCTGGGCTGCTACAAGGAGCCACTCACACTTGGGGTGGGTCTCCCCACATCAATGAAAGCAATCAGGACAATCTTCAGTGGATGATCCCTACTCAGGTTATTCCAATTTGTGACAAGTTGGCATTTAAACCAAACCATTACAGCCATCTTTCAAGTACCTCGTCTCAGGACTAATCTATTTACCAGCTAAATTTACCCCCATTTTCAAGCTGTGTTTACTATGACGTATTAGTCAGTTCCTCTGTGATTCAGTTTCCTCATCCATTAAGTGAAGACAATGAAATGGCCTCTCTCATATGGCTACCATTAGAATGCCATGAACTATGGATGTTACCCATCACAGAGGCTGGGACAGAACTTAGGGGACATAGCAGTTGCTGCAATGTTGAAAACTTACCTCCTTCTTAAGCACTTACTGGCCATTCACAACCATTCTTCAGAAGGTACCCTTTGGTCTCCAAGGTTGTACATCAGCAAGTGGAGAAGACAGTATTAATTTTTATATCAAAATAGCTGCAGTTTCCAGGTGTAGGAAGCCCCAGGGAAGAGGCTGCTTTGATGATGAGGGACCAAGCGAAAGAACACTCTGTGGAAGTTTGAATGTACTTGACTCCCATAAGCTCATAGGGAGTGGCACCATTGGGAGGTGTGGCCTTATTGAAGTAGATATGGTCTTGTTGAAGGAAATGTGTCACTGTGGGGGCGGGCTTTGAGGTCCCTTTTGTTTAAGCTTCACTCAGTGTAATAGTCCACTTCCTATTTCCGTCTGATCAAGATGTAGCCAGCACCATGTTTGCCTGCATGCTGCCATGCTCCCCGACACGATGATAATGGACTGAACCTCTGAAACTCCAAGCAAGATTACCCAATTAAGTGTTTTCCTTACAAGAGTTGCCCTAATTAAGACACACACCAAGACAATGAGTTTAAAAATTTTAGTCTAATGGCTGCAAGATGAAATTAGCCTATTTTCTCCCTTTTATCATCATACTGATGGAATGTGGTTATTAAATGCATATATACACACTAACAGATATATGCTTGTGTATGACTATATGTGTATATGACTCTATATGTATGTAATGTATATGTAAGTATATACATTTAATACAGCTCATGTGGTTTTCTTGGGTTTTGGTACAGGGATCTTCGTTATTTCAATCCAGCCTTTGAAAAGCAGCCAGATATTTTGGGAAAGGAAAAGAATCAAATGTCAGAGAGAATTGGATTTGAATTTTTGGCCTGCTCTGAGCTGTCTGTGGTGCCATAAGCAGTTACTCAACTGCACCAGGCTCTGTTTCTTGTGCTGTAAAGGGGGATGCTAAACGTCCACAGCCCATTACACGTTTCTGCACAGAGGTGCCTTAGAGTTTGCTGAATGGGCCAGGGTACACTTCATAATGGTTGTCTCAAGGGACAAAAAATTTCTGAAGTGAATTCTCAATGGAGAAATTAACTTTATATAGCTGTTTTCAAATAGAATGTACTGGCAGACTCTGAGCACTGAAAAACTTACGTAAGTTTGTGTGCTGACTTTGATTTGATTATCACCAACTCTTAAGAGAGTTCTGTTGCTTGTACAATGGTTACTTGGTGGCTAACAAATCCCTTGCCCACATTGGTACCATTGGACATGGATTAACTGCTCTGAGTAGCCCATAGATGCCCACCCAACAGGTGAGCCTATTGGAGTAAGAGTGTAAGATTCCATTCTATCCATTCATATAATTTTCATTATGTTTCAGGTTTGATTCCAGCTTTGTAACTTGTTAGCTTTGGGCCCATAGTCTCTCTAAGCCTCAGTCTATTCATCTGACAATCAAAAGAAACAGGCCTTCTTCATGGGGGTTGTGAGGAGATCCGCTGTTGTTTGTCCTGCAGTGACTGCAGAGTCAGGCTTCCTCCTCTGTTGTTTGTGGTTCCTGTTATTCTTTAAAGCACAGGTGTCGCTTCTGTGTACAAGGAGATCATCTATGCTGTGTTTCAGGAACCTTGTTACTGTGCTGTACTGCTCTCGGGCCAGTGTTTGCTTGGGCTTTGGTCTCCAGCGGTGGCTCTTACTACCTAAGGGAGAATTTGCAAGGGAACCAATGTAAGGAATCAGTGAAAAGAAGGTCTGGGCACTTCTAGATGCAGGAGTTATAGGTGGCCTTGTCAGGCCATTGGTGGCACTGGGTGTATCCTCAGTACCATGTGGTGCCTGTCACTGTTTGTCATCTTCTCCCCTTCTGTGAGGATTCATCTCTCCTGAAATCATGAAATGTCTTCCTGTCCCCTGTTCCTCCAAGAACTCTAGATTTGGATTCAAGAGTTAGAAAATATTGTACATATATATTCTAATCTTGCTCAAGGTATGTACCTATACAGCTCATTTAACAATGTAATGCAAATTGCTAGTCCTTGAAAGTTATTATTATAAACTAATTAGGATATAGGAAATGCAAGTTAATAGTCATTACAATCAAACTCATAGTCATATTAGGTATGTTTTCATGGTCAGACAGAGATACATCTTAGATGTAAGGATCATCTTCAAACACTTCAGAGATCTACAGAATATGGCATTTAAGATATTTTAATAACAGATTCTTTTTTTTTTTATGACTATGAGACATGTCTGCTCCTGGCAGCACCAATCTACTTCAGAAAAAATGATGGGCATTGAAGAACCTCCTTATGGAGTTTACTTTGTTTGTGTCTAATTAGCCACTGGGCAAGAAAATGCCCTTACATCTACTGCTGACAGTATGCTGTCCAAAATGGACAAGCAGGACACAAAGGAGGAAAGGACTGCCAAACCTTGCGAAGATAAGGTAGGGAGGCTCTTTAGAAAATCCTGCTTCACAGATTAGCCTGTCAGATATGCTGGGCTTGTAGGCTAACATTGCAGAGAAATCCTGGGTGCCTGTCCAGGCAGTCAGCTGTTTCTGTCATTTCTGTCATTTCTCACATTTTTTGGGGGGGAGGGGATTGCTTGTTTGCACTTCCTGCTTATTCAGTTAGTATTATTTCCTTCTCGGATCTCTGAGGGAGTTGAAGATTAGTTAGTTATGGTTTTCTTTGTTAACAATTTCAGAACAGAAACTCACTAAAGAGGTGTAAAGTGTATAAATTTGAAAGACATCAAAGGATAGTTTTTGGTTGGTAATTAAGTTAGGATAGAAAGTGAATTAGGTACATTTTGGACTCACCAAAATAGGCTAAATAATGAAGGTTTTTTTTTTGTCTAAATCTGTCCAATGTTAATGAACTAGACATTGTTAATGTAATTCTTGACTGTATATATTGTATATCCTTATTGTACTTACTGTGTATAATTTTTTATATTAGTTATAACCTTTTATTATTTTAGACAAAAAAAGGGAAAATGTGGTGATATATTGTGTACCTTCATAAAATTTATCTGGGTATCAGAGGACAGAGCCAGCTACTAGATTAGACATAGAGGCCAGATAGTGATGGTACACACCCTTAATTCTATCGCTCAGGAGACCAAGATCCATCTGGATTTCTGTGAGTTCAAGGCCACACTGGGAAAAGAGCCATGCATGGTGGCACACACCTTTAATCCCAACACTTGCGATCTCATGCCTATGCTTAGGAAACACACCTTTAATCCCAGGGGATAAAATGACAGGGCAGAAAAAGGTATATAAGGTATGAGGAAACAGAAAATCACTGTCTTGAGACTGAGGGTTTCATGGAGGTAAGAACTAGTGGCTTGCTTGCTCTGCTCTCTGATCTTTCAACTTCCACCCTAATATCTGGGTCTGGATTTTTTATTATAAGACCTTTTAAGATTTGTGTTACATTAAAGTGTTGCTTAAATGGTTTTCTAATACATGTACAACTCTGTTTTAAAATTTACACGTGGTACAATTTACTTCTCCATGCCCAGATTTATGAGTTACATGAAATACATTTTTTTGAATTTTACAAGCAGTTGAGCTATGAAACACCACTAAAGTTAAGACACAGAATACCACTCTTCACCCTCCAACCCCAGTACCCCACGTTAGCCTCTTGCAGACTTCTTGCTGTATATGCCTGTGTGTGCACAGGCAGAGGCCACGGGGAATGTGACTTCCTTTACTCATTCGCTCACTACCTTATTTGTTTGTGACACAGTCTCTCACTGAATCTGAAGCTTGATTTTTTTTTTTTGGCTAGGCTGTCTGTCTAGTGAGCTCCAGGATCATCCTGCCTCCACTTCCAACGCTGTGGTTACAGACACACATGGCATGCCCAGCTTTTATGTCAGGGCTGTAGATTTGAACTTGGGTCCTCTTACTTTTGTAGCAAATGTTCTTACCCACGGAGCCTTCTCCATAGCTCTCATTACTGTTTTAATCACAGAGAACCACTTAAGACAGAGTCCTGGTGTGTTGATGGACTATAGTAGACTGCTGAGTCTCAGACCCAGCGAAAATTTTGAGAATTTTTCTTCCTCTACATTCTTATCACACACAAGCCTGCTATAAACTCTGGGCTGTGTGAGAATGAGCTGAGGATCAAAGACTGCCTTAGAGCAAAGGATACTGGAGCCCCAACAGCAGTGAAAATAGGAGAGGAGTATTCAGAGGCCTACCTGGAGAACAGAAAGATGTTATGCTCTTCTACAGGATGCATGTCAGATTTATAGCTTCTCCACCCTACCCTTACGCTAGGAAACTCTTCCCTGTCTGTCCTTCTACTGCCCCCCTCTACAGGGTATCTTTGAGCAGAACCCAATCTGCACATCCCTTAGGCAAGATTTCCCAAATCAGAAGTGTTCATTCACTTAATCATTCTTCAATTACCCACCATGGCAGAACTTCAGATGAATAAAAAATCATTTGTGAAAAAGCACCTCCTTCAGCCATCAAACTTTTTGGCAGAAATATTAAAAATGCAGACAGGATTTTCCATTAGGACACTGGCTATCCATATTTCTTGATGAGATCTTATTATCAAACTGGAGGTAAATGTGTGTACTTCAGTAGCTGAAAGCAATTGTATGCCTTTGTATTTCAAATCTCAGGAAGAAAAATCACAAATGTCAAAATGTGTGTCATTCTCTACATAAAATTTTATGCCTGAAAATGGGAGGCACGTTGCTGTTGAGTCATAGGGTGTCGTGGTTGACAGGAATACTGATGAGGTGAATGAGCAGGCTGAGGAAGAATGGGGAGAACACAGGAAGGTTTTTCCAGGCACAGGCTTTGAGATGTATGTCTAGCACTGTTGAATTTTTCTCACGTGATCTTGTCCCAACAACTCCTTCTATCCTAGGCCCTCTGTGCAAAGTCACCTTCTCACAGAGCCACCCATCAGAATGCAGAACAGGTCTTCCCGGAGGCCTTGAGATGCATTTGACTTTATTAAAGATGATGCTTTCTGTGTGTGCTGGGGGAAGGAAATCTTCTAGGACTGTCCAGCTCACTGTTGGTGGTGACACCCTTCAGCTGGTGGTGTTCAGTTGTTTAAGGAAGCAGGTTGAGCAAACCAGGAGGATAAACCAGTAAGCAGCACTCTTCTGTGGTCTCTGCATCAGTTCCTGCCTCCAGTTTCTGGTCTGTCTGACATCCCCGGATGAAGGACTTAACAAGATGTAAGATTAAATAAATCCTTTGCTCCCCAAGTTGCTTTTGTCATGGTGTTTTATCGAAGCAATAGAAAACTTACTAAGATATCTGAGTTAAGGAAAGGAATAAGCGAGAGTGGTGGGTATGGGTCAGGGGGATTTATATCCAGTGAGAAAATGGAAGCTAGTCTCCACTGTGGGTATGTGAAAGTTGCTATATGTTGGGAACCTAGGCTCATGGAACCACAGTAAGTAGTGGGTGGAGTCAGGCTGGACACCCCCACAAGCTCAGCTTGTAGCACTCATATAGGTGGCTCTTCTCAGTTTACTTAGAAGCTCTTGATACTTCTTGATTCATTGGTAAGCCATTTTTGGCATTAGGTCTGTAGATGTGGCATTCAGTGTGCCCATAGCCCCATCTCAAGCCTCCCCACCCATAGCCCCATCTCAAGCCTCCACAATGGAACAGCTTCAGGCATGGGGCTTAGCAATCTATATTTCAGCAAGCCTTCACTGGTGTTCTGATTCACCATGGACATGGGACTGAGGCTGTGTATTCAGGACAAGGGTCTCTCCAGAGGCTCATTCAAGGCACACATCTCAGCTTGTATCTGCTAGCACATGCTTTCACCTTGCTTCTCATTAAAAAGTCTAACATTCAACCTAATGGGAGGGGAATTATGTAAAAGGAGGCTCTCGGCTGCTCTTTTGAAAAGTAGAGGAAGATCAAAGAGGGCGGGGATAGTGACAAATTCACAGTGAATGAAGTAGTTCTAGCTGGAGAAAGTTACAGAGTTGACAAGAATTTGAAGTAATGAATAATGACCATGAGCAGTAGGAAGAGAGGTAATTGATGAACTTGTTTCTTTCCTTTTGCCTGGATAAGTAGTACTCCACTGATTTTTTCCTATACTCTCCCAGATCTATGTGGACATTCTTGGAAATAGGCACTTTGCACATCTGGGGACAGTGGTGTCATCTGATGGTCGCAAACAGAGGCTAGACTGCTTGCTGTTGTATGTTAACTGAGGCAGCTGCTCCCTGATGTGTATAAAATTCAGTCGCAATATATCTCCTTGGTAGTTTAAGCCAGTGTAAAAGGTAAATAATATTTAAGGAACTTATAAAGCAAGTGCGTAGCCATTTTTTTTCACAATTCATGGTTTTACTTAACGAGCTTCAGCGCCATAGGACGAGAGTTGCCCCTAAAGGCCTCAATCAGCTAGACTATTGAACAGAAATGCAGAATGTAAATTGGTTTTTAACTAAAATCATACTGCTATTACTTTTTATGAAACCCATAATTTCTGGTAGAGAGCAGGCATATAGAAAACCGTTATTATGGAAATGCCTTGTGGGATTTGACCAACCGCCTTTGGATGGTGAATGAATACTTGGTTGTTGATTTATATGCTGCAAGAGGCTGTGTAGGGCTAAATACATGCCACAAGGTTCTTAATAATGCAGGTTTCATGGCCATGTAGGTTGCACGCTTCATCTTTTAGCTCTACATTGTTATATTTACTTACTTATAATTTTAAAGAGACATACTTTCTTCCAATTACAACCTCAGGGTGGATCTTTTCTTTGAGACTCTTGGTGAAATATTCATTCTTCATGGAGACAGAGAGAAAAGCAATGAAAACTACTGGGTAGGATTTTGTTTTTCTACCTGGTAACTGAAAATAAGAAGTTTTCTCTTCCTCTGAGCTTCCCCAAGGCTGTTAAGGATTTGGGAAGTCACAGCAGTGTTCATAACAGGATCAATGCTCGATGATTGCAGATAATCCCAAAGTTCCAAGGATTCAGACTCACACTTCCACCTGCATCCCAGAAAGATTTGGATGCAGGTCTCAGACCCAGGGTGTGTCAAATCAAATTATGTAGACCACCTTCTACAGTGCAGTGGGTGCTCTGCCTTCTCAAGGCTCTGAGCATAACATGTATAACAAATTCATGTGGGAGGCTGAAGAAGAAAGTAGATTAGCATGGAAAGAAGGAGCTGATGAGGATAGCCTTGGACTTGTCACAACCATCTTCCAGAACACCTTTCATGGTCAGGATGCATTGTTAGCCAATGATGTTTTAGTCACTGTGGGACCTAGTTGTAAAAGTAGAAGACAATGTGCACACTACAAAGAGAATGTGTTTTAACAGTATGTTCACACCAACTCTGCCAATTAAAATTGACTCAATACCCTTGTCTCTGCTGTCTCAGCTATACTATGAGGCTAATAACATTAATTTGGCCATTACAAATGACAGTCACTACACTTGGATCTGGGAAGCAGATGATGATGATGATGATGATGATGATGATGATTTGTTTTGTGTGAGCATACTCATGTTTGCCTGCATGTGTGTGAATGTAGGTTGCACATCACAGTGGGTATATAAAGGTCAGAGGTTGACCCTCCCCTTCCACCTTCTTTGAGGCAGCATTTCTTTGTTATTCATTCACTTTGTATTCCAGGCTTGCTGGCCTGTGAACTTGCAGGGCATCTCCTGGCTCTTCATCTCTCTTTTGGAGCACTGAGATTGTAGCTTCTGGAGCTGCTGCATGCAACTTTTACCCAAGTTGTGGGGATTCAAAGTCTTCACACTTGTGCAGCAAGCACTTTACACACACTGGGCCATCTCCTTTGCTGTTGGGATCCAGAGTTATCCACACTCATCCAGTGCTACCTATTGGACTGTGGTGTCTCAGCCTCAAGCAAACGCATCCTGATTCTACCAGGCAGAATGACTGCCTCTTTTCCTCAGCCCCTAAAGCTCCTCAGAGCACTTTGCATGTGCCATGCCTCATGTTTAAAACATTGCTCTCTAGTTACACACAGGTTGGCGTTTCAGAATCTTGTCTGACTTATTTCTATGTGTGTGGTGTCTGGCACATAGTAGGTGCTCAGCACAGATTGAAAGTAGCAGAGCTGAAAGACTCCCTTAATTAAAGCAAAAGGAAGCTGGTTGTTGTTCGGCATATCATGCCAGAGCTGGCATGGGGGCTAACTAGACAGGAAACAGCCATCTGCAAGGACTATGCACAGCTCACCCCACTGAGAATGTTAATTATGTGTTTAAAGGGAGACAGGGAGCCCTGGTGGCTTTTGGCACACAGCAGTGGGAAAGGGGCGGTCCAGGGACAGAATACTAAATAGTCTCTCCAGTTTGTGTTGCCAGTTCTCTGCAGCCCTGGAGAGGGAGAGGGAGAGGGAGAGGGAGAGAGGGAGGGAGGAAGGGAGAGAGAGAGAGAGAGAGAGAGAGAGAGAGAGAGAGAGAGAGAGAGAGAGAGAGACAGACAGAGAGAGACAGACAGAGAGAGACAGACAGAGAGAGACAGAGAGAGAGACAGAGAGACAGAGAGAGAGTGACAGAGAGACAGAGAGAGACACAGAGAGAGACAGAGAGAGAGACAGAGAGACTGCATTCCTAAAAGGTAGCAGTGTCTGTTCATTTCAGAGGACCATTTCCTCCCTGTTCTTCTTCTTCTGATGACTCTGTAGGTGCCTTCCTCACCTAAGGGGGTGGTGGTGAGCTTGGGTGCATGTGCATGTATGCAGAGGGCAGAGGTCAATCTTGAGCATCTTTCCTCAGCTGCTGCCCAAAGTATTGTTTGTTGATGTTGAGACAACGTTTCTCACAAGCCTGGAGCTCACCATTAGACAATGGTGGCTGGCCAGCAAGCCCCAAGGATTTCCTGGCTTTACCGCCCTAGTTCCAAGATTGCATACTTGTACAAGAGACTTGGCATTTTTTATGTAGGTTTTGGAGACCACACCCAGATCCTCAGCCCTGGATGTTCTTACCGCCTTGTCCAAATTTCCTATTCTGAAGTTCTCCACTTTTGCTCAGTTCTTGTCTGTTATGGCTCCTCTCTATCCTCATATACCAGGTGTGGAAAATACAGGCTGATTAAAACCAATCTTAAAACGTATTGCCAATATTTTAATATGTGTCATCCTGGACTTAATAATTCGACATTCAGAACTTTATCCTATTGAAATGTTCCCTTAAGGAAGTATAACATATAATGCATATAAAGACTTAAAGTTTAGAAGCAGTTGCAAGATTTATCAGTAAAGAATTACTTAAATAAATCTTGCTACAGTCGTTTTGCATAACTGTTAAAATGAGTAAGTTAGACTTCTATGCAGTGATTTAGCTATGTTATGCCAAGGAGAACTATTCCAGAATGCTGTATATTGTAAGACCCCATTATTATGTATAGAAAAGTATGTCCACTATTCGTTTATTCAACATATATTTATTGAGCATGTATTTCCTGCATGTAGTGAGCAAAAGATTAAAAAACAAACATTTGCCCTTTGTGGGAATTAAATTTTAACACAAAGGAGAATGTACAAGAAACATAATAAGTGGGTTGGGGATTTAACTCAGTGGTAGAGCGCTTGCCTAGCAAGCGCAAGGCCCTGGGTTCGATCCTCAGCTCCAAAAAAAAAAAGAAACATAATAAGCAATGGAAGGTAATTAGCACTAAGGATAAATAGTAGAGCAGACAGCTATGTCCTCTGAGACTTGTATGGGTCCTGGAGGAAGACAGGCAGGCTTCATTTTGTACTAACTCTGGTTGTTCAGAAGGGCATGTATTCCTTTAATTTGCTGTTAAGAAGTTAAAGAGCTTCTTGATTCTGCCAGGGATCCTCAACCTCTCTCAGTCCATGAGGCCTTTCCCAACTACTTGTAAACACTTAGGAGTCTTGCCCTTCTTAAAAGCAAAGCAAAGCTGAATTCCCTTTGTCCTCAAGTTCCCTGGGATCCAGGTCGGCCTTTCTCTTGTCTTTGTATCCAAGATCTTGAAAGAGTCTTGGACTTTCAAGGTCTTGGGTTTTTCCTTCTATCCAGGCTCCCTGCCTCAGCTCTTGTGTTGCTGAAACTGCTCTCTTGCCTCACCAGTGACTTGCAAGGATACACTATCTCAGATGTGGATCTCCATGGCTCCACTGGGATGCCCTTCTCACCTGTGAGGTTCAAGCCTGGAAAAACTCATATTCTCCTTCTTTATTCTCCCTGGATGACTTCATTCAATTTCCTCTTTCAAAATTTATTTTTTGATTTGTCCTGAATTTTGATGTCCACTAATACCTTTTCCCCCAGCTTTCAATTCTACATGGTCATGTCTATTTGACACCATACTGGATATGTTTAAAACTGAAATCAAAATGCTTCTTAAAGTTACTTATTTATTTTTAGTGTGTGTGTGTGTGTGTGTGTGTGTGTGTGTGTGTGTGTGTGTGTTGCATACATGTGTGTAGATGTGTTTGTACACATAGAAGTGCAGGCCAGAGACTGACAACAAGAATGTTTTTATATTGCTCTCTACTCATTTTTTTTAAGGCAGGACCTCTCACTAATCCTGGAGCTGGTTGATTAGGTTAGACTGGTATCTTCCTGTTACTCTCTCTCCAGCTGTGGGATTACAGGCACATTTGGGTTTTTATGCAGGTGATGAGGATCCCAGTTCAGGTTCTCATGCTTGCACAGCAAATACTCTATCTATATAGACATCTCCCTAGTCCACAACTTTCCTTTTCAATTAAATCTTTTCCTATTCATGTTTTTTCTCCCTGCAACATGGATGTTATCGTTGAACAATTGAGATAGAATATGGAATTTACCTGCTGTTAAAATGTCTCCTCTTTGTTTCTATGGTCTTGGTTCCAGACAGTGTTTGGCACTTACAGGGTGCCAAACTCACTGGGTGTTTGGTAGTAGGAAGGAGAAAAATTACAGGTGGATTTGTGGCAGGAGCATCACCGGGATGTCCCCCACAATGTTTCATTTCCTACTTGGAAAATAGGAATTGGGTATTTCTTGCCTGGTTTGGATCTTTATAAAAGTATAATTTATTTATTTTTATGTGCATTGGTGTTTTGCCTGCATATAGGTCTGTGTGAAGGTGCTGGACCCTGGAGTTAAAGACAGTTGTGAGCTCCCATTGTAGTCTGAAGGTTTCTCTAGTCCTACCAGTTCCCGTGGTCCTGCAGCCTGCATATAAAATAATCACTCAGAAGCTTATATTAATTATAACTGCTTGGCCATTAGCTCAGACTTATTACTGACTAGCTCTCACACTTAAATTAAACCATAATTCTTATCTATGTTTAGTCATGTGGATTGGTACACTTTTCTCAGTTCTGCCTTGTCATCTTGCTTCCTCTGTGTCTGGCTGGTGGCTCCTGACTCAGCCTTCCTCTTCCCAAAATTTCTCCTTGTTTGCTTGCCCTGCCTACACTTCCTGCCCAACTACTGGCCATTCAGCATTTCATTTATTAACTAATCAAAGCAGCACATATTCACAGCATACAGAACAACATCCCACAAGCTGCCATTTCATTCCTAGTAATGCTGCAGTTTAAAGCAATAAATTCACAATAAAACAGATTCAGGTGAAATAAACCTCTAAATGGTTTACAGTATGTGTAAAATACACATAGGCTTGGAAGAGAAGAAAAGAAATATAGACAGTTATATAAAGAAATAGAAAGCTTTAAAAAATAAAGTCTTTACAGAGAAAGTAAAAGTAATATAAAAATAAGCCACATAAAGATGAATATCACGCAGAGAGTCTAGATTATATTGTCTTTGGAATTCTTAACTGCAGAAAGACATTTGACTGTAAAGGCTACCAAGTTAAACCAATATGTATATTTTAAAGGTATTTTGACTTCAAAATTTGGATCTAAGGATACGTTGCTTTGGAAAGAAGGCTCTGCTTTTGTTTCCACAGGAAGCAAGAGGCTGTGGATTTGTTCCAGGTTAAGATGGTTCAGATTTGATCAAACCAGACCTCCTCAACCTTAACAAATGGTACCTATCATCAAAGGTTATAGCCAGTCTTCCTAGGACTTACCTGACCATTATCTCAAATTTTCTCAGGATCCCCATAAGACTACCAGTGCCCCTTATTAGCAGGAAGTAGCTTAGAACACTATGCCCACATTCCTCAAAAAAAATGGATTGTGGATGTTTGTTTTTGTTTAGATTGTTGGTTACAAATTGTTATTGGTCATAGTCAATCTCTTTCTGAAAGAAGAAAGGGGGATATGATATAGAAATAGAGGATATAGATAAGATAGGATAAAAGGGTAAATTATTGAATCTATTTTTAAAGAACAACAACTTGTGTAAAATGCTTTAAATTGCTATAGATTTTAGTTTATTATAAATTTAAAGTTAATTTTGTTATACTGTATGTACATTTCTACTCTTGTTTGAGGTATTATGTTTGTGCCATTCATTCTAAATTGTAATGTATTATTAAGAAATAGAGATAAATAATTAGTCATCTATGATAATCAAACATATAGTCATGTTAGTTGAATTTTTTAGGTATTCATAGATATATTTCAATTGGGTAGGTAATCTTCAAACACTTCAAAGACCTACAGAATATAGCCTTTAAAATATTTTAAGAACTTTGACTTTCTGGACATTGAGATATGTCTGTTCCTGGCAGCACCATTCTACTTCAGAAAAGATAATGGGCACTGAAGGAACTCATTATGGAGTTTGCTTTCTTTGTGGCAAAAGTTAGCCACTGGGCAAAAAAGTGCACTTGCATCAATTGCTTGACAGTATGTTGTATAAAACAGACAAGCAGGATCCATAGGAAGGTGACCACTGAACTTTGCAAGTCAAAATGATCCTTTAGGTTCCTGCTTCACAGAAGAAACTTCCAGACATTCTACAGGACACAGGAAGAAGTGACTAAGAGACTCTAGGCCTGAAGGCTGAAGATGGATGCCCCAACACTACAGAAGAACTTTGAATGACTGTCCAGAAAGGCAGCTGTCTCTGTCATTTCCAGAATTTTGGAACTTGCTTACAATGCATTTTCTGTTTACTTAGGTAATATTATAACCTTCTGGAGTCTTTGATGTAGCCGAAGACTAGATATTTATAATTTTCCTTGGTTATGATAAAAGATAAATTAAATATGAAACTTTAGACTCATAATTATAGAATAGAGAGAATATTTTCTTTAATTTTGCAAAACACAAATGACTAGGTATTTTAACTGTAATTTTTGCTTGAAAATTGTTTTGCTATATGTAATTTTACCATGTTAAATTTAAAACCTTCCTTTTTGATTAGACAGAAAAGGGGAAGTGTGGTGGGATGTTATTCTGTATGCTGTGACTACGTGTTGCTCTGATTGGTTAATAAATAAAATGCTGATTGACCAGTATCCAGGCAGGAAGTATAGGTGGGGTAAGCAGATGAGGAGAATTCTGGAAAGAGGAAGGCTGAGTCAGGAGCCACCAGCCAGACACAAAGGAAGCAAGATGACAACCAGAACTGAGAAAAGTGTACCAATCCACATGGTTAAACATAGATAAAATTTATGGTATAATTTAAGTGTAAGAGCTAGTCAGTAATAAGTCTGAGCTAATGCACAAGCAGTTATAATTAATATAAGCCTCTGTGTGTTTACATGGGGAATACAAGTGGGAGAGATTTGTCTTGATCATCGGCCAGGTTGGACACAGGAAAACTCCCAGCTATATGTCATGTGGGTGCTGAGAATTGAACCTGCATCCTCTGGGAGAACAGTCAGTGTTCTTAACTGCTGAGTTGTCTTTCCACCCCCATCCTGGCTTAGATCTTGACTGGGTCCCACTACCAATTCTCAACAGAAGCATGTAGACTATCATGTTTCTTTCCAGGCCTAGCTGTGAACAGTGTATGCATCTCCATCCTCCTCACTTTTCTTGTATGCCTGACAAGAAGCAACAGGCTCCAGTCTCTTGAAGAGCATAGTACAGAAACGAAAACATTGGGAACCCTTCAATTTCCTTTTTTTCAGGGAAGAAAATCCTGAAATAGAGATGCTTGTTGGGAGCATCCACTGTAAGCCAGAATACATACACTCTTATTAAATTCATCCGCTAAGCTTATGAAGTTGTTTGTCACAGCAGGTAACATTAATTACTCTAATATAGTCATCAGCATATAGTTCTTCCCATGGAATTTGACAGTACAAAATAGTGTTTGCTGGGACTCTGTGAGCTCATACACAAGTGCAGTAACCACTAGTCATTGATTGTTCTTGACAGTTTGTAGCACAAATCTATAGAAAGGCCTCCCAACACTATATATTTGCAGCAATTCTTCTGCTTAGCTTTCGTCTTGTCAGGTTCTGACATGCCTTGGGCTCTGGGTATACGTACTTGCTATGGATGCAGTGGTAAATCCATTCTGTTTGCTGGAGTTAGGTTCACATCAATCTTCTCAGTGTCAGTGGCCTGCCCCTAGCCCCTTACAGCCTACTTATCTGCTGATCTTCAACCTCTGTTTCTCAACTATTTCCTAAATGGCTCTTTGAGCTGCCCTCTATCATTTTCATGACAGATATGGAGCATTAGTAAGTCCAGTGCTATGATTGCATCTCTCTTGTCAGCCATTGTGGTCCACAGCCTTTTGTTAGACACAGAACAGGTAGGTGAGGCTACAGTGGAGGGTACACCATGCAGGTCTGCTTAGCTCCAGGCAGCATGCTAGTACTCATTATCTGAGAGTGCATGGGGGAACACTGGCACACTCACTTGTCATGGGCTGAGGCGATATACAGCTGTGTGCAGAGCCTTTGGAAAATACATATCCAGAGAATATTGTTGTAAAGTGTTAAAGGCAGAAGAGATCATTAACAAATAGTATTGCAGAGGCAGATGCCTAAATGTGAAACTGCTAGTGATATGAGTTTGATATGAGTTGGAGATGTTGGCTTATTGATCATTTTGCTCTACTGTTTTCAGCCAGGAATGCTACCATAGATCTGTATTGTATCAGGACACATCTGGTTGTGAATGTATTTAGATCAGGCTCTCAACAGTCTGAAATAAAAGAAGGACCCTTTAACTGGAGTGCTGGGAAAACTGCAGCTTGTCTTATGGGTTAACTTCCCAGATTTTAAAGAAAATATTTGGTGATTCTCTCTCACTCTCTCTGTCTCTGTGTCTGTCTGTCTGTCTGTCTCTGTTTCTATCTCTATCTATCTGTCTCTTCTCTCTCTCTCTCTCTCTCTCTCTCTCTCTCTCTCTCTCTCTTTCTGTGTGTGTGTGTGTGTGTGTGTGTGTGTGTGTGAAAGTATATTTTTGTGTAGGTATGTATAGGAGTACAGGTGTCTATAGAGGCCAGAGAAGGCGTTAAACCCCCTGAGCTGGAGTGACAGGTGGTTATGAACTAGCTGACATGGGGACTGGGAACTAAACTTGGGTTCTCTGCAAGAACAGTGCATGCTCTTAATTGCTGAGCTATATCTCTAAATCCAGCTCTCCTGCCTCGAAGAGTTGTCTCTTTGAATGGCCCCATAATACCAGTATGAGTGTGATATAAAGTAAGGCTTCTTGTAAAAGTGTGTTTATGTAGACTTTGTTTGTGGCCAAGATTGGTTAGGCCAAGTTCATGGCTTCACTGATAGGGTGTTTTATTCTTCCTGCACACCCCTTTTTGGGTGGAGACAAGAGAACCCTACAGGATAGTTAGAGTTACCACAATTAAATATTAGGATATTATGGTCAACTATCAACATAAACTTAGTCACCTCAGTGGAAGCATTGCTTCCATCAGTTTAACTTGTGGTAGTGTCTGTGAGACATTATATTGATTGGTAATTGATATAGGAAGGTCCAGGCCACTGTAGATGGTGCCATACCTAGTCAAGTAGGCCAAGGATATTAAAAAATGCTAGCTGAACAAGCTAGGAAGAGAAAGCCATTAAGCAATGTTTCTCCACGGCTTCTGCTTTAGCTCCTGCCTCCAGGCTCCTGCCTCCACTTCCTGTCCTGGATTCTTCAATGATGGACTGTGATTCATAATTGTAAACTAAGTAAATCCTTATCTCCCCAGGTTAGTTTTGGTCTTGGTCTTTATTACAATAGAGAAAAAAAAACAAATATGAAGTCCCAAGGGTATGTGGTAATTCTACTGACCAGTTATTGGCAGCCTGGAGGGAAATTTCTGAGCATGTCACCTGCTGAACTTAATTGTTGTTTCCTGGTCTGTGAAGAAGTGTGTGGAGATAGAAGGCCACAAAGATATCTCTATGTTGATTCTGAGCTATCACAATGGCTCCTTTATATCCCTAATTTGTTGCTTTGATCATTCACTCTACTATTATTTAAATTTTTACTTCTCTTAGTAAATGGGACCTGGGGGAAGTACAGGCTTCATATAATGCACCTACAATTCTTCAGAACAAATTTGTCTGAGAACAAAGTCCATCTGGGTGTTTTTTGTTGTTTTGCTAAATTGAATGAACTGTAAGCATTGGAACAAGTAGGAATTCACACACAGGGAACAGACCACAGCAAACCCCAACAAAGCCAAACAGCCCCCAAACAAAGGTAAAGATCCCAGGACCTAGATGTTGACCTGATGCCTTTCACACAAGCAAATTCAAATGGGTTCCAAATATTAGTGTATGTGGAACTCTAAGCCCTAGAAGATAGCATAAAGAAAAAGAAACTAGGCGACTTTGGCTTTGGTAGTGACTTTAGATCCCAATGCCTGAAACACAGTATACATGAAAAAATGGAGAAAATAGACTTCACTAAAATAAAAACATTCTATTCTAAAAGGACATTGTTAGGTAAATAAAAATGTAAGACAGATTGAAAGAACAGACTTGTAAACAGATAAGGGACTGGTATCAAAAATAGAAAAAATTTGTGTAACTCAAATTATAAAACAACCCAATTAGAAAATAGGTAAAAAACAAAACAAAACAAACAAATAAAAAAAAAAAAACTTCACTACTGCACCGAAGAGGCATTATGGATGGTGGATAAGCCCATGGAATGATGCATCGCATCACCTTTGGCTAGTAGCTTAAAATGTAAGCAGCAGTATGATGCTATTATTTACTTATTAGAATGGCTGAAGTCCAGAATGCCAACAATACCAGATGCTGACAGAGACATGGAGCAAAGGAAGCACTTGGTTTTGCTGGTGCCAATTCAAACTTGTATGGAGAGTTCAAGAAACAATTTGATAGTTGGTTACAAACTAAAAAGTCTTACTGTGAGATCTAGAAACTACTTAGGTTTCAACTCATTTGGATAACAACTCTGTCCAAAAACCTGAGCATGGATGGTGACGGCAGCATTGTTTGTAGTTGCCAAATACTGGAAGCTATCAAGATGTTCTTGGAAGCCAAATGTACAAAAAAAAGTGCATTCACACAACTGAATATTATTTAATGCTGCATAAACTCTTAAGCTACAAAATAGCAAGGAGATTCAAATGTATATAGCCACATAGGAAAAGCCAATATGTATGCATGATTCCAAATGTGCCATTTTGAAGAATTAAAATCTATGGATACTGTGAGGTGCTTACCAGGACTTAGAGGCTTACATTTGTTGAATTCCTTAGAACATAGTGAGTGATAATTAACATATTGATAATCGTAACAGATGCACCACACCAATGCAAATTGGTAATGAGCTGAGGATGCTGGGACAGGAACCAGGGAGGATGCAGAAATTTCCTGTAATTTCTTTGCAATTTTTTTTGTAAACTTAAAATTATTCTAAGAAGAAGGGAAATCTTTTTTAAAGGTACAAAATGACAATTAGAAATGACATCTGTCAAATGGCAGAGAAGGGACCTCTGAGAACCATACCTGTTCAGAAACACCAAAGAGAATTTGCAAAACCCAAGAACCAGCCTTATAAGGACAATGAAAGGTGGTAAAACAAACAACAAAAACCAAAACCAAAAAGGCAATTGCAGCAGGGAGGAGGTCAGTGAAGAGAAAGCACTGTAACATGGTGTACCACACCATCCCCTGTTCCTGCTTCCCTCCACAACCTCCCTCTCTCCTCTTCCTCTCTCCCTCCCACCCCCTCCCTCCCCTTTCCTCTCTCTCTCTCCCTTCCTTTCTTTCTTTTAACATCTCCATGCCATATCCCTCTTTCTGGGATAGTAGAAGTCTAAAAAACAGCAATCTGCATTCTTAGTGTGCATACCTAGTTCTAGAAAAAGAAAAATGACTTTTGTCTCCAAGGAATTATGTCTATGTATTTTGATTTAGTGAACTGTTACAAGAGACTTCCTTTTCTTTCAACTATTTTGGAATTGTACATGGATGGTAAAAAAACTAAATATGAAGTCCTTTCCACTAGGACAGAAAAGCATTGAGGAAAACAATGAGCATTCTGGGACCCCAGGTGCTGGAGAGCCAGAGAGTGACTTATTGTAGAGGCCATGAAGCTTGTAAAGTTACCATGTGTACAAGGAGCCTAGAAAGACACACATGCTCACGATGGGGGTATGTGCTTACAGAAGATCTGAGAAGATTACGTTTTCATCTCTGACTAGGCTTTGGCTTCAGAGCGAAGAGGAAATGAACAACGCTAAGGCAGAGTTCTGAATGACACAGCTAAACACTGAAGGTGTTCGGCACAAGGCCAGCTTGCCAGGCCGCAATGTATATCTCCCTTGTTTTGCTTCCTTTACTGTTTATTTTTTGCATTTCATTAGTTTCTTATTTCTCTTTCATTTTTGTTTGTACAGGAAATACCCAGAGTGTCCATTTTTAATAAATACAAACCATTTAAATAAACAAGAAAATATGACTTATCCATGGCAAATAGAAAATTAACAAGAGACTATCCCTGAGGAAGCACAAACCATGGACTACACTGAGCAAAGACTTTAGATTATCTCTCTCCAGTATTCTCAGAAGGCTAAAGAAGACCATGGAAAAACAACTAAGACAGCAAAGAAAAAGGCTCATTTCAGAAAAATTGCAAAGAGACTGTAGTGATGCAATATTCTGAAACTATCTCTTATAGTCTGATCCTGGAACTTTTGATGGACTTCACAGTCAGAGTTAATAATACACTTTAAATCACTTAAGACTGAAGACTGCTGTCCTACTGTGTACTCAGCCTGTTTGTTTAACCCACTTTTAAAAGAACAATGTAACAACCAACCATACATGCATTGGAACTTATACAGTCTAAGATAATGCATAGCTTCAGTTTTGAATTATGTACTTTTCCATGCGCCTGACTCAGATAAAATACATGTACATCATTTGCTGGAAAGACAAGACAATAAATAGGTGGAAAGCAGTCTTATAAAATGAATATATACCATAAATGTTAAATGCAACATGAATATTGCTTGATAAAGAATGATTTTTGTAGTACTGTTTGCTTGCTGGGTTAATTGGAGTCTGTGGTGGTTTAAAAGAAAATGCCCTCCAAAAGAAGTGGCACTATTAGAAGGTGTGGCTTTGTTGGAGTGGATGCGGCCTTATTGAAGGAAGTGAGTCACTGTGGATGCAGGTTTTGAGATCTTATATATGCTCAAGCCATGCCCAGTGTCTCAGTTCACTTCCTGTTACCTACAGTTGGGTCAGTTGGAATCAGTGACTTGGTCCTTGTTAAGCCATTTTAAATAGAGCTATAATGAATCCCCCATTCCTTCCCCACGTGATCCTTTCTGGGCTGTTCAATATTACAGAGCAAAGTACCTTGTTTGGGACAGACACAGATAGTCTTAGAGACAGGCATAAACACAGGGTCACACAAGAAAGTCTTCAAGCAGACACAGATTCAGACTCCTACAATAAATAGGAGGATGAAAGATATAGGGAGAAAGAAGTAAAGAGTTTAAATTTGGACTCTTTCTTGGTTAAATGATTACAAGTGGAGGTACTTCGAATTCTTTCCTTAAGGAGACACTAAGCATTATTTGTGACTTTTAGTTTATTATTAATGTGGTCACACTGATCAAAGATATGGATAGTAACATTGTGATATAAAATAATATCTAAAATGAAAAAAGAAAACTAGATGGGTTCAGTACTAAGTCTTGAATAAAGGTAATAAATAAATTCAGAAAGGAAATGAACATATAATAAATGACAACTGACTCCAAGACAACCAAGATGGCAGTTATGACTGTTCCCAGTGACTTAATACCAGCAAGATAATAGTGATTGAAAGCGCAGTGTGAGAGCTATCTGCCAGTTAGCTAACTAGATCCAAGATTATAATCTATCTCTCTGTCCATCATCTTTATATTCATTAATCATTTGTTTATCCCTCCATCAAGAGTCTGTCTGAATATATGAATCCCTCATGTATGAAGAGGCTTAAGAGTTAATGAAAATGGAATTGCTCCTGAGGTATGATTTTGTGAGATACTGTCAGTGTTAGAAGGACTCCTGAGGTAAGGAGCAGAGGTGATGTTTCCCAGCTCTGAAGTCAACAGGAGCCACCATAGCTGATCTCAGACTCATCTTTACTATTGTAATTTCACACATTTCCATCTCTCACTTAGGCTGTTTGGTTTTAAATATTGGGATGAGATAATGCCCCAGGGCATCTTTACTGTTCCCGTAGGAGCCCATATATTTTTAGGGTTGATCTTAAGAGTCATCATGTTCTGCGCAGATTGTCCCCTATGCCATGGATCTTGCTTTAGCCTAAACTGGGATCATTGCACCAGAATACTTGTCTTTGAAGCAAAAGGGAGCCTGAGCTCAGAGAGCTTGTCTTTAGGTATTCATGAATTTCTTGTTGCTCTAAAAGGTAATAATTTTTACTAGTTTTCTGGGCATAAAAATTTGTCAATGGCCCAATCTATATTTGTTATTTTGAAGTTGAGAAATTAGCTTGCATAATTCCCCAGCAAGTTGAAGGAATGCTAATTCCATTTCCTAAAAAAAAAGTCTGATATAAAGCCAGAAGATACATTTTGACTAGTATTAGAAAATACCAAATAATTCAATGTAAAGCTGAATCTGTCAAAGCAAGAGTGGCGTTTTTAGAATGTGCATTATTGAATTGGAAGGCAGACTGGAATTAGTTATTTGAGGCACACGAACTCTAAATGATCAAAGGTTTATTGACTTTTGCACAAAACAGGAAAAGCTGACTCTTTCACATGCTGTCTAATGATTGCTTTTGCTCAAAAGCTTAGATGGATCTCAGCTGAAGATGCAAACTTTAGATTTATCATTATGCACTCCGTGTAGACTAATGCTCAAAGTTAGGAAACAGCTAGACTCAGATGTGGAGCTTGTTTGGGGGAAATGAGTATCAGAGTTAGGCCAATGATTGCTTAGCTAGCTAGATTTCTTGGAAACTTAGGTTGCAGTTTGTGGTCGATATTAATTCATAGTGTGAATACTAAGGTATAATTGTTGTGCTTGAGGCATAACATTTGATCCCTCCTTTGAAACACAAATAAAAGTTAAGCAGTACAAAGAATGTCTTTTAAGGATATTCCTTTTTCTTTGTGTGTGTTTAGGTAGTTTGCCTTTTTTAAACTATGTTCTCTTTTCATCAGGAGGTCAGAATGTTCTGGAATGTGGCTTTTTTATCAACCTAGTGAAGGAAGCAGGCAAAAGCATGTGGGCCTGAGTACTACCATTTTGACTTCAGACTCCCTTTTACCTTTAGGATGAAGTAAAGTTCAGGTTCCTCAGCCCTAGGGGAGCTGAGACCTTTTCAATGGCTGAACAACTTCCTCTTTAAACAATAGAAACTGTCTGTTATGCTCCTTAGTTCTCTAAAACACTCTGGCTGTTCCTAACCACAGAAAGAACAAATGAATCTGATTGGTTGAACTGAAAGGCTTACATTCTGTGTTGGTTGACAATGATGGAACACACAAAGAAAGACGCTAATCTTTGAATTATGATTGTTAAAAATTGTAACTGTAACTTGGTAACAAATGTTTGTGATTTTTGTGCTTATAAGCCCCACTTCTGCCCCTGTTCTGAGCTGCCAGGAGAGAAACAAAGCTCCCAAGTCCTTGTTCTATAGCCCTGATTGATCAGTGACTCCATTTATGTGACGATTTATTAAAAAATGTTTGGAACCCATAAATGTTCTCTCTCTCCTTCCTCGTGGTGCATAATGGACTGGGTATTGTGGAATATTAGTTTAAGATGTGTTACATTTGTTTATGCTGTGGAATATTTGTTTAATGTTGCAAAGGTGTTGCATTCTTTTATGTTGCATTTGTTTAACTCTGTAAAACTGTGTTACTATGCCTGTCCAAAACACTTGATTGGTCTAATAAAGAGCTGAATGACCAGGCTAGGCAGGAAAGAAGGATAGGTGGGGCTGCCAGGCAGAGAGAATAAATAGTAGGAGAAATCTAGGCTCGAGAGAGGAGTGAGGAGTGAGAAAAGGAGGAGAGGAGGATGCCTGGGGCCAGCCACCCAGACATACAACCAGAGTAGAAGGAAAGAAGGATATATAGAATAAAGGAAGGTTAAAAAGCCCAGAGGAAAAATGTAATTAAAGAGAAATGGGATAATTTAAGTCAGAAAAGCTGGCTAGAAACAATCCAAGCTAAGGCTGGGCATTCATAAGTAAGAATAAGTCTCTGTGTATTTATTTAGGAGCTGAGTGATGGCCCCCAAAGAGTAAAACAAACAAACAAACAAAAACAGAACAAAACAAAAACAAAAACAAAAACAAAAAAAATAATTACAGGATGTAACAGTAGTATGAAAAGATTTGTGTAGATGATTGAGTTTTTGTTTAATATGAGGGATTGATGAATGTTTTTGCTTGGAAATTACTAACCTAGTGGGATGTTTGTTCCTCAGGAGAAGCTACTACTAGGAACTGTCAACAACTAAAACATGTCCCTCTTGTGGTTTCTCCTCAGTAGGCATCGCTGATAAACAAAACAGGATATCAAGTACAGACTTAGTCAAGATTGTGACAATAAGGTTTGAAACTCTGTCCCTTTTGATATCACTTACATCTAGCACAGAATAAGACACAATGGTTACTTTGTGTGAATCAAGACACTGATGCAATTTTTGGTCTAGAGTAACCTCTACCAGGTTCTTTCCACCTTCTCAGGCTGAGGTCTCGGCTAGTATGCTATGAAACCTTACTCATTATGAAAGAGGTAGAGGAAAAAAATGCTACAAGAAATAATTACATTATTACAAATACTAATAGACTCAATCCTTGCTATCCCACAGGTCAAATGATTGAATCTTCTTCATTTTTTTTTTAAAACTTAAATCTCAAATAAACAAAGTCAAATATTTTTTCTTCATTCTTCAACAGAAGAGAACTTCTAGGTTGGCTGTTTTCATGTAGTTAAATTTAGAATCGGAGCCCAGGCATTTTGATTAGAGAATTGGATTCTTAGCTCCACTGTGTCACCTTCACACATTTGATTTCAATGATAAATTGAATGGAATCTCAGCATAGTTTGATGTATTGCCCTCAGAATAACTTTCTACAGATTGTCTAGGGAACAAGGTTCAGTCATGTCAAACTCATATAGGCTGCCAGTACCTTGGGTCCTTAACAGATAATGTCAGAAAGCTTTTGTTTGTTCTTTCTTCGGGCTTCACTCTGAATAGCAGATGATCTTTAGGGAAGGCTTTTATTCTCTTCACATTTTTTTCCTTAAGAAAAGTGCATAAAGATTAATAAGAAAATTGCCTATAAAGCGGTTTGAGGTTCAGCTGTTGTGTGAACTATCCTCTGAGCCAAACTGCTACCACCTGCATGAGTTCAACTGTGTTCACTTGGGAAAGCTCATCACAGCCAGTATTGTAGATCGCTGATATTCCCTCATAGTAGGGGGGACTAGGGAGGTCATAATTTATTTTATTAAAATTTTAATTGAGTATATGTGTCTGTGTGTCTTTGTGTAGGTATGTGAACATGAGGCCAGGGTATTCATGGAGGTCAGAGGGTATGAGATCCTCTGGAGCTGGAGTTCACAAGCAGTTGTGAGCTGCGTGATGTGAGTGCTGGGAACCAAACTCAGTTTCTTTTCAAGAGCAGTAAGTAGTAAGTGCTCTTAACTGCTAGGTCATCTTTGTATGTCCATCTCTCCTTTTCTATTATTTATCATATCATATCATATCATATCTATCTATCTATCTATCTACCTATCTATCTATCATCTATCTATCTAAACATCAGTCTAATCACTGCCCACCAACATATTTCTGAGTAGAACTTTAGAACAGAGTATGAGAGTTGGAGAGAGATCACCATGTTTACTCAGCAAAGGTTGAGACTGATTTGAGAAGAATCACCATGGCTACCACTTATAACAAGGTGACAGTGAGCCAGGTCAAGGAGTTTTGTGTGATTTGCTAATTCAATCTTGGTCACTGTCCCAGGTAATAGTTTTTGTGCCAAGGGAACTGAGCTCGCTCTCTCTCTCTCTCTCTCTCTCTCTCTCTCTCTCTCTCTCTCTCTCTCTCTCTGTCTCTCTCTCTTTCTCCCTGTCCCTCTCCCCCGCTCTCTCCTCTTGGCTCTATTTTCCTGGTTTGGGTGAGTTGCCAGTGCCCTCTATAGAGTGTTGGAAGAGTGGCAGTATCATATTGAGTTACTGGGGGTCGGGGGCAGGGATCAACCCAATAGTGATAATTTGTGCCAGTGTTATACAAACATTTGATATTTTGTTTCTTATCCACTTAGCTTTAGTTTTTATTTTTAAGGCTAATGGCTGAATGATTATATTGGTTCCTGAGTTTTTGCATAAACTTTAGATTTTGGTCCTGAGGAGTTATCTTCCCTCACCCTAGGATCAGGCCTGGAGGACAACTTTTGCCAGTTTCATAGGGGCCTCCTGCACCAGGTAAGGCTATGATTGGCCTGAAGGGCATCTATGCCCATCTTTGAACCATTCATAAGAGCCTTGAAGAAATTAAATGCTCTGAGTGGTTTCTGAAACTGAGGGTGGGATCACCCCCTTGAGAGTAATGTGGGAAAGGATTGTGGCTTCCTGAGAACAGAATAGGAAATGGGGATTCTCTTCCACATGATTGAGTGGGGATAGAGGTTTATGCTCAGATGAAGGTGATGAAATGGTGAAGAAATTCTAGGCAAGAATGTGGCTTCATATAAAGACTAGCTTCAGTGTGGTTCAACTTCAGTGAGATAAGGGATCCAATCCACTTCTGTACTCCTTGTGCTGGACGATATTGTTTGAGCTCTGTTGGTAATGGAGGGGAAAATCTGTGGTGATATTTCATTTGTGCTGAAATGTGATATTTTATTTGTAAGTTAATAAAGTTTGCCTGAAGATCAGAGGTCATAGTCAGCCATAAACAGAAGTAAGGCAGTGGTAGCACATGCCCTTAATATGATCAAATGGAAGACAGAGTCTGTGTATTCAAGGACACAGCCAAGTGCGGTGACACATGCCTTTAATCCCAGTACCAACCATAGAGACCTGGAGGTCTGTATAGACAGGCAGTGACGAGGAAGTAATGTGGTTGGGCTTAGAGCCAATGAGAAGGCAGAACAGGAAGGCAATAAAGGTGCAGATTAGACAGGATGAGGCTCTCTAAGCTAAGGTTATTTGGCGTCTATTGCTCTGATCTCTACAGCTTGCACCCTTGTATTTGGCTCTGTGTTTCTTATTTAATAGAACTGTTTAGAAATTCATCTACAAAGATCTGCTTGGATGAGGACATTTGCAGAGAATGGGCCATGTGTGAGTTACTGTAAACAAATACAGCAGTCCTGGATGACTGTATGGGCCAGCAAGGGCTATGGCTAGCTTAATCTAAGAGCTTGCTCTCCAAAGCATGATGGTCAGAAACAATGTTCTTCAGGCATTTAACATGTCTCTTCTGTACTTCTTCTTCTCTTTTTTTTTTTTTAAAAAAGATTTATTTATTACATATACAGTATTCTGCCTGCATGTGTCCCTGCAGGCCAGAAGAGGGCACCAGATTTCATTATAGATGGTTGTGAGCCACCACGTGGTTGCTGGGAATTGAACTCAGGACCTCTGGAAAAGCAGCCAGTGCTCTTAACCTCTGAGCCATCTCTCCAGCCTCTTCTGTACTTCTTAACAGAGAGAAAAGAGAATTGTTTGCCCATTAATTAAATATATCTAAATTGAAAAGCCAACACACACACACACACACACACACACACACACACACACACACACACACACACACACAGAGTCATGTGTTCTTAAACTGAATACTGACCAGCAAGCAGAAGCAGTACCCTATGTAGTCTTCCTCCTGCTTCACTTGGGAGTGAAAGCTTTTAATACAATGGAAGGGCAGCATTGTTAACCTGAGCTCACCCCTTTGCTTTCAAGCAACCTGTCTGAGTCACAGAACACTGTCACATCATGCTGCCGATGCATGCACAAGCCCAGCAGTGGATCATCCAGAGAAAAATAGGATGAGGGAATGGCCTTACTCTTAGAAAATTCCATTCTAATGTCACAGCATTAGAGATTTTGTGTATTGAGAAACTTCTCTGGTGGGGTGAGCTGAAGTTGGGTTATGGAAAGAAAGGAGAACTGCTGTCAGCTGTGTGCCAGACCAGGGAGCCTGTGTCTATGTTCTTTTGCCAGCCGGAAGGGGGCAAGGAGGGGGCCGTCACCTTTTCATTAGCTGTAATTGAATGCCTACAGAGACAGTAATTACACATACCAGACAGGCCTCACAGGCTCATCTGTCTTTGTTTATTATCAGACGAGGAGTATTGATCATGATGAGTGCCTCCCTTTTTCTTGGATATGGATGAGGAAATTGGATTAACAAGGTCTGATGTGGGCAATGTAACATATGCCTGTAGGGAAAGTGCATGAAAAGTGATTTTAAAAAATGATGCACATTTGCTTCCTGGTTTTTCAGGCTGCTGAATCTCTTGGGTATTTCCTTTTCTGGAGCAAATCTTGACTCTTTCCTTTTTTGAACGAATAAAATCCCAGGGATACAGGGCCCACTAGTATTTCTCTCCCACCTATCTTTCTGTAGATGCTCTCAAATTAGTGGTCTACTTGGGATCTGACTTGTGATTCTAGACAATGCTAAGGAAAAGAGAAGAGTCAAACATTGAACTGGGCCTTTGCTGCATGGACTGTGTAATAATAACTAAAGTGATAGTGCAGGGAAGAGTTGCTGTGTAGAAGTCCAACTAATTAGTGAGAAAGAAAGTTGTTCTCAGACACAGTTGTGTAACAAAGTCATTGAATGGGGTGGGAGTCTTCTTGGCAACACATGTGGGACCCCATCGTGGAGGTTCTGATTTAGTAACTCCATTACCAGAGAACTGCAGAATCACTTCCATCCTTGGTTGAGGATACTTTCTCCATTGCACCTTCACAACAAATAAAGCCAGGGCAGGAGGAAAGGGAAAGCTATATAACAAAGTAGAAGCAGTGTGGAGGGTCACAGTGGGCACAGCAGGAGAGGACAATGAACCATCATCTGTGGTGTTGATCCATTGAGACTTTTTAAAAAATTTTATCTTATTTACATAACAATAAGATTTTTTTTTAGTTTCAACCACAATTTCCTCTCCTTTTTCTCTTCCCATTTCCTCCCCCCATCCCCATCCACTCCTCCTCCCTTTCCATTCAGAAAGGGGCAGGCCTCCCATGGGCTTGAATTAGCATAGCGCATCAAGTTGAGGCAGGACTGAGTTCCTCCCCTTGTATCAAGGCTGGGCAAGGCAATCCAGCATGAGGAACAGGTTTCCAAAAGCCAGCTAAGGACCAGGGACAGGTTCTGACCTTACTGCTAGGAGCCTTACAAAGAGACCAAGCTACACAACTGTCACACACATGCAGAAGGCCTAGATTGGCTCTTTGCAGGGGTTCCCTGGCACCAGGCTTCTCCCTAACTCAGAAATGGTCTGCCCATCAAGATGTCTCTTTTGTTACTCTCCCCCTCTATCCCACTTCCAACCCACTTCCCACACCCACCCTGCCCAACCCACTCCCTCAAGTTCCCATCCCTCCATTTCCCCCACCCCTGCCCCCAGCTTACCCAGGAGATCTCTTCTATTTCCCTTCCCAAGGAAATCTGTGCATCTCTTTTTGGGCCCTTGATATTTAGCTTCTCCGGGGCTGTGGATTGTAGGTTGGTTATCCTATATTTACTCCTAATATCCACTTATGAGTGACTAGTATAATACTTGAAGTTCTAGCTAGAGCAATAGGACAACAAAAGGAGATAAAGGGGATACAAATCGTAAAGGAAGAAGTCAAACTTTCTTTATGTGCAGGTGATATAATTGTATACATATGTGACCCCAAAAATTCTACCAGTGAACTACTACAGCTGATAAATACCTCAAAAAATCAGTAGCCATCCTATATACAAATGATGAATGGGCAGAGAAAGAAATCAGAGAAACAACACCCTTTATAATAGCCACAAATAATGTAAAATATCTTGGGGTAACTCTAACCAAACAAGTGAAAGAACTGTAAGTCTTTTAAGAAAGAAATAAAAGAAGGTATCAGAAAATGGAAAGATCTATGCTCATGTATAGGTAAGATTAAATAGTAAAAATGGCAATCTTACCAAAAGCAATCCACAAATTTAATGCAAATCCCCATTGAAATCCCAACATATTACTTTACAGACCTTGGAAGAACAATACTCAACTTTATATGGAAAAACAAAAAATCCATGATAGCCAAACAATTCTGTACAATAAAGAAACTTACAGATATATCACAATCCCTGACTTCAAGCTCTACTATAAAGCTATAGTAATAAAAAATAAAAAGCTTGGTATTGGCATAAAAACAGATACGTGGATGAATGAAATTGAATCAAAGACCGTGACATAAATCCACATGCCTATGAACATCAGATTTTTGACAAAGAAGCTAAAATTATACAATGGAAAAAAGAAAGCATCTCCAACAAATGGTGCTTGCATAACTGGGTGTCAACATGTAGAAGAATGAAAATCAATCCATATCTATCACCCTGTGCAAACTCAAGTCCAAGTGGATCAAAAACCTCAACATAAATCCAGTTACACTGAACCTGAACACTGAGAAAGTAGGAAGTAGCCTTGAATGCATTGGCACAAGGGACCACTTCTTAAATAATATAATACCAGTAGCATAGACACTGAGAGCACAATCAATAAATGGGACCTCCTAAAACTGAGAAGCTTCTTCTGTAAGGCAAAGGACATGGTCAATAAGACAAAACAACAGCCTATGGAATGGGAAAATATCTTCACCAGCCCCACATCTGACAGAGGCTGATCTCCAAAATACATAAAGAACTCAAGAAACTAGACACCAAAATACCAAACAATCCAATTAAAAAATGGGCTACAGAGCAAAACAGAGAATTCTCAACAGAAGAATCTCAAATGGCTGAAAGACACTTAGGAATTGGTCAACATCCTTAGTCATCAGGGAAATGCAAATCAAAATGACTCTGAGATACCAAATTACACCTGTCAGAATGGCTAAGATAAAAAACAAACAAACAAACAAACAAAAAAACAAACAAAAAAACAAAAAAACCCAAAAAACAACAACAATAACAACAACAACAACAACAAAAAGTGATGACAGCTTATTTTGGAGAGGATGTGGAGCAAGGGGAATACTTTTCCACTGTTGGTGGGAGTGAAAACTTGTACAGACACTTTGGAAATCAGTATGGCAGTTTCTCAAAAAATTGGGAATCAATCTACCTCAAGACATAGTTATACCAATCTTGGGCATATACCCCTCAAATGCTCCATCATACCATAAGGATACTTGCTCAACTATGTTCATAGCAGCATTATTCATAATAGCCAGAATGTGGAAACAACATAGATGCCCCTCAACTGAAGAATGGATAAGGAAAATGTGATACATTTACACATTGGAATATTACTCTGCTGTAAAAAAACAGTGGCCTCATGAAATTTGCAGGCAAATGTATGGAACTAGAAAAAATCATTCTGAGTGAGGTAACCCACACCCATTGAGACTTGTATTGAGGTAGGTATAGATAGTATATCCTGTCTTGGGGTGAACACTGCTTTTTCTACCTTCTTGGGCCAGCCAAGGAAAAAGTAATTAACCACATCTAATTACTGCTGTTTTAAAAAATGTTTTTAAAGTTTTAAAAACCTCTATTTTATTCTATTTGTATGACTGTTTTGCCCAAATATATGTGTGTGTACAGTGTGTGTGTTTAGTGCTCATGGAGGCTGGAAGATAGCATTGTATCTCCTAGAACTAGAGTTATGGATGGTTGTGAACCATATGTGGGTGCTGGGAACTGTACCCAGGTCCTTTATGAGAGTAACAAGTACTCTTTAACTGCTGAACCATCTCTGCAGCCCTAATATTGTTTTAAAACACAATTATTCTTCATTGAGTAATAATTTCATACATAGCATACAATGTAACTTGATCATACCAATCTCCCCTTACTTTATTCCAGACACAAATCCATTCTTACCTCTCCTCCCAATTTCATGTCCTCTTTTCTTCCCTTCTGCTTTTAACTACCTACTGAGTCCAATGTTATGCTGTACATAAACTCATGGGTATGGGGCCATTCCCTGGATCATGGTGGTCAACCTACCAGGGCCTATACCCTTAAAGAAAACTGACTATCCCCCAGAACCCATCAGTCTTTAATAGATCCTTAGCTAGGTGTAGGGGCTTGGATCAGTTAAGGGGTGTTTTATGTTATCCTCAAATTCAGGATAGGTGTTGGAAAGGGGAGAGGGCTAACCAAGTTCATTTTTACCACATTACCTTGTAGCTTTATGAGCTTCAGACCAGGAAGGAATAGCTGTTTCATTTGCTTTGTTTTTACTGTGGCTGGTTTACTTTTAACTTGTGGCCTGCTTCAGGCCCCCAAAGCTGCTCTTCTGGCTCATTTGTCATTAAACAACGACAAACAGTTTGAGGATTGCTTGATGAAATGTTAGTACTGAAACATTTTAAGTAAGTTCTTCAGAATCCCCCTCCTTTCCGCATTCACTAACTCCTCCACACCCCAGCAGCTATAGGTAGCGGCTAGAGAACATGCATTTTAAAGTAAGTCCTGGGTAACACTGACATGGCTGGTTTGGGGAACGGAGAACAATTGGCTAACAGCTTCCCTGATTGGGAAATGTTAATAAGCTAGATTTAAGTGGCAATTACTGGTGGTTGGTTATTTCTGGGAAAAGAGGTAGCACACAGCATGATACCTAATGGACACCAGGTCACCTGTGGGAGAATTTTGGTTAGAAGATTGATATGAATTCAGTTAAACCAGATGGGGCTGTCGGTTTACAGAAAACACAGAGGGCAGAGAAGCCAGTCAGACAACATGTGTGTGGGGACCATGCAGAAGTCTCACTGTGAGATAATCCTCAGAGCAGAGGAGTCCATTCTCAGGAAGAAGAAGGAGACACACATCTTGTGAGCATTGTGTTGGTTTACAACATGGGGCTGGTCGATACCTACAGTTATTTACTTGTTTGACTTGTTTGTCTCTGTTCTATTACACTGTTCACTTCATGGGTTCCTTGTCTTTCTCCAGGACTGTCACCTCTCCAGGGCCTAGAAAATTTCTGTGGGCACAATAGAAAACCTCACACCATGGGTATCTCCTGAGTTAATGGTTAATAAATCTTTAGAGCAGCCTACTGTTTGCAAATCTTTCCCTGTACTTCCATTTTATTAAGTTTCATTTGGCCCTGGGAGATCTGTGATTTTTCTATTTACTAAAAAATTTAGAAGTTAGTATGCACATTATACTAATTTTTCATCTCAGTGTATTCAAATAAAGGTTTTGTTAAGATTTTTCCTCCTTTTATTTCCCCACCTGAGACCCCTCCTTTTTGTACCCTATCCATCCCCCACTCAGTCTCCTCTTCTATGTCACACCTGCCATCTTGCCCTTCCTCCTTCCTCATTTCTTCTGTTTCCCCCTTTCTAGTTTCATATCTTGTATACACACTTACTCTTGTATCTATACATCCATATAAACATTATAAACCTGTACCTAAATATGAGAGAGAACATGGTATATGTGTCTAAATCTAGGTCACCTTGCTTAATACATTCACCAACTCAATACATTTTCCTGTAAATTTCAGTTTACTTTATTACTTAACAAAATTTTTATTATAGTACACACACAGATGTAGATATAGATAGGTGGATAGATAGATTAAGAGAGAAAGTTTTCTTATCCATTCAGCTATGGATGGGTACCTAGTATGGTGGTTTGTTTAAAATGGTCCCCATAGTCTCATATATTTGAATGCTTAGTCACCAGGGAGTGGCACTACTTGAATACATTATAAGGACTAGGAGGTGTGGCCTTATTGGAGGAAGTATGTCGCTGGGGTGGACTTTGAGGTTTCAAAGGATGTCAGACTCAATTTCTTTCTCTGCCTATGGATCAGGATGTAGCTCTCAACTACTTCTCCAACATCTGTCAGCATGGTACCATGCTTCCTGACATGATGACAATGGACTAAACCTATGAAACTGAAAGCAAGCTCCAATTAAATGTTTTCTTTCATGAGAGTTGCCTTGGTCATGGTGTCTCTTCACAGCACTAGATCCAGTGACTAAGATACCTAGGTTGGCTGTAGCATGAATCTTAAAAGTTCTTATTAATAAAATCAAACCTGAGGTCAGTTATTGGGGTGAACACGGGAAGATCAGAGAGCCAGAACAAGCCACAGCTACCTCACCTCGCCGGAACCTCAGCTGGTCTTGCTTCCTCAGACTGGAGGCCTCTGAGTCCTCATCCAGAATGGCTCGCAGCTGAATTGCTGCTCAAAAGCCTGAATGCTTAACTAGGCCAAAGCTCTAGTTTCTGGTCCTCACGCCTTATATACCTTTCTGCTTTCTACCACCACTCCCTGGGATTAAAGGCTCGCTTTCTGGGATTAAAGGTGTGATGAGTCACCATGCCTGTCTGTATCCTTGAACACATGCATTTCTGCCTCTGGAATGCTAGGATTAAAGGCGTGTGCTACCACTGCCTATCCTTTATGTTTAATATTGTGGCTGCTCTGTCTCTGACCCCAGATAAGTTTATTAGCATGCACAATATTTGGGGGAATACAATACCACCACAGTTGGCTGTTGGAGATTTTTAGTTAAAATAATATTTGATCTTTATTGTTATATTGATGCAGGTTGAATGACTTGTCTGAGATCCCATTTTTATGCTAAGCCAGAATAAGCAGGACCAAACTAACATTTTCTGATTCTAAGCCTGAAGATATTTTCTGTCTCAAGGGTTTTTGCAGAGGTGTCTGAACTTCTAAAAATAATTGTTTAATCTGTTCAATATACACTGATGATTTTGTGTTTTAACTAGTTTTTTTATTGCTGTGAAGAGATACCATGACCATGACCATGGTATCTCTTATAAATGAAAACATTTAATTAAGGGGGCTTGCTTACACTTTCAGAGGCTTAGTCCATTATCATCATGACAGGCAGACATTGTAATAGAGCTGAGAGTCCTATATTTGGACTCAGAGGCAATAAGAAGTCCACTCAGACACTGGGTGGCATCCTGAGCATAGGAACCCTCAAAGCCCCTCCCCCCCCAGTGACACACTTCCTCCAACAAGGCCATACCTACTCCAACAAATCCACACCTCCTAATATTGCCACTCCCTATGAGCTTATGGGGCTAAATACATGGTAATAAAGAGGACACATTATTCCTCTTCTCTCTTCTGGAAGAACAACTTTTGTACTCCCCATATAGGCGAAAAAAGTTTGTATGTAAAAAAACAAGAACTTTTGGATTGGATTGGTCTGCTCTCCCGAAAGAAGCATTTTAACTGTTTGTGTTAGAGTGGAATTGACAGCTTGCTTCCATCAGTATTCCAACATGCTCAGAATTTCACGTCCCCCAGTGTTCCCATTTTTAGATCACCCTCACCTATCTCTGTTCCCTCCATTATCTCCATCTCTGTCATATTTATAATCTTCATTTGTATCATTGCCACTTCTGTCAATTGTATCATCTTCTCTGTCACCCCCATCTCTCTCATCACTATTTATCTCCATTTTAATAATCTATGATGTCTCTGTCATCTATATTCTATCATGTTTATAATCTCCACTATGCCATCTCCATCTGTATCATTTCCATCTGTTATCTCTGTCCTCTTCATCTCTAACATGTATGCTCCCCACCTCTCACATGTCTCTTCTCCCCATCTGTAACATGTCTGTCCTCTTCATCTGTCACATGTCTCTTCTCCCCATCTCTCCCCATGTCTGTCTTCATTATCTCTGTATTATCTTCATCATCTCTAGCTCTCTATATATCTTCTCTCTAATCTGTATCTCTGTCTCCATTTAACCCCCCTTTCTTTCTTTCTTTTTTTTTTTTTTTTGGTTTTTCGAGACAGGGTTTCTCTTGTGTAGCTTTGCGCCTTTTCCTGGAACTCACTTGGTAGCCCAAGCTGGCCTCGAACTCACAGAGATCTGCCTGGCTCTGCCTCCCGAGTGCTGGGACTAAAGGTGTGCGCCACCACCGCCCGGCTAACCCCCCTTTCTTAATCTCAGGCCTCTCATCCTATTATGTCACATTGTTTTCTGTTTCTCTATATAGCAAGACTTATTAATTATCCAGAAGTGTCTAATTCTATTCTAATACTCCCTATACACTCTATCATCTACTCTAACTTCATTTCCATACTCAATTGGTTTTCTGCTATGGATATCTATATGCTGTGAATGTGCAGCTCTGATTGGTTAATAAATAAAGTGCTGATTGGCCAGTAGCCAGGCAGGAAGTATAGGCAGGACAAAGAGAAGAGAATT